>NW_017306325.1:2441426-2500952 GCF_000935625.1 Nanorana parkeri | reverse complement strand
TATATATATATATATACCATTGTTGTGATCAGGTGCAGGACAGGAAATGTGAGAATCATTCTTCATGTCTTAGGAAGTTAGAAAGGGAATGAAGGAGGTGCTTGCAGCCCAGCACCACTTCTATATTACACATCTGGATAATGGCTGGGGCATCATGAAGCATGCCTTCTGCTTTTTAACTGGACTAGAAGTGAACCATATCCAGGTCCATATGTATCAGTGGAAGGTGGATTCCACTAGTCCCACATATGATATAAATAGGCCACTAAGTTCCAGCTAGCCCTTGTGCAACTGCACAGTCTGCACAATTAGTATGCTCAGCCCAAATGCACAATTATTTAGCTTTATTCAATATGCCTAATTACGGAAATATATCAGACGAGCTTTGTTACAATATAGTAAAGGAATACAGATGAAGGATATAGGCTTTTGTAACAGCAGACTAGGTATCCCCCTAACTCTTTGAGATATACAAAATGTGTTAATGTTTAAAGGAACTTCTGTTTATTTCACTTCCCAAAAGGTGACTCAGAGTGTCGAATCATGGATCCAAAATTGCCTTTTCACTTCATCCTATCTCCCTTCCAATTGGTAAATCCAACCATATTCGAGTAATAAAATTGTTGATTACCCCAAGCAATCACTTGAAAAGAGACCATTATATACTGTTCATTTTGAATACAAAGTATTCACTTGTAATTGAAACCTATTAATACAAGAGATAACCATTATGTATAATGAGGCATCTAATGTTAGAGTGCCACGTGATCGAGATCTAAGCTGGATATATGTCAGACTATGATTTTTACCCAGAAAAAAAATAAAATAAAAATTTGTCACACTTTCTACTTGATATTTTCGAGCTGCAATTTTTTATTCTTATTACAGACATGCAATCTTAGGGAGAAAGTGTCTTAAATTGTGTCTGATGATCATTTCCCATTTTTATGGAGAATTCTCCTGTTGCTTCATTAAAAGCTCTGCCGGTTGCTGACGAATGGGCCATTTTTTTAGAGCCAATACAACTAAACTGCATTCAGAGCTACTCATCCATCAAACTTTATATCACCACATTACATCAAAGGGTTTCCATTCTATATGATAAAGCTTTACTGCAAAGGTCATAATTATTTTTTAGAATGCCAGGCATGAGTTCCTTTCTTATTCCTGTAATTTTAAATGATATGGGTTTTGCAGGAGGCATAAAATGCCTATTGCACTTACCTATTTGTGTCTCTGCATCTGGGAATCAAACCCTACCTTAGCATTTTATAACACACAACGATCACAAAGAAGTCTCAGCTTTCCTGTTGATATATTTTATGAGCTCCTATGTCATTGTCAAATAAGTTTTAGGCTTACAACCCCACTCTTACCTTCTAGAAAAACGCCAGGCCCATAGCGCAGGTAATTCTTCAATGTTCCCCTAGGGGGTTCTAATCATGAAAGTGCTTCTGGGGTGAAGCTGTTGTTTGCCTCCTCCATCTACCTTCAGCCTACATGTTAACCTCTAATTTGGAAGGGTGCCTGCATATGCAAAAAAGAGGATGTGAGGAACAATTAAATGTGGGACAGAGCTTTATGTGAGCTGTGGTTGGTATTTTCATACTACAGCTCCCTGGGTTTTGAAGATACCCAATTGCTTTGAAGATAATCTAACAATACAAGCAGGTACCTATGGATGTCCTTTCTATGGATGTGGGGTCACTGTAGAAGGTAAGGTGAACCCTTAGATTCACTGCAAGCAGCAGTGACGTCACAACAATTAACTGTAATGTAGAAGGACAATGCAAACATTGAATATAAATGACTTAAACTGATGCAAACTTCTTTTCATGTTATTTAGTGAAAATTTGCTGAGCAATAAGAGTTTCTATTGAAAAAACACGGGGAAATAAAGTACCAGTCAAAATTATTTTCCAACTTGTTATTTAGCATACTGGGAAATTACAAACTAAAACACTGTATCTGTTCCAAGTTCAACAACAAATCACTCTAAATCATGGTCAGAGTTGCATCCAATTTTTGCAAAACATGATACTGTGTTTTATTTGCATACAATCATTTTGCAGTGTGTCAGGACTTTGTCACCCATGATTAAAAAAACTGTATCGCCAACAGATCTAAAATCATGTTGTTTAATGCATAACTGACATTACAGGAAAAACACATCCTGATAATGTCATTGAAGCTACTAGACTAAGATAAATTAGTTAACTACGGTTGTTGATCATTTGCTCCTAAAAAAATAATTCACAAACATAAACATTTCCTTTTTTAATAAAGTAAATCTTTAACTGTTCAAGACCTCTATTTCTCATAATTCCTTTGTTTATGTAATGAAAAAAATATTTTATCACCATATAAAATGACTCTCTTTTTTGCTCTCCTCCGTGAATCACCTAAGCCTACATTGTCTGGTATTTCCACAGCATGAACGCTGTAAGTGTGTGTAATCTCTACTACAGTAATTCCACATCTCAAGATAAAAAAAAAACACCTGAACCATCAAGATACAATACCACAGATGGATTATATTCAATAGATGGTTCTAATGTAACTCAAAGACCCATAGGAGGATGGAATTACAGAGGTCTTTACATGCAACTCCTCCATCTACCTAGAAAATGCAGTTTGAACATGAACATCCCAAACTTTTACAGTGTCTGGGAGTGATGACAGAGCCCAATCAGCAGTTCTTGGGGAGTGGAGTTGGGTCTCCTTCAAACTAGCAAGCAACGGTGAATGGCATATCAACTGGCATCATAGCAGTGGATCTAAATGTCTGTTGCTGTCTTTCAATAGGGATAGTAGCCTGTATGCTGAGTTTTAGGGGTCAAACTAAGTTTTTGATTTAAAAAAATTGTTGAAAAAATATTTTTGACAGCAAGAATATGACAAACACAAGAAATAAGAAGAAAATGTTTTTTCTGTAAACTGATAAATGGATGCATGACACCATTAAATGGTCTTTTCTGTTTGTGTAAAATACTCTAATTAATATTCTAAAACTGATCCTTCTTCTGAATGTTTACTTTACTGTATCAAATATTTTATTTGGATCCAGCCATGATGAAGAAGCCAATTATAAGTAAACTAATCCGGTTTCGCTTGCTTTTTTCCCAAAAGGTCTCTGTTAACCATTAACTCAGCTTAAAGATAATATGGCTGAAGGTTATTGTAACAAAACATGTGTGAGTGTTCTCCATAAAAGAAGAAGTTAAAAACAAATAAAGAGGGAAGTGTTTATACCTACACAGCTATTTTTTAACTGTATCAAAACAACTTGCAGATCATCCTAAGGTAAAGTCCTCTCAATTTCTGAGAAGTGGTTGAGCCACACAGATACAGTAGATTGTATTTGATGTGCAGGCCAGTCCAACCACAGACAGGTATTTCATATTTTCCTTGTACCAGTTCCTGTGAGCCTCTGATTTGACAATAAAGGAGCAGCAACAGATGGTTGAGGTCATGTCCAGTGGCGCAACAATCGCCATAGCGACCCAGGTGGCCGCTATGGGGCCCGTGCACATGGGGGCCCAGCCAGGGCATCCCTCTGATGCCGTGTGGGCCGCCTGGGTTGCTATGGCATGCAAGGGTGCTGGCTGTCACTGACACAGCTCAGCAGCGGCGTTTCCCCTCACGGACTTCGCAGAGCTGTGTCAATGACAGCCAGCAGCTACGGCAGAAGAGGCCAGCGTTCGCAGTGAAGGAGGAGGCGGGTTCATCCTAATAGCAATCCCGCCTCCTCTTATATCACTGGCCAGCGACCTAAGAGCGGGTGGGGCCAGTGATGTATGAGGAGGCGGGGCCCGCCGATAGAAGAGGAAGCGGGGCCAGGGAACGGAAGAGGAGGCGGGGCCGCGGCGACCATGGAGGCGGACAGTGCTGACAGGTAAGAGGTGCGCAGCCCATCTGAGGCCCTGCAGAGCCCACTATAGAGAGTCTATGGTGGGCTCTGCAGGGTCACTCTCAGGTGGGCTCTTTGGTATATCAGGTGGGCTCTGCAAGTGGCATAACTAGCAATCACAGGGCTGCATACAAAATTTTGCTATGGGGCCCTGTGATTTCTAGTTACGCCCCTGGTCATATCTATGCTCACTGTTCCTATCAGCATGTTCGTTGTCACCACATTCAACATACTTGGCTCCAAGTTCTGCACTTCTCTATTACATTTTGAGTACTGCTATACAGGGGATTACAAAAGTCTAAGGCTAGGTACACACATCGACAATCCAGAGACACGCATCCCGGGACGACGCAATCATTTGCGGGTGCATACAGTGGTTGCCGCCTGGCCCCATTGATTTCAATGGAGTTACATCCACGCGGCAATTGCTAAAAAACGGTACATGTACCTTCTTTTGTGACACACAATGTGCGGCTTTTTTATTAATCGATTAAAAAATAATTCGATTAATCGAACAGGAAAATTTTAATCATTACCAGCCCTACAATAAACATTTAATCATTTGCATTGTTAACCCATCTGTCATTTTGTTTTTACCTGGGAAAAGAAGATAACATGCAATATCCTTCACAGCATCAAACAGAAATGATTAACAGAAGATCTAACAGCAAATCTAAATTTCCAAATTAATTAGTTCTACAAAACAGTATGAAGATAAACAATTTACACAGAAACACATTTCAGCTGCCCATTACAGATTATTATTATTATTTGTATTATTATTATTATTCTATCATCATCATCTAAGCAGGGGCAGCAATACAAACCTGACAGTGAATATAATTCTTCTACTATATCCAAATCAAAAAAAGTTTGGCCTATACATATACCTTAAACCCAAAAAAATCCTAATCCAAAATTACAAGCATAGAGGTATTTTATTACAGAAACCCTAAAGGCATAGGTCAATTAGCTGTAAAATGGTTAAAAAAAATCCTTCTTGACCCGATACTAGTGATCAGCTAAAATGCCTGAATCAATCTCCTATTAAAATTAAGAATTACCATAGTTTTGTATATTATCCTGACTAAGAAAAGTGTATCTTAAAGTTTTAGAATTTATCAACACTGTCAGCTATTTCTACTTTCTTGGGACACGAGTTCCACTTTTCCATTGCTTTAACAGTAGATAACTCCTTTCTCAGTTGAGGATTAAACCTCAATATCATTAATGAACAATTTAAACAGCACTGGCCCCAAGACACACCACTCCCAACCTTAGTCCAATCAGAGAATGAACCATTGATCACTACACTACACTACACTACGTTCTTGTAACCAGTTTTCTATCCAAGTAATACAATTACAATAATATTTGTATGTACCCTGTAAATACTGGAAATAAATTTTACTCAATACTTCAGCATGTTGTTCTCCTTTTAAGAAAGGAGGGCGAGAGACAAGTCCATTTAATTTCTTTGTTCACAGATTTTCTGACATTGAGTATCTTGCGTGCAATGCTATACAAGTAGACGGTGTATCTTTTATAACACAGACTGACAGATGGCGTGTCCTAACACAGACAAAATGTCAGGGCTGATTTCAATGGATTTCAAGATGAAAGTCTGACAACCTGACACCTTTCTACAGATATTCCCATTTACGGAATCCCAAATCGGCGTGTAAACAGTAATTAGTTTAAAAATGACCTTACACATTTGATTGTAGAAATTAATGTATTTTAAAATAAATGGTCCAGGTGTAACCCTCCTTTTAATAGTACATAATATGATACTTTGTTGCAGTGCTTTATCACCTGTTTTGCAGTATGCCATAAATATTACTCCTAACCAAAAAACATCACAATCACAACTGTTTTTTTTTTTACATTTTAGAGTGAGAATAGCTAATTGAAGTGACATATATTGCCAGTTGGACAGTTTGATCGGTATAAAGTGCAGCATGTGGAATTCTTGTATCTATGATTGCTACACCTAAGGGGGATCTTTGTATATAGTGGAGTTACAGGTATGCTCTTTCCTGATGATGCCACTGTTTCATATACATTTACATAAGGTGGACACACTATATTGCCAAAAGTATTGTGACGCCTGCCTTTACACAAACTTTAATGGCATCCCAGACTTAGTCTGTAGGGTTCAATATTGAGTATGCCTTACCTTTGCAGCTATAACAGCTTCAACTCTTCTGGGAAGGCATCCACAAGGTTTAAGAGTGTGTCTAGGGGAATGTTTGACCATTCTTCCAGAAGCGCATTTGTGTGGTCAGGTAATGATGTTGGACGAGGAGGCCTGGCTCGCAGTCTCCGCTCTAATTCATCCCATAGGTGTTCTATCGGGTTGAGGTCAGGACTCTGTGCAGGGCAGTCAAGTTCCTCCACCCCAAACTCGCTCATCCATGTCCTTATGGACCTTGCTTTGTGCACTGGTGTGCAGTCATGTTGGAACAGGAAGGGGCCATATATATTAAAAAGACATGGTATATTAGATAGATAGATAGATAGATAGATAGATAGATAGATAGATAGATAGATAGATAGATAGATAGATACATAGATAGATAGTGTATGTTTCGAACATACAGTAGGCCTGTACAGGCTTTAATATAATTTATTCATTTTATGGTTCTTGAAAGTCTCAACAAATATTACTTCTGTTTGTTCCACGATTGTGCTTTCAGTTTAGGATTAACGACAGAGTGGTTGTGTGTCTAACTCCTTCAATCCCAAATTAAAGTAGCATTCCATTGATTTTTGTTTTTCAGTTTTGGCCAATGTGGGACAAATTTGAATATGTCACGTTTTGGGGCTGATTTATAAATTTCCCTATGCTCCTTAGCAACATCTAGTGGCAATAGTTCTGTGCACGTGGCATTTGCTTAAATATATTCTGAATGGAAGCTTTATAAATCAGCCCCTTAACCACCTGCTGTCTGGCCGTTGTAATTAAACGGCCGGACAGCGGCTTCTTGAATGCGGGTGGGCATTTCTAAATGTCCCATCCCGCCCAGATCGTGCCTGCCGCTAGGCGGCGTGCACAAGCGGGAAATAAGCCTGGAATGTAAACAGCCAGCAATGGCTGTTTACATACAAGCGTTCGGGCATCTGTAGAGACGCCCAATAGCTTGTAATATGCGTGCGGGTATGCGCCCCATCCCCCTCCGTTGCAGCCACTGCTGGCGATCCCAAGCTCCGCTGTGCCCAGTGTGAGCCTGGGACCAGCACAGCAGCTCTGCGGCCGGAGATCAAACGGAGGTCAGTACACGAGCTCCGTTTTTATCTCCTCCTCCTCTTCGGAATGCAGGAAGTGATGTGTATTACATCACTTCCGCATTTCTCTGTCTCTCTCCGGTACAGAAACCGCAGAGAAGCTGGTGAAGCAGGTGTTTGCTTCATCAGCTTCTCTGGGGGTCCCTAGGTGACATTAGGGGTCCTAAAGACCCCTGATGTCTCCATAAAGAGGACCTGACACTGAAAATTGGCTATCACAAAGCCCCTATGTGATAGCAATAAAGCTAAGTGAAAAAAAAAACGTTTAAAAGAATTAGTTTTAAAAAATATTAAAACATTAAAAGTGACATATAAAGGTAATAAAAAAAAAGTTAAAAGTCCCCCGGCCACCACATACACATGCAAACATGTGTCGAGTGCGCCTACATGCGGAAACGACGATTGCATCCATTACGCCGCACATGTTACATATTGCCGCGAACATCGGAATAAGAGCAATAATTTTCGAGCCATCAATCACTGATAACACTAAACTGATGAGCGGTAAAAGCATTTAAAGCATCACCTATGGCCAATTTTGGGTATGGTAGTTTTTGCGAGTTCGCGGGCACACGTAATTTTAAAGCTTGACATGTTTGGTGTCTATTTACCCGACGTGACCCCGTCTTTTATATTTTGACAAAAATGTGGGTAATAACAATTGTTTTATAAAATAACGTAGGCAAAATACTTTTTTTAAAAATGTTCAGTACTTTTTTCATTATATAGTAAAAAATAAAAACCCCAGTGGTGATTAAATACCACCAAGAGAAAGCTCTATCTGTCCCCAAAAAATGGTATAAAATTAATTTCAGTACAGCGTTGCATGACGGAATAAATGTCAGTCAAAGTACCGCAGCGCTGAATACTGAAAAATGGCCTGGTCAGGAAGGGGGTGTAAACACCCTCGGTCAGCAAGTGGTTAAAGTTTAGACTCCTCCAAACTGAAATTTTTAGCCATCAATTTATTTTATAGTTTTAATTAGCACACACATAGATTACAATTACAATTATTTATATAGTGCCAACATATTTTGTAGCGCTGTACAATCGTTTAGACAAGACAAGTAAGAAACACTGACAAGCATCATTGACATACAGAAACAGCAGGTGAGGAGGACGCTGCCTAAACGAGCCTACAATCTAAAATTATAATCTCTGTTAATTTCTGCCAAGTTTTAAAGTGTATCTCTAGGCAAAACCTTTTTCAGTTTTGGATAGAATGGGGAAGGGTTAGACTCTCTATAAAGTTATTTTGTCTGTGTCCATGTTGGGGAGAATAGCCCTCTATTTGTAACGGTGACCTTTTTGAAAAAAGAATATTTCCAGTGGTTACACTTGTTTTGAGGACTGTCTAAAAGGAGAATTCCCTTCACTTTGGGAGATTTATACTAACTTCCTGTTGCATCTCTGGGACAGGAAATTAAGGGAAAGTTCCACAAAGGTACATAAACAGCAAAACATAAATAATAACTTGCAGAGGTTTTAACCCTTCCTTGCTCTAAGACTGAAAAAATAAAAAATTGGCATTACATAAACTTTAAATACTCATCAAGGGTTAGAGTGGAGGACAGCACTGCATTGGATGTTTGTCTTAATGTGTACAGTTTCTCTAATGCTCAGTATTAATATTTAGTATTAAACAAATGACAGGGGATGACAATGACAATGTCAGGGGAACAAATGACAATGCTTTTGGTCAGGTATCAGGATGGCGGTGTTGGAACCTCGGGTGTGATCAAAAAGAAAGAGAAATAGAGCATTTAAAGGAGAACTATGAGATCAGTAGATCGGGAGGTGAGCGAACACATACCAGGTTTGCTCACCTCTCGATCCTGTCATGGCTCTCTGCCGTGACAGGGGGAGGGGCTGGACTCCCCTCTCCCCGCTCCGATCTGCCAGTGCTGACTGGCGGAACGGACGGGGGAGGGGGCGGGTACAGCTGGCTCTGCCTCTAGATAGGCAGAGCCAGCTGTCACTCACGCAGCTGGGCGGATCCCGTCATCTACGTCGGGATCCGCTCCGGCTGCGGCGTCTCAGTATACCGCGAGCTGTAGCTCGCGGTATACTGAGCTTAGGGTAACGGGAGGATGCTAGTTTGTGTCCTCCCGTTACCCTAAAGAGAACTATGGGGAAAAACACTGACCCCATAGTTCTCCCTTAAAGGAGAACTATGAGGTGAGTGCTTTTTGCTCATCCTCATAGTTCTAGCCGACCTGTGACAATGAGACTGCCACATGTCGGCTCAGTAGATCGGGAAGTGAGCAAACACATACCGGCATTCGCTCACTTCTCGATCCTGTCACTTCTCGATCCCCCCCTCCCTGCTTCGATCCTCCAGCGCTGACTAGCGGAACGGACGGGGGAGGGGGCGGGTACAGCTGGCTCTGCCTCTAGATAGGCAGAGCCAGCTGTCAGTCACGCAGCTGGGTGGATCCAGACATAATTGTTGGGATCCGTTTCAGCTGCAGCGTCTCAGTATACCGCGAGCTGTAGCTCGTGGCATACTGAGCTTAGGGTGTGTCCTCCCATTACCCTTAGGAGAACTATGGGGAAAAGCCCTAACGCCATAGTTCTCCTTTAAAGATGAGTCAATCTAGTGAGAATTAATGAAGAATCAAATCTTCTTTTGCCACTATGCTTCTATTTATTCTAGGTGCTTATTGCTGTTTGTATCCTGATTTTCATGCTTGCCCTATTCCCGGGACTTAACAGGAAGTAAATAGCTCCCCATTCACTGGCAGTTATCACTGAAACAGGTGTCCCCAATGGAAGATACCCCCTCTACTCCTGTGTTGGTAACAACTGTGCAATTTCCTCTCATGTTCCATTGTTATGTTAATGACCACTCAGAGAAATAAATAGGCCAATGCTCAATAAATGAAACGTAGACATCAACAAAACCCTGAGAGAGGTTCTAACCCTTCTCAACTTTGTCCAACATCAGGAAAAATGTTTGGCCTAGGGATGTGGCAAGTTACAGGGCTTCCTTGAAAACTGTAGGGCTGTCACTGTGCGAAGCCATTTCAGTTTGGTACAGTGGTCTGATGTTAATGCCTGGCATGCAGAGAATTGTTCCTTTAGAATTTTATCATGAAATTTGCCACACAATAAGAGTGTGAAATACAGTAACCATTTAAGAAAAAAGTCAGTGATACATTACAATTAACTTGTTATAAACTTCAGTAACTCAAACTGAGAATCTGATGAAAAAATACTAAATCAGAGATTACCTGCAGGGAAACCCACATTACAAAATGATCAGTAGTTCTTCAGATATAGGCAGCTGAAGTTATATGTAGAGACAAGCGCTACTTTGATAGGAATAGTTGAGATTTGCATATAAATGCAGCTGCCTATATCTGCCAATTTACTGATCATTGTTGACATGTGGTTTTCACTGCAGGTAACCTCTGCAATGCATTTTTTTTTCATCATATGGTGTTTGAATTGACCATGTTTGTGACAGGTTTTCGCTAAGAGTAGACAAAAGGCTCATTCACAAAGCTGTGCAAGGATAAGGCTCTTTATTTTCAGCCATGTGATTGTATATTTTTTTTAATGTCTCCTTTCAAAAAAAATAAGGATCCTTATCCTGGCTTGTTACCTTTGTGAATTAAAGTCTGCCTTTTGTACCATAATTTCAGTTATTAGCATGTAAGAAGCCTTTGGTAATGTCTTCTCTGCTTAAAGTTTAGTTCCACTTTTGCAACCAAATTGGAATATCATCTACTTTATATTTGTTATATGTTACTATTCACATAGTATAACCTCAAAAAAAGTTGCTGCTTACCTTTTTAAGTGCTTTTTACTTGCTTAAAAACCTGCCTAGCTTTCCCCTATGTAATGTTAAGGAGGGGGCAGAAGGGTAGGTTAATGTTTACTCTAATTAACCCTGTCTGTCTACTGTGCTGGCAGATTTCATTATCAGTTGTAAACTAGATTTCAACACTGTCTGTCCTAACAAAGGGTTAAAGCCTTTGAGATATTCGGGTCTATTCACTAAGGTGCCGAGGGCAGCCGAGTGAACAACCGACCCCAAGTAATAGTAAACTAGCATTGTACCCTCCCTCTGCTGATGGACCTGATGGAGAACTGCAGCAGAGGGCGGGTACAATGCTAGTTTACTATTGGCTATTGCAAATTGAAATAGCCAATAGGAATCTAGCAATGCATTCCAATGGGCAAAAACGTTTTTTTTTTTATTCTGACACGACTCCGTGGAGAATAAAAAAAAAGAAAGAAACAAAAGTGTTTCTCTCCTTGGCGGCCAGGAGCGGGAGACTCCCGGAGCGCCAGGGAGAGTTTGCTGTTTGAAGATCAGTGTCCCTGGTTAGCAGATAACCAGGGACGCTGATCTCTCTGCAAGTGGCCGGAGCCAGCCGTAACATCACGGCTGGCTTCGCCCAGCTGTCAGAAGCAGGCGGTTGGCCGGCCAATGGCCGGCCGCTCGGCCAGCTTCGCCTTTCAGCGCAGCTCAGCCGAGCTGATGCTTATGCGTTCGGCTCGACTGAACCGCTCGGCCAGGTTCGGGAGCTGTACGGGCTAAGTGAAAAGCTCGTACAGCACCCCTTCGGTTCTACTGAACCAAAGGGATCCTGGGGCCGAAGCTAGCCGAAGGATCGTCCGAAGCTACGGCTAGATCCTTCGGCAGCTTAGTGAATAGACCCCATTGTTTGTTAGGGAGAGGAGACATTGTTTGTTAAGGAGAGGAAGCTCAGTCTGACCCTCCGTTTGACCCTTAGTCTCAAACTGCTCAGATAAGCTTGGATCTGCACAAAGACCTTCACCAAAGAGACATCCAAAAGGTAAGAAATATACTTTTATAAATTATTTTTAGATATACTGTGTGAATAGGAACACATAACAAACATCTAATGGGGTTTTCAAATTTGACTGCAAGAGTGAAGCTACAATTTAGGTCCTTATTTTAACATCCCTCACTAACTCCCTCCCTGACCATGGTGAATCTTTATCTCATCTGCTGTCTTTTTCAAATCATGTTCCCCGGGTGTTGCCTTCCTGTATCCCATGATTCCGAGGTGGGTAACAGTGGTTGGATGGAGCAGTGGGCAGAAGTGGTGGGTGGACCTGTGACTGATGCAATGCATACTGGGGGCAGAGATCTTCTGGGCATTGCATTGTGCACAGAAAGGGCTGACCAGATACCAGTTGAAAATTTCAAATACAAGGCAACTCAAAAAAAGCTATCCTCTCTGTGTGATCTGGATACATTGCAAGCATGTTAACCAACTCTGTTGTTGTTTCCTACCTTTTTCTGTTCTGAAGAAAAAACTAGGGGTCTATTCACTAAGCTCCCCTAGGCAGCCAACAACTGACCTGAAGTGAAGTGACCCGAACGCTGTTCGGCTATTCACTTCAGGCTGGTACGGCTGATTTCAGTCGTATAACGGCTGAATTCATCCGTACATCGGCTTGCTTCGTGTGGCTTCGGGTCGGCCGAAAACGCTCAGCATGTTCGGCCGACCTGAAGTGCAGAAGGAGTTCGACTCAGCCGATCCAACACCTGGATCGGCTAAGTGGAACCTCTCGCAGGCTACTCTCTGCTGTTCGGCCTATTCTCATAGATGCCGAACAGCAGTGAGTGAATAGCCGAATGCGGTCGGCTATTTTGCTCGGTACCTCTGTGTTACAACAGAATAGAAAATCAGTTAAAAAAGTAGTAAAAAAATAAAATAGAAAATGATTGGGCGGGGCTAGCAGTGACAGCTAGCTCCGCCCAACTGTTTTCTATTGGCCGGGCGGTTCTGCTGCCGTCAGAATAAAAAAGAAGAAAAAAACTACCATAGGAATGCATAGCAAACTAGCTATTGCACCCATGCAGACTTCTGGGAAAATCAGTCAGCCAATCACAGAAGCAGGAAGTCACAATTCTGGGGGCATTCCATACACCAACTATGTGCGGAATGCCTCCAGGTTGCCATATTGCATTGAATTTTTTTGACAGATCTAGAACATTACAACAGCTACAGTTTTAAATGACATTTTTTTTTTAAATTCTTTATTTAAGAATATCCACAAACATAGAAATAATGCATGCATAACATAAATAACACAGCAGAAGTAAATGGAAATCTCTTCAAAGGGAGGGAAATTCACTAGTAGACAGCTGAAGTACCCTCATTGGGCAATTTCCTCTCTAATCCTGTTCTGGTGACAAGACAAGCAACAAGTGTGAATCCCCCTTAATAGGGGCATAGACAGCAGTAAAAAAAGGGGGTGCCAAACATCATAAATCTATTCAAAACTAAGAATGGCTTTAGATAAACTTTGTTTGCTGTGACTCTGTAAGTCCTTTATTCAATAACATTATTGCTGTAAAATGATTAACCTTCCTTCCATTTTGTGCTTAACTTCTTCTAACTTGAACTAACTCCACAGATAGCTCAGGCTACCAGGAAAAATACACTAACAAGAAAAATGCACCGACTACAGAAGAAGTTTTTTTCCCCACATTATCTTAGTATTTTCAGAATTATACTGCAAGAATAGAGTGGCAATCCACACGCTATTCATTGAGTAAGACCCGAAGTTGTTAAACATTCCGGTGATTACTTTTAGCACAAAATGATAAGCTTTGCCTAACCACATTTTCTGCAGTGGATCACATGCTGGTTTTATTCTCTCTTCGTAAAGAGTAAGTTCTGATCTAAGCCTCAAGTAGTAAGGCAATCAATGCTGATGAATGACTAGAAATGGTTTCTTTATTCCAGCCCTTACTGAATAGAAAGTTTCCATTATCTAGTTCAACATCTTCACTCTATCAATTTGACAGGGGCGGGCAGGACTGCACTCCACTGGATTCTCTCTGCTAGTGAATGCTTCTTTTTCTTCCTAATATAAAAGAGAAATCAAAGTGCTAAAGTATACAGCAAATATCTATTTTAACAAATACAGACATTGTCTTATTTTGGTGGTTAGGGTGGTTTATAGCCTGTTTGGTCTACAGTTCATTAGACTGTAAGGTGATGGGAGATTTCCCAGGATTTTACAATTAATTAGGCTGTATCTGCTGTGTTACTGCTTTAAAATGCTTGTGACAGGCTGAATACTCTGTTTAAGGTTTTTTTTTAGTGGACCAGTATAACACAAAGACCAAATAAGTATTATACAGCAATCCAGGCAGAAACATGTGCTCTTAAAGGGAGATTAGGTCAGAATGAACAGGCTGTATTTAGTAAATTGTTACAGCAGCTCTCAGCTATTATCTGTATGATTAATTCAAACATTCTCTCACAGAAATGAAGGCTGCAAACCACTGTGCAGAACTGGGAAAATCAGCATTCTATGATTTATATTAATGGTGATCCATGTTGAAAATTAACAGGTGATTCCCCTGTATGCTCGGATCTTTTCTACACAAAACCAAGTACCTCTTTTTTCTATAAATGTATCCCCCATTTAAAAGCAGGCGATCATGGCATCACCCCCATCATCTCCAACTCCCATAACCCCCATTCCTTCTTCCTCATTTTGTAAAGGAATTTTGGAAAGAAAATTATGTTGCCCTCGAGTTTTAAAATAGTGATGTATATATTGTGTGTAATGTCATTTATTCCTTTCCTTCCTTAGTACTCCTATTAAGCTCCAATTGAAGCAAAAAGGAGACTAGTGAAGCAAGCACAGTTTTGTGGAATAAACTAACTGATGTGAGGTGATAAAAGTAAACTATTGTTTGTTTTTACACAAAGTTATTTTACTGCAAGATAGTCAGGGTTGTCAATGTTTTCTGAAAAACTGAAAACATTTGGCAAAATATGGGATGTTGACCATGAGGGAAAAGCAGCTGAGTTTTGTGAACTTGCTTATGCAGCAAAACTACTGATTTTGACAACATTTCATTAACATTGTCCTCTAATTTCACACTGTGGTACTGCAAAATGTGCCATGAAAAGCTCACTGTTGGCATAGCTTTGCTTATAAAAAAACAAAAAACAATGTTAGACCTTGGTGCTGTGTGACATGGCTTTGTTGGTAAAGCCATTAGACGTGTAAATTTTGTTTCATTCCGAATGGATATTTGTATGAATTTTGTTAAATTCAGACATTCGGATGCATCCGGATTTCCGAATTCGAACGCATCCGAATGCAAATTAATCTGAATGTTCATTTAACGAAAATTTGTATCTGTCCGAATTTTGTTCAAAATTAGTCTAAATCAGACATGGCTCTCATTAAGTGTTCTCTGGACAATCAAATTTTTCGTGGGGATGTTGGGGGTTGCATTACAGGCATGGTCATGTGACTTCCTTTTGTTGATTGTTGAAAATTTGGATGGATACGAAATCGGAATAACGAACCAAATCGGATTTCGGATACGATCCAAAAAACAAAACAAAAAAAGTCTAAATCGATCAGAAACTAAACAACACAAAACAAATTACATTGAAATCAGCCGTACCAGCCTGAAGTGAATAGCCGAACAGTGTTCGGCTCACTTCACTTCTGATCGGTCATTCACTCGGCTGCCCTCGGCAGCTTTATGAATAGACCCCATTGTGTTACACTCTAAGAGCCATGTAATTCCCCATGTCAGCAACGAAGATCACATGGCTGTTCTGTATATCGTTCTAGAAATACATGATGTGTTCACTGAAGTAAATACCAAATACCAAACAAAAGGAGCCTCCATAACCCTAAGGAGTTATTCAAAACCCCATTGAACCCTTACAACACTAAAACCTACCATAATTTTACCTTCCCACTGACTGCAATGACTTCAATGTATTAAGCAGAAATGGCAAATTCCACCAAAAACTTCCTGATTTTCAACAAAATTTCCTAATTGTCCTAAGCATGTGTAATATTTAAGAAGGCTATATCATCCCAAGAGAATAATGTTCATTTATCAAAAAGGGTGTGAAATTCAGTCCTTTTTTCTCCAAGTTAGCCCTTTGTATATGGTGCCATGTGTAGTCAGCTTTTACAAAAATGTCACCCTTCCATCCTGACTATCCCATTCATTTAACATGATACATTCTGAGAGAAATGTTTAGGTACTTACCTGCAAAGTACAACACTCCAGATGTAAATCATGTAATAAAGTGCCACAACATCGGTCACATGACCTCTGTTGAAGTGGAGGACCAGAGATCAAACAGCTGATAACTAGCCTTAGGGCCTACAATGCAGATCATGTAATTATATGGCATTTTGTCATGACGGAAATAACAGAGACTGAAAGCATATCCAGCATGAAATATGTGTTCTTCAGGAGTTTTTTTAATTATTATTTATCATATTATGGGTATAAGATAGTCAAGGTCTGATTTTTGCATAGGCGCACATTAAGAATAAAAATGTACCTATAGAAACCTACAATAACTGCTTACATATACATGTTCCAAAATGCAAGGTTCAAAAACACAGATAAAAGGCATGCTTGAAAATTATGGTTTAAAAAAGGGCTCATGTTTGCTGAGCAAAGAAGTCAAGCGGGAGGATGCAGAGAGATAAATAGTGAAATATTAGAGGTAAAAGATTGGTGAAAGACTTTAAAGATAAAGGAAAGGATTTAGCAGAACTTTCTGTGCTCGATGACTAGAAAGAAAAAGTATGTATGAACGCGGTGTGCTGTAAGGATCCCAGGAGAGCAAATTAGTCAGTTGAAAGCAATGGAGGAGTAAAATGGGAGATACAGTACAGATACAGGCCAAGCTTCAGTAATCCAAGTGTGATAATGTAAAGGCATATGTTAGTGACACAAGACTGACTCAAACAGGAAGAAGCACAATGCATGTTAGTGATATTGTAGTAGATTTAATCATGTGAGTATATTATGAAAGAACTGCTTCAATAAAATACAATGATGGTAATTTCAGTCTCTCTATTAAATATTTTGTCAAATTTAGAATTAAAACCAGATAGATTAATAGTTTTCCTTATAAGTATTGGGCACATTTACTGGCACAGCTATTGTAGGTAAGTACAGCCACTCTTTCAGATGTGAGTGCAGCACTTGGTGCACTCTAGTAGGGAATTAGGAGGTTCCATATCACAGCAAAAGAGGGCTCATGATGACGAGTAAGAAACGTGGCTGTAATATATCAAATACAGATCATGTCATTTGTCCCAGAATGCAAACTACGTATACCAACACAATTCAAATAGACTTAACCCTCCAAATATGGAGATATCTAGGACAAAGGGCATCCAAAACCATATTATATTGCAAAAAACACTTTTATTTATAATACATTATTCAATATATAAATAAACAAAACACATCACACCTATACATACAACCTAATCCATCAACAGAAAAAAAAAGCAACTTTTTAAAATAAACCCAATGAATTTACTGTTGGGTAAGACTGTCTTTCACATTCAAGTGTGGGTTGGTGGGGGGGGGGAGGGGTGGATCCCAGGATAAATTACGTGACAGTCAAGTGGGTGGGTGGGAAGTGGGAGGATCCCAAGTTCACTCTATTTACAGTCAAGTGGGCTGATCCCCTTCATCTCTAGCTGTCCTGTGATGTCTGTGTGTATCGGCACATCACTGTGTACTTCTGGGGAAGAGGAGTGTGCCCGCTGCAGTGTCTCCAAAGGGGCCCAGCTAGTGAGAGGAGCCATCACAGAAAAAGATGTCTTGTGGGGGGAAAAAAGGATCTTGCACTAAAAGGAAAGGAGTGTAAACAAAATACATGAGCAGATAAGACAAGATGTAAGTGTGACTATGTGATGAAAATTGTTGTATTAACACTTTAAATGATATGTTTAGGATATATAACTAAATTGTCTTCATGCCAGTTAATATTCAAGTTTATATGTCCATCACATGAGATGCGTGTAGGCGTATTTATGTTTTCTGCATGCTGCATGAAACAAGAGGCAGATGGACTGGAGGAAGCAATATGCTGTTCTGTTAGTCAAAGTACATAAATTGTTAGAATTGTTAGTTGTAACGGGTCAAGACAATGTTACAATTGTTAAAAAAGATGACACCAATCAGTTTTTCAAAATACAGCATCAAAAAGATTGAATCATAAGTGCCAAGGGAAAGTCCACAACAAAACAAAACATGGATTGTGACTGGTTAAAACAAACTGTCACTTCAAAATATTAATTATTGCCTCCTAAACTATATGACATGTTTCTGTTGCTATGGAGATACATTTCATATTTCTTTTTTTCTGTATTAGCATCAAGCAGTTATCTTGATCTCTTTTGTTTGTAGGCAATGCCATTTTTTTTTTACAAATGGAACAAAAACATTAATTGCTGTGTCCAAAAAAGAATATGATTATCTTTTTACTATTAGATAATTATTTCAAATCGGTGAACTTGCAGTGACTTGTTTTGTAAAGTTGATCAGCTGACATGAAAGTTTTCATTTTTCTTGGGTTTCTAGTTCAGTTGAAAAGAGAATTTTAAATTGGAACTCTTTCACTTTTTCACATTTCTGTCCATAGAAGGTAAAATAGAAAGATGAAAATGCCACAATAATATTTCAAGTCCAGTAGGTTTTCAATGCATAATCTAATATTACATAATTTGCCAACACATTTTCACACAGCAGGGCTGAGAAAAAATATACATGACATTTATTTATTATTGGTATTTACATAGCGTTGACAATTTACGCAGCACATTCGCATCAGTCCCTGCCCTCAAGGAGATTACAATGTAAGGTCTCTATCACAATCATACATACAAGGGCCAATTTAGATAGGAGCCAATTAGCTTACCAGCCTTGGAGTGTGAGAAGAAACTGGTGTACACGGAGGAAACCCACACAAGCACACAAGTCCATTTGGTTTTCTTAGCTGTCAAATACTACATAGCATTCGGGAACTCCGAGGTGAAAGCCGAGGTGTCATATGAAAAGTATTATGACACCTTGGCTCACAGCCCCGAATGGCATTCGGGAGTTAACGAATAGCATTCGGGAGTTCCCAAATGCTATGTAATATTTGACAGCTGAGAATGGAATTGTGCGGAGTGTGGTGTGACATCATGGCTCGCTCTGCCCATCTGTTTACTTTCGGGCAGGAATGTCATTTTGCGGCCAGTTTCCGTCGGGTTCGGATGGTCATCGTGCGGCAGGACTTTTTTTATTTCGGCGGGTCGGCAGGCATCGTGCATCGTGATTGACGCTGGATTACATCGATGGAGCCATTTTTTTTATTGAAGGAATAGTAATGTGGTGCCCATGTCTACCACACTCCAAAGACAGGCTGGTAGTTTAATTGGCTCCTATCTAGCTGTAAATATGAATGGTGCTAGGGGTGCTAGTGCATGCCTGGCGGAACTTTTATCAATGAAGCCCTATGTGATATCTGTTGTGAGTAATACAAACCTACTGGACTTATATTATAATAGTGTTTTCATTTTATCTACTGGTGATATTAAAAGGATCTTTCTGGTCCTATTGATTTCTTGAGAGCTGCCGGTGTCTACAAAACTGAGAGCATGTTCTCATATTGGGGGCCTATACTATGGTACCTCATTCATGTCAGGAAAATGATGGTAAAACTAAATGTAGTTTAATGCTAAACTCATCTATTTCATCCTCACACTGCTTCTGAACTAAGCTGCACTAACGTCACCTCTGCCAAATGATCTACTCTACACTGAACCAGAACTAGCTCATGTCAGATGTTTACTTCTTCTCTGGTGGAAATCATCTTTGGCACCGGCTGCACCGGTGCACTGATACCTCATGGACTTGTATGGGGCCATCCCAGGAAGCAACTTCAGGGTGAGGGACCGCCCCATACAAGTCGATGAGGTCTCATAGTGCCAAAGCCAGTGTATTGGACCCATGTTACATAGATGAATAAGAAGCTGGGTAAAGGATACCAGAGCAGGTTAGTTTAGGAACGGTGGGGAGTGGAATGTTACAGCTGTCACTGGCATGGGACCAATGCTATCAGTAAAACATGACAGAAGATTCAACCCTTCCTCGATGTACAAAAAACCTGTAAAAAAAATATCTGCATGGAATTCCACTTTAAAGGTTTACTCCAGTCAATTTTCATCCCAACATTTAATTTGTGAACCTGACTGCGCCACTTTCTAAACAGCCATGCCTCACAGTTTTCTTATTTTTTTTGTCGCTCTAAATTTTGAGCTTACAAAAGTAGTAAAAAAGTGTTCCCTGGTTTTGAGACACACACTAAAATTCTCAGACTGGAAGGCTAAAAAGCACAGAATCATGTGACAGGAAACTACAGTCCCACCCAAAAGTACCATAAAGACCTGCAAAATCTGGTTGATATGGTCTACATGACCATGTCAGGGTAAAATAAAAAAGCCTAAAGGAAGGTATCCTGCAGAAAAGGGTCCCTTACAGTCACCTCTACAATAGCCCATGTCTCTTACCTTCCCTCCATTCCAGCGCTGCTGCCTCCTTCAGTCTCTTTAGCATTTTATACATCTGGGATTGTCACATGCCTTTGTCCTCTGCCATGTACTGCAGTTCCATCCACCAACTCCTACATCACAACAGTACACAGAACCAACATCTCCCAGCATCCAACATTGCCAAAAGAGACTGATGAATGCTGCAGTACTGGAGCGGAAAGGAGGTAGGACACAGGGGCTTCTAAACAGATGAGTATAAATAAGAGTTCTTCTATTGGAGGGATCTTACTTTATGGTTTTCTTTTATGTTGGCAAGGTTGTTTCAACAAAATGTAAAATAGATTGCATGGAATATCCTACACCAAGCACCAAAAATTGTCTGAATATGATTTTATTTTCCTACACAACATCTTCTGTGTTTCTGGGGACTCCAAAGCTTGGTAGGTGCTTTGTGATAATCTTGGTTTTAGAACCAAGTCAAACTTTGGCTCACCTTTACCCTCCCCTGAACTCCCTCATAATTCTCAGGACAAGCAGATCGTCATGTGAAGCAGAGAGGCCTTTTATCTTATGTTAAAACCCCTTGTTCCATGATTCCTCAGCCTCCCACTAAGCACATTTTCTAAGCAGTTTAGTCCAGTCATAAAAGGCTCCCTACACAGTACAACTTAGGAAGGGCTCAGTGCAACAGCCACCAAAATGTTGTCCCAGCTAGGTTCAGGGACACAGGAAAGGTTTTTCAAACAAATATCCAGTAATACAGATGCATAAAATTGAAAAGCCTTTCTGAATTTACTATAGCTGAAATACTCCCTAGAGCAATTTACTGATGGATTTTATCCATCGCCCTTAGTTGCTTTCTTTTAACAACTGTAATCTTATTTGCCATGTATAGAAAGTAACTTTTCAAATATTTGCAATATTAATAGGCCTTAACGGGAACTCTAATTCTCAGTGAAAAATAGTTATTTTTCATTCTTCGAATCAGCTGTCATGGTAACATACAGTATCTGTTTGTATGATAATAAAATGACAGATAAGTGCAATGCCACAGCGAGCAGGAGAAAGGGATTCTACAAAGCAAGTCTCAGCAGGGGGAGAAAATATGTTGAGAGAAGAGAGAATGCACTGTGAAGGGGAGGGATCCAGGCAAAGACAGGGGAGGAAAGCTGCTAACTGCGAACTGTTGGACAGTTATGTTTGTTGTAGGAAACAGAAGGGATTGCACACCCACAGATGCTAACTTAGTGTTGTGGGAAGACTTATGAAATTATGACATGAAAGTAATGGCTGCTTAGAAATATCCTGCTGGCAAATTTAATGACTCAGGCATATGCATGTGTTCCCAAGCTTAACTCTAATACACGTGCAAACCCAGTACTTGACAATAAAGATATGACATTAAGATAACACCAGAAAATCTACATATACAAAATGAATACATAGCATAATGCCATATCTAACAAATATGCCATATAAGCAAGCAAAAATTGTCCATCTGGCATTATTGGCAATAGCCATATAAGCTGGTAGTCTCAATAATGTTACAAGTAGGCCTACTGGCCGGTTCACTCTCCTTCCAGACATTTTTACATACAGTATAATTAACTGTACCCTGTGTAGCTTCTGCTACGGGGCACCACACCACTAATGTGTTGGCTGTGGTGCCTCAGTACACAAGCAATGTGGCTTTATGAAGCTTGATTAAGTTTGGTTACATGCACTAAAATGGCCCAGGATAATTTTGGTGCCCCAGCTTCATTTAACCTCCAGTTGAATACTAATAATTAGCATTTCATGTAAACGCAAAATCAGGAGTTTCCTGGCCCTATAGTTGTAAAATAAGAAATTTGCCTCAATTAGATCTATTCAGACATATGGATGAGGCTTAGAGCATTCACAAAGAACGGTTTGCTTAACCAGTTGACATCAGCGATGTTTAACCCCCATTCCCATCCAGGCCATTTTTCAGTATTCAGCGCTGCGGTACTTTGACTGACATTTATTCCGTCATGCAACGCTGTACTGAAATTAATTTTATACCCTTTTTTGGGGACAGATAGAGCTTTCTTTTGGTGGTATTTATTCACCACTGGGGTTTTTATTTTTTACTATATTAAGGAAAATGACCGAAATTTAAAAAAAAAAACAGTTGCCAATGCTGCAGTGCCGTCCGTCCGTTTTTTTACAACGGGCGGACGGCAAGTGGTTAAAGCTTATTACCGGGCTGACATTTTATGAAATTAGTGTAAAGGTGCTTTTTTTTACCTTTAACTAAATCCTTATTGCTCTCATATATAATTATTCAAAAAATGGCATTTGTCCCTCTAATTTCCTTTTAGTGGCCAGATGTATTTATGTCTCCCCTCACTGTAGAGTCTCAGACTTCTGATCTGAACCTCCCACTTGCATTGCAGGATTTAATTTACAGGCCCTCCTCACAGCCAATTGCTGTGCAAGCCCAGATAAGACCTACCCACATTCAATGAGAACTACCTGCCCACTGGGAACTACAATTCCTATGGCATGTAGTTTTTGTCAATAGCGCTGCACAGTGGGCGGAATGGACAATTTCTTCTCCGGGTGCCTGGCTGTAGCTGAGCTTTATGAATGAAACCAATAACAACATGTGGTAACAAAAAGGTACTTTTCTCAAAAGCTCTGGCGTTAAACGCACACACGTTCTTAGCAGCAGGGAGTGATGGTCAATATTACTAACTATCTTGGAGTTCAGCTTTAAGAAATCTAAATACAGCAAAAGTGAAGCATGATGCCAAACATATTGAGAAGGCAGATTTGGGTTTACATACACTTTAAGGTAAACCAAATGAACATATTTTTTTGATCATAGCTGCAGTATTTGGTGTATACATTTAGTAGCTAACTGACTGGCTTAACTTTTTATTTTATCCTTTTCAAAAGAGCTAAAAGACCCATTTAGACTTCAGTGGACACATATATGAGCTAGCCCTGCTAAATAGTTTTTTTAAGAATGTCCAACATTTACCATAGGGCAGCAAGAGGAAAGGGCATAAGGAAAGATGCTGGATCTTAATAAAGAGGTGCCAAATTATGGCATTATAAAATGTTGACTGAGTCATGTGGTTTTATGCATTGCCATTCATTAAAATTATTATTATCAATATTATACCATATATTTGATCATATTTAATTTGGTTGAGTAGGTCTATTGAAGCCTCACAAACAAGCTTAGCATGCCATATCCAGTGGCTCAACTCATTGTAACTACTCTTCAATGATATCAGCAATAGCTAGGGATGTCCCTTTAATGAGGCAGTCTGGAGCTGTTGCCTCAGGCAGCATCACTTTGGGTCATGTGTGGGGGCAGCAGCATGTTTGTTGTTTACTGGCTGCCCTACTGCACAAAGTTTGTAGTGTGCCTGTCACCCCCTTTCTGACAAAAGCATCCCAGGTAAGAGCCATACACATCTTCCCACTCAGCTCTTAGAAACCTGGGACTCTCTGGCTGGCATTCTGCCCAGCTCCTGGCAACCAGTGATGTCAATGGTTGCCAGAAGCTGGGCGGGACACCAGCCAGAGCATCCCAGGTTGCCAAGAGCCAGATGGGAAAATGCAGAGCCTGCAGACGGCGGTGTCACTCTTGTGTCTGGTAGCGCTGTCCCCTCTACCCACCGACCAGTGCTCTGATTGCTGCTCTCATGCTATGATTGTGTGTGCTGCTCTCCCCACCCCAAGCAGCAAAAAGGTTAGGGACACCACTGGGCTATAAAGGTAAACCCAGAGGTCTAGATATGTCTCTGACAACCCCTCTGAGTAAGAATGTAAAAAAGTAACCAATTGTATCTAGAAAAATATTCAATTGACATATGAGGACTCCTAGGTTGCTATTCACCCTTTTAACCATATGTAATCTACTAAGAGACGACCTCCAAAACAGTGGTATAGTCGCCATCAGAGCTCCCACCTATAATGAACTATCAATCTAGCAAACACCTCTTTATTATAACATTGTAAAGATACATAAATACACACAAAATCCTGCAAAACTCATAAAAACAATTAAAAGCCTAAGAATAGGACCAAAAAAGATTATGGAAGTTATGCAAAGCCTGGAAAATAGCATATACCAGTGCTGTAGTGTCATAAATACTGTAGCCCATATCTACAAATATACCATAACCCAGCTGCTTGTAGCCGAAGATGTATTGCAGAAATAGTCATACGTGAATGCTTTATACTTTATATGTACATCAGACCTGAGGGCCGTGAAGTGGGTTAAGTTTTAGTCTTCCACATATGCAAAGCAGTTTTGTACTGTATATTGCTGTATTGTAAATGAAGCGCTATCAAATATGTGTCCTCTGTTTCCAGAGACCTTATCATCCAAATCTATATATATGGTATGTGGGAATAGAACAGCAAAGTGGCAGCCACACACATCATGGGGTGCAGGGTAACCTCACACCCTGTTGTGTCGCTTCATATATAATCTGATATGATGATGTAAACATTGTCTAGATAACTTATTGTATAAGCACACACGATCCCCACTGTCTGTAGAGCACAATATAGAACAGTCCAGTGTGAATGGAATCACTACAATAAGTCGACACTGATGCAAGATAAATCAAACGGTGTCATCCAGACAAAGAGACAATCATCCTGCAGATAATCCAGATAGATCATGTCTCAACCCCTCATTCCTCCTAAAGTGTCCCCTGTAGTCCATGTCTATAAGGTGAACAACTGTCTTGTAAGCAGCAAAGTGCATGACAAATCACTCAAACAAGTAAGCATGGGAGACTCTGCATAGCCAGGATGCCACACTGGCTGACACATTTCTCAAAGGTATATGGCTTATACCTTTATACTAGGGCACAACTGGGAATAGCTTCAACAAAACAGATTAAAGCACATATTTATATAAAGTAGTTGAATCCAGCAACATTCATGTGTTTGCATTGTATCACATGTGTGCTTTGATTTACAGAGTTTGTCAGCAGTGTGTATGGAAGGTAGAGCATGGCAAACAGATAATCTTAGGCTACAATTTCAATTTGCAGTGTGGCAAATGTGTAGTTAATGTGCAGCAGATATAAATGTTGCTCAATCAAGATGAATGCACAGGTGAATTCAGATGGCTAATGTGTGTTATAAATTGAAGAGTCATACAATAAACAATCAGTGGTGCAACAGGGGCAAATGATCGACGACTAAATCTGACGCTTTAGAAATACCTCATGAAAAACCAATACATTTCATTGATGGAAAAGTTTATTATTTTCTTTCTAAACAATATCATAAAAATGACTTTCTGATAAAACTTGCCTTTCATTATGCATATAATTACAGCAGCCTCCTCTGACTCTCTAAATTTTAATTGCGATAATACCATGTGTGCACAATTATAATTGACAGCAGAATCTCACTGGATCAATGAGAGTGCAGTACATGCTAAAACAAAGTAAGCAGTGTTGTTAAGAAAAGCACAGACGAATCACAGACCCCACAGGACCAAAATAATAAACTCTAAAAATGCTACAGGAAATCTGTTCACTGGGAACAAAAACATGTGAAAATCTGCTCACACCATCCTCTACTAATTCAATGGAGGATGGGAATATAACTAAAGCTGCCACTAGAGTAACTAATATATTGTCTGCAGAAATGCAAATTAGCATACAAATGAGCTGTCTTAGCAAAATTAAGTATTGAAATTATTGGAGTGTGGAGTTTTGGCTGGGTTCATATACGTAAAATTGTTTCATACAGCTGCAAATAAAAGTTAAAACAGTCAGTGAGCGTAGGGGGAAACCTAATTTAGTCACTTGTGATAAAAGGGATACCACTAGTGAATACGGTTAATGAACCATTAATAATAATTATTAGAAAATGTAGTGGGATCCTTAGGAAATCAATTAACAGAAGACCTATAACCACAACCAAAGTATTCTGAAGGACTCCCCTATGTGGCCCAGAAGCACAGGGACCCGGAATCCAAGGCAAAACTTAATAAGCTATGGGACAAGAGCAGGATTTTAACTTTGTTTCTTTTGGCAACACAAGCAGAGAGCCAAGTCATAGCACAGATTGTTGCATGTATATAATAGTATCACGCTTATTGAATAGAGATAAATATGAAAAAAAGATCAAGTTAAGTAATCCATTTTCTACAACCAAATTTAACATTTTGCAGTCAATGTAGTGTCTGGTTGCTGCAGAGTACTGGACATGTATAATGTTTTATCAAAGCCTGCATACATGTATGTGGGCATACTTCACAGAAAAGAACAAGCATGTCTGTTTTGTTCAAATTCTAGGTTATCATATGTATGATCTCCCAACATTAAAGTGACACTTAACTCAGGAGTTAAATCTTAAAACTGCATTCAAGTACCTTAACTATTAACAAAAATGTATCTTATCTGTGTATCACTTGGCTGTAGATCCTCAAATCATCCCTGAATTGGTGCTGACACTGTCCTTCCTTCTGGATGGTGTCTACTTTTGCTCCCCATGGTCCCTGTGTGTGTTGTAAAGTAGCCACCACTCCAAGCTCGCTCTCGTGATGGACTACAATCTGGTGTTTAGTGTACTAATTTGTATTGAGATTGTAGTATATCACGGGATTGAGCTTAGAGTGGTGGATACTTTATTACACACACAGGGACCATGGGGAACAAAAGTAGGCACCCTCCAGAAGGGAGGACAGGGTCAGCAAGAATTCAGATATGATTTGAAGATCTAGAGCTGAGTGATACACAGATAAGGTACAGTTTAGCTATTAGTTAGGGTACTTAAATGAATTTTAAGATTTAACTCCTGAATTTAGTTTCATTTTAACTATCAGTCAGCAGCAGCTGGAAGACATACACAATGGCTTGAAATGGGTTATGTAAGCGCAAATTACCTGTCATCATTATTTGTCAAAAACTATTGACAGTAGAAAGAACAACTGTTATCACAGGCCAGAAATGAGAGGAGAAAATCATTCATCGGCCAAGGGAAACCAAAAATATAGAGGTTTCCTATGTGTTCATATATTTTTGTTTGATAGTAACCTTCTGTTTTTTTAGTAATTTTAAAACCTTGTATTTACATTTTCTTTAAATCTGAAGTAATGTGTTCTTTCTTAAACAATTGTTTTCAGACCTCCCTATGCACAGATTCGTTCCTGGAGCTGCATAGAGCTGAGCCAAGCATAACTGGTATGAAGAGTTAGTTTAGGGTCATTCCAGTAAAGACTTACTTTATGGACACATAGGGAAAGCCATATGTGTAGTAATAGCTGCCAAACAGCAAACTGGAAAAAGTCAATCCAATACAGCAAAATAAAAAATAAATTAAAAAAATTACAATTAAATTTGATTTAGTGGTAAAAAATTAGCTGTGAAAAAAGGTGAGCTTGTGCTTTAATGGTACAGGACACCAGCATTTCTAGCATGCAAAATGTTGTGTGCAACCCTAAAATAATGTAATACTTACATGTTAATGAAAATAAACACACATAGAAAGCGATAGTGTACACAAAAAAACATGGCACCCCTGTCACTTGAACCACAGTATATCTACTTGGGTCAGTCATAGGAAAGAGTATAAATTTCAAACTCACAATTTAGCCCTCAGTTATAATGTCCTACTTTAGAAAAGCTTTACCTACTTATTGCAGTTGTATGTGTGAGTTGAAAGTGAATTAAAAGGAAGCAGTGTGCTTAGCAACCAAGGCACACAGGTGCCTCCATTATAATGATGGTGCACCCGTACAGGGGGCGGGGGGAAGATTGCTGTGGGGACCCATTAGAAAACGAGGAATTAAAAACTTTTCAAGAAAAATGGCAACAGCCTCAAGCAAAAGTGGGTCTCCTTGTAGGAAATATTTTTTTTTAAAAAGGAGGCTGTAATATCACTTTAAGGGCCCATTCACACCAGCAGCTGGTGTGTGGTGCCAGGCAGAGTGCTGATGCGCCAATCCCGTCACATTGCACTGCATACTTTTTTCTTTAGAACTTTATTGAAATGTCACAAGTGACTTTTAATTAGGATCTATAGGCACGGTGTGGAGGGAGGCAGTTGTGCTGTGTTGCATCTTGCTGTGCTAAAAAAAGAATTGCATGCCATACTTTTTTTACAGCGCACAACACGCATTCTCACCGCAACATGGTGGTATGAATGACATCTGAAATAGTCCATCTGTGACAAATTGCCTTGTCTTGCACTGTGATTTGAGCTGGCCATTTTTTTCAGTGCAGCCCCAATGCAAGATAAGGCAATTTCCAAACTGTGAATAGTCCCTTAAGCTGAAGATACAATACCTTCTTGCTCCCTCCTTCCCCACCTAAACATCATGCTATTACATTTTTTTAATCAAATAATTTAGTGTTTTTTTTTAAATATCTGTTTTGAGAGCCAATTGTGCCATTAATGGGTCTGTCCTCTGCTCCTTGGTGAAAGGGGCCGGCAGGCTCCTGTAAACACCACAGCACATTGCTTTGAATCATTTTAAAAATAATTATATCAGGGAACACACTCCCAAAATCCCTTAAGATATGTCTGCTTCTCCTTGCTGGCCCTTGGGTGCTGAGGAGCTGTGCAATCTGCTGATTGCTTGACTGGTTGAGGACATGTAAGTGCTCCGTGACATAAAATGTGGACACAAAATGATTATGGGCAGAGAATGCTAATAGCTGTAAGCAAGGGGGCCAACAATGGTAAGGATCAGAAGAAGAAATGATTGCTGAATGCTGCAGCTCATCCAAACAGGAAATGAATCTGGGCTCAAGATAGCTCCTGCAACTTTGAAGGGTTATATTGTGAAGACCTGGCATAAATTATAGTGTATATTTACTTATTTATTATGGATGGAAATTATACTTTTTTGTTTTTATTTTCACTTTTTATACTGGATACAATGACAACATAGAAAAATCTGAAAACTTTACTTGTGTTTATGAATTTACTTCAATTCAGACCATATTCACAAGGATCAACAGGGATAGAAAGAATAAGTTATGCAACATTTGACATCTTGAATGAGAACTTTATGGATTCTGTAGACTCCGCGACTTGTATGTCCCGTGTCTCAATTTAAAAAGTGGAAGCCGAAGGCAAGAAAGTTCTCTAGTTAGACTTCATGTCCTACCTAATCCGCTCATTGTTTTTGTATTTGTGTTAGTATTAAAAAGAGGATCATTCCACTGTTTGCCTAAGGCAGCTGAAGCAACTGGGACTAACCATGAATGTTTCCTTTTCAGTAGCAGGAAAATCATCAGAGTATCATTTGCAGTAGTTTTGTGTCTGCTGGCAAAAAAAATAAGACTATAAAAATAGAGAGATCAGGAGGTCACAAGGTAAACAAACTGTATTGTAGACAAATGTATGGCTTTATTAAGTACACTTTATTAGCTTAAAACATACAAGCTTTTTCTTTTTTCAACACAGTTTCTATTTTACCCATAACGTCTTTCAATCTTCTCAACCTCTCAACGGTTAAAAAAGAAAATGGTGTCAATTCCTTTAGAATTAGGATTTTTATGCTATCACTTACCCTCAATGAAATGACCCTCCTTGCCTTGCCTTTTGAATGTGTGCTAGTTAGGTGGTGAGCTAAAACTAGGCTTGTCATGGACCATACTATTCTGAAACAGGTTACATGAAGAGAATGTCATACAATACTTCATAAATATGTATCATCAGCAGCTGTCGCTATTACTTTTTTCAGGCTTTGTTGAATGTTTATGTTAGAAATTTCAAGGGGCAGCCTGAAACAATTTTAGGAGACCACTTTAAAGGAAATTATCTAAATCTTAGGTTAACCTCTGCACACCACTTCTGCAGCAAGCATGTAAATGTACATATATAACTGGTGAGTAGAAGCTGTTCATGGGCCAGTCTCCACTTTAGAGAATAATGACCACCTTTGTTATTAGCTCAGAGCAAATTACATTATTCTCTACAACCACGAACATCACTGCATGACATTTTAAGGGATGAGTGTGCATCGGAGGTAAGAATACACTGCACGAGCCATGGGCAGGGTGAATCTTGGATTTTATATCCAAGGCTTATACTTATTCTTAAACTGTCATTATTTCTCCTGATATGTAATTCAACATCAAGCTAAAGAGAAGGAAATGCAAAGATCAGCCTGTGTTTATAAAATGTTATCCACCCATACTGGGGAATCATAAAAGAATATTTTAGTGCTTTCTACATAATAAGTGTCCTTGTAGACAAATATAGAGACAGTATGTAGTTATTTTGGGAATGTGGTGCCCGTTTAATACACTAGAGTCACATTGAGACAATACCCTAGTAGTGAATTAATGGATTCCACTGACACACCGTGTATAAATAGGTGCGTAATTTGCATCTTCCTGAATGACTCATCCTCTTCAGAACCAAGCATAGGAAGAGGAACTTTAAACCTTTATAACATTTTACCAAAGAGCAGACTCAAGGGAGATAACTGAACAGTGCAATCGATCATACGCAGGGAATTTATAAAGGAAGAGTTGCAAGTTTGAAATGTGTATTATGTGATTTTTCCCATGTATACATTTTTTGGCTAATTTAAAAACATAGTTCTATTTTCTACAGAAAGAAGTTATCTCCGTCCATTTCTCTGTCTACCTATCTAATATACATAATATAATTATCTATCTATAGCATAAATAATGTGTCTATGTTTCTATCAAGTATCTATCTATCTATCTATCTATCTATCTATCTATCTATCTATCTATCTATCTAACTATCTCTCATATCTGTCTGCAACGTTACACATTATATATCCCTCTATCTGTCTATCTATCTACAAGGAAACATGTTATCAGTAATCACAAATAACATCTGAGAAAAATAACAAGGTGTTGATAACAATCACGTTAACAGCTTTGGAAGGTTTCTATTTATTTTGCTAAAGCTGTTGCGACCTTACAAGTCGGCAAGACCACCTCTAATTCAATAAATATGCACGTAACTGATTTAAGGCACCCACCCAATGCGATTTGATACAAGATTACATGCAGCCCAGTAAAGTCACCTTGCACAACATTTCTGTCTGTGCAATAAATCACTTTGTCAACACAAGAGTTTTGCTTTCATGTGTCTCTTTTTCAACCTTGAAGTCATTGTAGCCATTAAATATTAACTATTATCATTTGTTGGCATTTCTATTTGACACAGCCTGCTACCACTTAGCAAACAGGAACAGAGTTTTATGGAATGAAGAGAAAATCATCAAACAGCAAGCAGGCAGACACATTTAGGGAATATAAACTTCTGTTCTAAAGAGAAATATGATTATCTACTGTGTTATTGATTAAAGAAAATCACTGTCAAGCCAGAAATGTAACCCCTGGCTTTAGCTGGGAATAACTTGGCAATAATAGATTGCATAGCAAAAGTTACCCTCATCATTTGCAGGAAACGTTTCAGAGCACAAAATACACCATAATGATATTAAACTTTGAAGAGTTAGTCCATCCAAAACTTCAGTTTTTGATAGATGCTGGAGAGTTAAACACATACGTTTCTTATATCTCATGAACTCCAACTTCATGTAACCAGATGTCTGTGCTTAAAATCTAACTGGCAGGGCACATATAAGAGAAATCCAATGCCCATGCTGATTTATTTATTTTTAATGTATTCTATATATTGGCAAACCCCAGATGAGTAATAAGAACACCACTGCTATAACAGGAGACGTGTGGTAGATAGTAAGGGATATGAAATCTATGGTGAGCATTAGAGAATTCCGGACAGAATAAAACGTAAACCTTGCAGTGGGTATACCCCCGCACTGCAAGGGTTGAGTGCTCATTTTTGTGTGGGGTCTAAAATAACAAAGATATACTCACCCAAAACTCAGTCCCGCCTGGCTGCAAGACCAGTCTCTGCAGCCTATCTATCCCTCCGCATTGGCGATGGAATGTCCCTCTGCGTCCTCATGTCTAATACACCGTATTAGACATGATGACTCATGGATTCTTAGACCGCCAGAGCCGCCGAACCACATTCACTAAACTAAGGGAGAAATTCCCTTGTAAAGTGTCTTTTGTAAATCACCTCCCCCATCAATTTACTATAGGTTTTATTCTGATGATACATAAAAAAGTCATCATCAACCTAAGAACACAATAATGTCACACACAGCATTGCCACAAAACTACACATACAAAAAGGCTAAACTAACATTTACTAAAATGAAACTGCATGGAAAACTATAATATACAAATTCCAACACTTTGTAATTTCCTTGAGAGGTGCCCCTCCCCTGCTCCTCAGTGGCCCATTACTATGATGGGTAACCTTAAAGTCCAATAGGAAGGTACCATCACCTTTCTTCATTAAGAACAGGAATTTGCATTAAAAGGGATCTCAGATTTCAAGACTCTTGGGGCAATGTTTGAGGTATAAGCAAGCATATCTAAGAACCTGAGTTGTATTTGTGTAGTAGTTTAGCATGGTTTTACGCATACAGAGATAGTATCTAATATAAATGATTTTAGGAATACATCTTTAAGTTTTAATATGTACATAAAGACATCCACATTTTCTGTTATATGAAGGCTGTGCTTCCTGCTTGCTGCCACCTTACTGCTTGAAGTGTACGTCCAGCCCAATTTTTTCTTTTATCTTAGTTTTGTATAGAAGGAGAAAGGGTTAGAAACCTGCCAGGTTTTTACTGCTATCCGTGGTTGTGTTAGATTTATGCTCACTTCCTGTCCTATTGACATTTTGCCCGACAGGAAGTGAGGGGAACTCTCCAAAAGCAACACACCATCGTCAGATGTTTATATCTGATCTTGCCCCTGTTACTAATTTAATTTGAGTTCCTGTCTAGTGAAAGCTTTGTCAGTAGGACAGAAAGTGAGTGTAAATCTTTCTAGCAAAGCCCCAGAGGATAGTAAAAATTATCTCCTTCCCCACTCTATCCAAAGCTAGAAAAAAAATCTGGCTTGCTATACACTTGTTTAAGTCAGCTCTGGCTACTCTTTTTATGTTTACCTATAGCTTATGTTATTAGTCAACAAAGTGTAACTCTAGTCAAAACTATTCTGGATGGAGTGAGAAACTCTGTCATGGCTAAATTGCTATCTGGGAGACATTTTCCCTTACTTCCTATCCCAGTGACTACCTATCACTTGTACAGTCTTTGAAGGGAATCTACCAACAGAGAGGGCCCTATCTTCTCCCCCGCTCTGTTAAAGTGTTTTCATTGTTGTCTGCATCCTGTCCAATACATGTTCCCTCTGTTCTAGTTTTAGTGACCAACTATCAACCAAGACTGGAAGTGAGAGGAAATCTTCCCAGTGGGGACACAGACATGAACACCTGCCAAGGGTTCTAACCTTTTCCCATACAAAAGTTTTGGCTGGTGGAATTCCATTTTAAGAAGCATGCTAATCACATGTTCTAATAATTGATGTGGAAAATATTGCACTCCATGTTCATGTGATCCCCTTCTTAGGCCTCATTCATGGTGCATTCATATGTATCATACCATGACTCAACATGCCTTGCGTTAATGCAGCCCATTTACTGCATGAAATTAACCCATGTAACATCCATGTCCAGGTGTTAAGGTAACACACACTAATGGATGGGTTACCACAATTTAAATGGGTCCTTAAACTAAACCTACTTATTTAATTGTTTCCTAGAGTTAGAAATCTTGAATACAAGTTATTAAATCCTTAGTAAAACATACTAATGTTGTTATAGGCAGTGTTTTCATTCATATTATGCTTACTGGCTCAAGTGTAGTGTTTGGTCACATGTGCAGGTCACGTGTGCAACATTATGGCAACTGCAGATCTAATTATACTTTAAGATGGCACTATCCTCAGCAAATAGGACAGTTTCATTCCAATTTAAAGTGAACCTGTGCCAGGATCATGCACACTTAGGTAGTTACATATTCTAAACAAGCAGTAAAAGCACTTTAAACAAAGCCCTCATCCATCTTTGTATGTATAAGCATTGTAGAGAAAATAACTCAATATAATATATTCAATATAAACAACCAGTGCTTGTAAGCTGCTAGAAACTGACTGACAGGCAGCTGAAGGGTGGTAAAAATAGGTGGTTGATCCATGTTTTTGCCACCCCCTTACTATCCCAGAAACACTTAATATATCTCATGCTTGTACACGTGCCCAGGCCGCTATGCTTTGCATTGTGGCGTCAAATATTAAACTTCTTGAATTTGCCAGGAAGTGCTGCTTTCCAAACGTGACCATCACAATTAATGGGACTGTGATTCAGCCGTATTTCAATAGAAATTCCCATTGGGACAAAGAAGGAGAAAAGAAAAGCCATTTAGGAGGAGGCAGTATTGAGCCGCTGCTCTATCACCTCTATGGTGCATCACTAATCAGAGCGGCTGTCGAGTCTGCTCTCTGCACAGGCATGTACAGCACAGTAATTATGTCACAGCTACTGTTACAAAGTATTATTCATGAATTGCCTTGTCCTCGTTATTTACCTTGGGTTTTACTGACAACATTTCTGTATTATATATTATATATACAGATGCAAAAATGATTACATATACATTACACAATATTTGACAGCTGACCATTTAGTCTTTTTTCAAATTTCTCAGTACACTGTCATGGCCAGATCTCAATAAACCAGCCATCTGCAAGATTCCAAGGATACCGATTGGACAGCATGGCACTGCCCGAAAAAGTTTCACTAAACATCATCTCCATTTTCTAAAAGCAAACAAAATGGGACCATTTTGTATGAAACCATCTCTAAGTATTGCCCTGACATTTCAAAGAGTAGCAAAACTAATCAAATCAGCTGAATGATATAAAAAAAAAGCCCAAAGGACAACAGAAACAGCAGGATAATACAAAGCCATTAGTAAAAAAAATGGATTGGCTGTCTGATGTCCAGTGACTTTTTCAGAAAAATGTTCAATGTGTCTCAATAAAAGTCAGCTGTTTGAAGATATTCTGATAAGTTATAAAAGGCAAGTTGTATCATTACTCACCAACAGTTGCTCACATCAGATATTTGACAATTACATTTGTAAAGTAGTTTACTCACCTAGAAAAAAAAAACAGAAATACAGAAAATCAGCAATACTGACACTAACAATTTAGCAGGATATGCGCTAATAAAATATACAGCATTTGAACTCAATACATTCAGTGTGCGGCCCATTTGCAAAGACGTGGTGTACTAATATTTGTATCATGTTTCCTTGTATGCCACCTATGGAGGCCTACACACCACCTAGTTTCTGGCACGTTTATATAGGACTACCAATACTATGAGGAGTACTAGAAAAACAGTGATTTGTTATTAAATAAAAGAAAGCACCTTATATTTAGGAAGTGACACATTTAGGAAAAGTGATATATTTTTGGTAAAACAGGCAAACACAATATCAACATTGGAACAGGCTTACAAAACATAAAGTGTATCTGAATTTATTTATTTATTTATTTATATATTTTAGCCCAAGGGAGGTGGCCTAAAGGGGCAGCAAGTATAGATCTGTGCTTGTCAAACTTATTTAGGCAATAGTAACTGAGAATTATGGGGAGAGTGAAATACACTTATCACCATAAATAGAGCAAACGCGTGACACTGAAGCTGTCACACGTTGGCTCTATTGATTGAGAACTGAGCAATCACATACTGCCGATCGCTCAGTTCCCAATCATCTCCATACAGAGAGCGGTGGTTGTCAGTCACCGTTCCTCACAAGGTTTCCCCCATCTCCTCTACATTCCTCCAGTCCTGACTAGAGGGACTGGCGGGGACAACTGGCTCTGCCTCTAGAGAGGCAGAGCCAGCTGTCAATCAAGTAGCGGGGTGTATCCCGACAATATTGTTGGAATCTGCCCTGTGCTTCAGTGCAACTCTGCACTGTCAGCATATAGTGGGCAATAGCCCGATAAATGCTGAGTTTTGGGTCACAAAACTCAGCCCTAAAGAGAATTATGGCAGAAAAGGTTTGGGCCATAGTTCTCTTTTAAGTCCCACCACTGCAAAAAAGTTGGGCACCATAAAGTCTCAGGGCCATTCTTAGCATGGCATATTTTGCTATGTTCTTGGAACAGAATACATTTGTAAGTATGTTTTTAATTCTTGCAATACATATTCAAAGCGCATTTCTTCATTTAAGTACATCTCAAATGTTTTCATTGTTTTGGAAGTACGGAAGAATTAGAACCCATGTCATGTATTTATTGCTGTCTGTGTCTTTCTGTTTGTCTTAGTGGCCATTGTCACCTGGACTAAAAGTAAGGTAAAACCCAAAATGATGCTACCAATACAGAAATGGATAAGAACTCTTCCAATGGAGACACCTGTTTGGTGACAACTATCTGAGAGGGTATTTCTTTAACTGTGTAAATATTTCCTCTCAATTTCTGCTGTATCTACAGGACAGCAAGTAAAGGAAAACCTCCCCAATAGAACACAAGTGGCAAAAACATGACAAGAAATTAATCGATTACCATTTCTACCCAACCCAAATCCCCCTGTCCCTCTTTTCTCGTCAGTTGTCCCTCTTTTTCATTAAATCTACAGAAATCTATGAATAAGTACTATTTAAATACCGAAAGTGTTAGTCTACACTAAAACCTTCATCCTAACTTAATTATCGTGTTTGCTATTTTGAAAAGTCAGTTTAAAGACACTGGCAAGATAAGAGTCTTATGTCTGGAGGCACTGTCTAGGGGTGCCACAACCCAAGACCTTGTGTCATGGCCTTCCATATCCCCAACAGCCAGTAACATTTCTAAGGGATGAACAGCACATATGCAGAGATCATAGGACTCATTGTACAATGGCAGCAGTTTGAACACTACCTCAGGCAGCACAGACCTTCGAAATGCTCCTGTGTTTATGTCTATTTCAAACCCTCAGTATGTTTCAATATACAATGGAAATGTTTTTGAACTTTTCAATTATTTTCCCTAACTATACTACTGGCAAGGAAATTCTCCACGCAATACAGCTACACCAAACAGTGGGCTAAATAAGTAAGATTCAATACAAACATAATAAGTAACATTGTTACACGGGCAAATTGCATTTGAGGCTCAGGACTCCAGTGTGTTGAAACATGACTTCTTACAGCCTCACACATGCAGCTCTTAATCAGTACTGACCAAATCATTTTAAACTTGTCAGAAGTATTTTTCAGTCATGCGTACCAAAGGGATGAAAATGTGCACTGAAATTTCTGAGCAAATGAATATCATTAGATTATATATGAATCTCAACAGTGCCCACTAAAGTGTTTCTTCAAATTCACCCGGAGCGGAGTAAAACATAGTAACACATTATTTCCAGATAACATTTCAAATTTTAGATTAAAGTGAATTCTGAGGTGTAGATTAAACAACTCAAGCTGCTAGAGTCAAGCGGAATTATTCGAAGAAGTGATTTTGAATGCTCCAAATGACAGTTAACTAAAGTTATTGTTTTTGCATTTAGTTTTTTGAATAATAATTATATATAATTTCCACATAATTTTGTAATATCATGTTATTTAATAAAATACCTTTCCTTTCAGGAATCATTATGTTTACAAAATATCCCCAGAAATCTCTTTTCTTGTTTATGCAACTGCTGGCTCGCTGTTTTTCCTAGAAGTCTGCACAGAGATAAAAGTCAAATTTCAGGCACCCCTTGCAACAGGATAGTGTGATGAGATGCTCTTTTAATGCCTGTCTTCATAAAAAGAGATGCAGACTTTTAGCTGCTCTCTATGTAATAATGACTTAGGTGATTACCATAGGTGTGTGCAGCCTATCGCATTTGAGTGTGCACCCAAATGTATAAACACACACATGTGACCACCCACCCACCCAGACTCCTGATTGGATGGGAAGCCTGTGAAGCCACAGCCATGCTCCCTTACAGCTTCCCAGGCTGCAGCTGTTATGTGAGGAATGTAAGTGGCAAGTGTTGCTGCTCTCTGTATCACTGAGCCGGTTGGCGAGAAACCTTTATGATCTTTCCACTCGCTTAGTGACTAAAAACACAGAACCCGCTGTTTCGGTTTCAGTGTTGCGCTCAGGGAGATTAGGGTGTGCCCAGGCACACCTGACATACCCTGTGTGCATGCCTATGTTGATTACAAAAAAAGGCCTTCTCATTCCAAAATCAATGTAATAATTGATACAAACAGCAGTTTTTTATAGTACAGAAAAAAAGTATGACTCTGCAAAATAAAGGTTTTTTAAAAAAAAAATCCTTGCAGTGTATATAGTTTACCTAGGGGGATTTATTTTTCTTAAAAAACCTGGAGTTACACGATTGAGTAGTCATGGTTCCAACACATACAAATATTTCAATCTCAGCACAATTTACTTTCTTCAGCTTTTGGCAATTCATGTGCTGTATGTTTTTTTTTCATCAACTAATCATTTTCTAGCAAGCCAGAAATTACCTTGTGTACCCTCCAGGCTGCTCTTGTTCAATTTTTTAACAACAGTGTTTTGCTATGCATAAAGTATATTTATGGGTACTTAAGAGTATACATTGCTGTTTAGGATAAATATGGTTTGTAACAGTTAAGGTCAGTGATGTTCAAATCAGATCATATTTGAGCTATCAGCACAATCTCTTATCCCCTTTGCATCCTGCTTACTTATCCATAAGCTGGTAAGAGGCAGTGAACAGCCAATCTCTTCCCACTGCTATCTTTGAACAGGATATATGAAGAGGTAACTTTATTCTACATTTTACATTGTTTTGCACAGCGGCTAGTGTGAATTGGCACTAACATATCCTAGCATACCCCAGTATATATTGCCAGCCTCAGGTAGCAACAAAAAAGTATATTGCCAGAGTCTATTGCTGGTAAAGGCAATAGTACTACAGTTGGTATTTAAGACACTTTCAGGTCCCTATGGAAGGTCCCTATAAGGCCCAGGCTGCAGTAGCATCCTCTGCATCCAGTATGGATCATTTCAAACTTCTGCATGTAAATTGCGTGTGTCTAGAAGGGAGAAAGACGGCAGGCTTACAGATTTCTGTGCAAACAGTTTTATAAAAACCTTCAATAATCAGAGATCCCTGTATCTTGGCAGAGCGCTGAGCTGTCTAGGAGTACCTTTAAGAGATGATACTATTTGCTTCTGATTTCACTACCTCAGAAGCAGCAGGAAGTCCAATTGCTACAAATAAAAGAATGCAAATCCACCTGTCATTGATGGCATGCATCTTTTCATCTATGGCTAAACGTGCCCTATACAAGTCATTCTATATCATCACCTGCAAGAGCTTGTCTCTGCCTGGAAACACCACTGCTAGTTCTGTCACTAAACTGACAGAACAATTATCATTTCAGGAAGTATAACTTATCATGTATAAACATTTCACCAGCAAGTACACTGACTCACTTCTGCTCATGAGTACACACTATTCTAAAACAACCGTCAGTATAGAAGTATAAAAAAATGCTAATTGTCTGCCCTGGCTCATGTAAAATCTTAATAGCAATATATAAAGTGTATATATATTTATATACACACATACCCCAACGTCCTTATTCATAGGAAAGCATATGTGATCTATAGGATTCTTACCTTACCTGAGGAAGGGTCCAGTTAAACTGTTGTCAATTGCATTTTCTTTTCTATGAATAAAAATCATGCGTGTTGCAGAAACACTTTTTTTCTGGAATTTTTATTTATAGGAGAGTGGTGTATATCTCCTACACTGTTTGCTGCTGAACCTAATGCTAGGGTGAGTGCTCCCTTAACAACTTATGGACTAGGCTGGGCTGCAATCAACATTGTAATCAACATTGGTCACTTTAATAAAAAATAATAATAATAATAATAATACCAACATAAATAGTTGAAATAATAATATGTTATCTATTTCTATATACCATATTATTTATTTATGCTTTAATTTCCTAAGCTTTTTTTTTTAAATACAATCTTGTAATTTTGAAATGCAAACACAAGGATTTCTATGAAAATGTGTTTTCTAGCAAGAACAGTTACTAAGATTACTCATTTACATGTCATAGAATAAAAGTGCATAGTACTCTCCCTGTTATAGAGCAAAACCGTTAGCTTAATACATATCATCAGAGTGAAATCAGCTACAGAGAGCTAAAATACGCACAATGGAATTTTTAAGGATATAGAATCGGTATGATATAACTGCATTCAATTCACTAACAAAAGTATCACACTGCCATTCTATTACTGCACAAAAGAAGAAAGAGAGTCATTTTGGTTTCCATGTACAGTCATGCTATCATGTATTGTCTCACAAGCTGTCCTAGCTCTTTTCTCTTTGATCATGGGTGACAAGTCCTAATTTACAAGGGTGATTTGCAGCAATGTAAACAAATTTCATATATTAGCACCAGAAGTACAAACAGCAAATGTTTATTATTATTTACATCTATGCATTGTTACATATCGATAGAACACCTGTAGAAGGCTTACACCAAAGGGCAAGAATTCATAACAATTAATTGATGCATCAGTTCATAAATATAACAGCCAACTCATCAAAATGTAACAAATCCTGATGATGACTTATTTGATGTGATTGCTATGCTGGTGTAGTGTCCCTGAGCCATTATGCACAAAGGCTTGCTAATATGCATCTGAGACAGAATTTATTCTGACTTAAGGTGTTTTATTGAAGGCATTACCACAACTGTTAATATTAAGGTATATAAAGCAAGGTTCCCATTGTTAAATTGAGCATTTTAATAAGACTAAAGCTGCAGCTTAAATACAACTTCTGTATAGAGCAGAACGTAAGAATCAAAAACCTCCAAAAATCAGATTGCCCGGTTTACATTTGACATTCGGAAGGTAAAAGCAGTCAGGCTGATTTAACTTCCATAATTCTTCTCAGAAGTATTAACTGCCCAGCAAAAACATTTAATATACAACTTCAAAAAGGCAATGTAAGGTACTTCTACTTTTCTGTAATGTGAAATCACTGGGAAAAAATACCTCTACTATTCTGGGATCAAAATCATAACCATCAGCTCGAAGTGCACCAGTTAGTAGACTGACACTCCTTTCACACAGCATTCTGAGAAATCACATCTTCCTGCGGTGTGATCGTTTTTTGACACACTTGTAGCATTTATTTATAGCGCATGTGATTTTCCAAACTCGGCTCCCTAGTAGCATTGATTGGGGAAGATTTTGTTTCAATAAATTCAACTAACATTCATAATCACAGAACACAGGGACACCAAATTCTTCTACAGCCACTTTAGGAGGCTGCAAAAGTGATATGGTGCCTTTTAAAATGTTACAACAAACTCCCAGCTACTTTTATAACTGAGCTTGATGATTGACGGCCCTAATTGTTGCAGTGGTTGCAGTAAAAGGGTTAAACAGTAGGGCTGCATAACTAAAGGAAGAGAGACTGCTGACTAAGTGGTCTATTCACGAAGCAGCCGAAGGATCTAGCCATAGCTTCTGCCGATCCTTCGGCTAGCTTCGGCCCCAGGACCCCTTCAGCTCCCGAACTCATCTCCCGGGCGCTCCAAGAGTCTCCCGCTCCCGGCCGCCCAGGAGAGAAACACTGCTTCTTCCTTTTTTGTTTCTTTATTCTGACACGGAACCATGTCAGAATAGAATTTTTTTTTATGGCCATTGGAATGCATTACTAGATTCCTATTGGCAATTTCAATTTGCAATAGCCAATAGTAAACTAGCATTGCACCCGCCCTTTGCTGCAGTTCTCCATCAGGTCCATCAGCAGATGGCGGGTACAATGCTAGTTTACTATTGGCTATTGCAAATTGAAATAGCCAATAGGAATATAGCAGTGCATTCATATGGGTAATTTTTTTTTTTTTAATATTCTGACACGGCTCCGTGTCAGAATAAAGAAAAAGAAAAAAAAAGCTTCTCAGAGCGCCCGGGAGAGTTTTTTTTCTTCTTTTTTTTTGACGCCAGCAGAACCGCCGGACAATAGAAAACTGTTGGGCGGAGCTAGCTGTCATTGCTAGCTCTGCACAATTGTTTTCTTTTTTTTTAAACTTTTAAAACTATTTTTCTGTTCTGCTTGGTCCCTCTGAGGGACCGTGCAGAACAGCCGAGCCGGATGCCACTCAGTCGAACTCCTCCTGCACTTCGGGTTGGCCGAACATGCTGAGCATGTTTGACCGGCCCAAAGCCACGTGAAGCCACCCGATGTACGGCTGATTTCAGCCGATATACAGCTGAAATCAGCCGTACCAGTCTGAAGTGAATAGCCGAACAGCGTTCGGCTCACTTCACTTCAGGTCGGTCTTTCACTTGGCTGCCTACCACAAAGTGAATGTTTAATAATCTTAGTATATAAGGTGAAACTGTGTTTCCCTTAATCATCCAATCATGTGCAAGCAAAAATCCTGTTTTGTTTTTTTTTTCTTTTAATTTCCCTCACCTTCTCACCATAATTGGGTATTTAAAGTAAATGTTTAATTTGTAAAGTCTACATACACATCCCCTTTGCTCAGCAAACAGTCTTTATTCCTTTAGAGTATAAAACACCAGTGACATAGCATAAAGCCCACTTGCCAATGTTATAATTACTCAGGCTAATTTAAAGAGGACCTTCACTCTAAAATTCGTCTCCAACCCACTGCAACCATAACCCCTCTGCTATTTGAAAATAAATATAGTTTGTTTCCTGTTTGTTTACTTTTTTTTTCTTTTTTCCAGCCATACACCCTTCCCTACAGCCATTCTCATGGTGTGGGACACAGGCTGTGTCACCTAAACAGTGTGTCACCTGAACAGTGTGTTACAGCGGGACAAGGCTGGGCAGGTGAGTATATGAATTTGGGGCAATGCAGCACAAAAGGTAAAAGGGGTTTAAGAAAATATAACTGCAATTATGGATTTGAACTTGTTCCTGCAACCTGTAAAAAATGCTAATATGATGGCTTACTTTTATTGTGGTTTTAAGCAGTGTGCCCTTCAGCCAAATCTGTGTCTACATTCTGCTTTGTTGGGAAACAACTAAACCCAAACACTATTAGAGAAGGTTTTTGAATACAGGAGGTCAATTCAGCATTGGACTGATTTAGCAGCCTGTCTCAGAGCACATCACCGACTAATGCTTGGGAAAACTTGTTTACAGTAAAGCAGAATACAAACTGGGAGCTAGGAGGTTGAAGGCCATGCTGATGGCTACTAGACATATCTTCAGGTTGCTAAGCAAGATATTTTAAAGTGTTACTCCATGCACTCAAATGATAAACTTTCTAATGCAAAATATATTGCTTGTTTTGTCTAGGGGATGGTGTACATTTCTCCATATTCCCGAGGCAGCCAGCACTCCAGACCTCTACACAACCTCCCCAGAATGTGGGCCAGCACACCAAGGCCACCAGGTACAGTGCAGGGCCAGTAATGGCTGCTGGTCCTGCATTCTACACAATGGCAATGACATCATATAGACCACATACAGTCCAGCAATAAGAGAGGCTTTGCGACACTGGTCGTTCCTGTTGGCCATTGAGGTGGCATTTGAGACTGTGGAGTAAGATACATTTTACTCAGTCTTACATTATTTTTTGACAAATGTGTCAATACATTCTGCATGAGCTGGGAGATGCACAAATGTTATAAATATATGTTTTGTAGCTGCCCAGCCAGAGTTTGGCTTTAGGTAGAGACAACACCATTTTTATGTTTTTTAATTAAATCAGGCATTAACAAAAACCCTATTTTAACTTTAGTTGCAGTCTTCCCTAAGACTGTCTATAAGTCTTCTCTCTTTTCACTCAGTGCCATAAATTATCTCATCATTAATTACATTCACAATGCATTTGCTAATTTGCCAATTGCGTTCACTACGGACTGTCTTTGGTTATGTAGTTCAAAACAGTGAGCATTGAAGAATCAATAATCCAAAGATAGCCTTGGGAAAAAAAAACATACCACTTTAACAGACAGAACTTTTATCTGTCCACTGTATATATGTATGTATGTATATATATATAAAATCTATCTATCAGTCCCAGGGTTAGCCACCACACTCTATTTGTAAAGTAATAATGCAATGTAAAAAATAAAAGACTAACAAATAAATAAAAGTTGATTTTAAGCACCCCTGTCAGTGTTATTTGGTTTGTGTTAACTACTACTATGCTACATTTATAGATATCATAGTCTGTTTAAGAATAACACAGGTTATCAACAGGTAATAACACTTTGTTAGAAAGTATTTGCTTTTTACCTGTATTGAATTTCTAACTACTATTATAAGTCCTGCTATTCATATTGTATACTTTGGTAAAATGGTGTATTTTGTGCATTGTCATTCCTTTCCATGGGCCACAAAATGTCAATGCAACAAAATAATGCAGGCACAGAGATATGAACTGGTTTTGTTGCCTGTATAGCAACTCTGTTTGTTGTGGTTTCCCTGCAGCAGCTGACTGCATAGTACCCCTACAAACCAATGTGAATAATCACTGACTTTATAGCATTTTACTTTTTGGGGTGTATTAGTTCTATTCCTTCCTGGAGCTCAGTGGGGCCTCCTCAAACACCTAGCTAAATGTATCTCTTTGGCATAATCCACTGTAATGTTATTGCTGCATTTATAACAGTCACCCACATGTAACCTTTTGCATAAATAAAGGCTTTTTACCGAAAAAAACATGTTTTATAAAGTTTGTTTGTTTCTTTTTTCCGTCATCAAAGAATATAAAAACAAAGTATGGAGCATTTTCTTTTCTCATTTGTAGTGCTACCGTTTACATAAATTGTGAAAGTCCCACTGTGCTATGATTTATTATGATTGTTACATTTAAGAATTATTGTTGCTTTTATTTTCCCTTACCATTATTCCTATTTATCAGCTTCTTTACTCCCTGCTAACCTTCTGTATGTGAAACAAATAAGAACATTGTGTAAAGGTGAAAAAAAAAATCAGTGTGAAAGTGTTTAAATAGACCACAGTAGAAAAACTTCAGACTTTATTAAATGTGTATAAATGGCATTTTAATTTTAGGAAAATTATAAGTTTGAAGATAATTCCAGGTACACACATCACATTTTATTATGTTTTAATGAAACATTCTGCTGAAACGTCAGGTACTTAAAGCAGATTTTAACTGTGTATTTTAGTGTCATGCTCATTTATTCCACACTTGTAAAAGTCAGGTTGCCTTTTACATCCTTGTTCTTACATCAGTTATGCTCCTGTTTTTATACTGCTGGAAAATAAAAACCGGTTACTATTGTTTAATAAGGTGCAACATTCAACACACCTTTAGGGGCATTAAAGTAACAAAAAAAACCCAAAAAAAACATTTGAATAAGTGTTAGATGGAATGTGGAAAGACTAGATGGAATGAGGCAACTTTCTGTTGCTGTTTATAGCTCTGTTGGAGTGGTTTGCTTGCTTTTTGTTGCATCTTTAGGACAGGCAGTGGTGACTGACTTATGCCACTTTCCCAGTTACTATGAGGGAAGAATGATTGGCTGTGTAGTATATTATATTACTCCCTCCTTAAAGGCATGTTCACACCAATTACAGTGTGTTCTAGGGGCGGTAGGGGGCGGTCCAGTGTGATCGCCAAAAATGATGCATGCACTATTTTTTGCGATCGCACTGGACCGGAACGCAGGCATTTTTGTGCCATGCATTATGTACGTGCAATTCCACTGTGGGAGGGGGGCTGCGTGACGATTAACTTGAATGTGCCACCATGCCTCCTCCCGGCTATTCACTTCAGGCTTGTACGGCTATTTACTTGCTGCGGCTGGCTTCAGGTCGGCCGAACATGCTCAGTAAATAGACAAACACTTTCAGGTCATGTTGGAACTTGCCTGCTCTCTCCAAACCATTACATTCCAAGTGGTTCTTCACTGGAAAGCCCTATCCCTACCTGAGCAGAATGGCCGGCACCTGGCCATGGCAGCAAAGAATGAGAGCTGCCAGAGGAATGTGATGGCAACTGTGTTACATCTGCTAGCATTTTTATTATTATTATTATTTTAATGACAGAAGCACATTTTGGCTAAACTAAGCAAAGGTCATATTAATCAACATTCAAATCAAACAGAAGATACAGATGAGATACTGAGGTTTATTTACTAAAGGAGTAGAGACTGTTCACTTAGCAAGAGGAATGTTCACTTTGTGAAAAGAATGTTCTCAGAAGTTAGTACATAAGCTGTGCTTAAGTTTAATCATCTGATCATATGAAAAAACAAACAAACAAAAAACATTTTTTTTTTCCTTTGCACATGATTAGTAATTCAGAAGTTTCAGAATTAACACAGCTTCACCTTATTTACTAAGCTAAATTAACATTCACTTTGCAAATTGAACATTATTATTATTATGAATAATAATAATAATAATAATAATAATTTTTAGGGTTTATATAGCACCAGCGGTTTGTCCAGAGCTTTATAATATAAGGAAGATATTACAGTTACAATGCAATTCAAAACTAGATGGTTAGAAGTGCCCTGCCTGTGAGAGCGTACAATCTGAAACATTCACTTTCCTAAGTCTCTTAGTGTATGGGAAGTAATCAGAATAGGAAATGCCTCTCCTACATTGAGCCCTGGCACAGAGTAGCACACTCTTTAAACAAATTCAAAAGTTAGACCTGTCAAAGTGGGTGCAACTGAAACTACTGCATGCAAACACAGATTTTGACACAAGTTACCATTATACATTATCTAGACTGGTAGTTCTTGATGATGAATTATCCTGTCCTGCAACATTGTAGATTTCTGATATAGAGAATTATTCAATGAAATCTCAAAAACTGTTAATAAAGATCACTTTAAGTAGGCATCTTATGAGAAGGGAAAAAGTGACTTGCTGTTTGCAGCAGGGGTACAATGCAAACTAAGGGGTCTATTCACAAAGCTGCCGAGGGCAGCCGAGTGAATGACCGATCAGAAGTGAAGTGAGCCGAACACTGTTCGGCTATTCACTTCAGGCTGGTACGGCTGATTTCAGCCGTACATCGGCTGAAATCAGCCGTACATCGGCTGAAATCAGCCGTACATCGGCTGAAATCAGCCGTACATCGGCTGAAATCAGCCGTACATCGGCTGAAATCAGCCGTACATCGGCTGAAATCAGCCGTACATCGGCTGAAATCAGCCGTACATCGGCTGAAATCAGCCGTACATCGGCTGAAATCAGCCGTACATCGGCTGAAATCAGCCGTACATCGGCTGAAATCAGCCGTACATCGGCTGAAATCAGCCGTACATCGGCTGAAATCAGCCGTACATCGGCTGAAATCAGCCGTACATCGGCTGAAATCAGCCGTACATCGGCTGAAATCAGCCGTACATCGGCTGAAATCAGCCGTACATCGGCTGAAATCAGCCGTACATCGGCTGAAATCAGCCGTACATCGGCTGAAATCAGCCGTACATCGGCTGAAATCAGCCGTACATCGGCTGAAATCAGCCGTACATCGGCTGAAATCAGCCGTACATCGGCTGAAATCAGCCGTACATCGGCTGAAATCAGCCGTACATCGGCTGAAATCAGCCGTACATCGGCTGAAATCAGCCGTACATCGGCTGAAATCAGCCGTACATCGGCTGAAATCAGCCGTACATCGGCTGAAATCAGCCGTACATCGGCTGAAATCAGCCGTACATCGGCTGAAATCAGCCGTACATCGGCTGAAATCAGCCGTACATCGGCTGAAATCAGCCGTACATCGGCTGAAATCAGCCGTACATCGGCTGAAATCAGCCGTACATCGGCTGAAATCAGCCGTACATCGGCTGAAATCAGCCGTACATCGGCTGAAATCAGCCGTACATCGGCTGAAATCAGCCGTACATCGGCTGAAATCAGCCGTACATCGGCTGAAATCAGCCGTACATCGGCTGAAATCAGCCGTACATCGGCTGAAATCAGCCGTACATCGGCTGAAATCAGCCGTACATCGGCTGAAATCAGCCGTACATCGGCTGAAATCAGCCGTACATCGGCTGAAATCAGCCGTACCAGCCTGAAGTGAATAGCCGAACAGTGTTCGGCTCACTTCACTTCTGATCGGTCATTCACTCGGCTGCCCTCGGCAGCTTTGTGAATAGACCCCTAAGATTAAATTCATATAGTATACATTTCTACTACTATTTTATAGCATCTTTTCCTTTCAAATGCTTCATATCTAAAATAAACAATCCAGCTTTTCTAATCTAAACCTGTTACTAAACATAAGACCTTTCCACTGATTGCTGAAAAACAGTGAAAGCCCTCCAGCAGAACAGGAGTTAATAATCACCTAATATTTGTACCCATATGCTGCATTTTGGGCATGAATGCAATATTAAAATATTATTTAATGAATAATAATAAAAATTGTAAAAAAAAAAAATGCCAAGACTTGTTATGTCTCAGACTCACTTATTGAACCATAAATGCAATTTTGTTACTCTTGAAGGCAAAGTAACTCATTAAAATAGGATTTTCGCATGAGCCCGTGCACCAATTAAGTAATAAATATCCAATGTTTGTCAAAAATGTGAATGTAAAAAGGAAACTGCCGGGACAAAAAATAAAAATAACATAGACAGTGCCTAATTTAAATGTATAATATGCAATATTGGAGAAATTAGAAAAAAATAGAGACGTAGACCAAGAATAGCTGAACAATAGCAGGGTGACATGATACACGAGCTGCAGCGGAGACCACACACAGACGCAGAGTTCTCGACAATAACAAAGCACCACGGATGGAACTTTTTGCTGAAATGAATACAAATGTAACCTGTACATGGAGAGGATTTTGACAGCACAGTTTTTTTTAATTAGCCGAGTAGAATGCCCATTAGTGAGGACCCTCAGTTGTTATAGCACCGTCCTTTCTAAGAAAACAAATAAGTCAGAGCTGAACTCCAGCCTTATTGTCACTCTGGTACAGGTTCCTCTCCTGCTCTGGAATCGCTCACTCTAATTTCACTGCACACCGCGAGCTGCTAGCTGCAATATACAATATACATTAGAACAGGGGTGGAGCGATTCATTTAATTAAAGGGTTATTAAACCCTCCATTTTTTGCATATATCTACTGCTAATAAGCAGTAGATATATGCAAAAACTTTTTTTTTAAAAACACTTTAAAAGCGGTTTAAACTTACCTGTGTCTTCGCTGCGCACTCCTGTCCGAAAATCTGAAACATCTCGGGCAGGCGCAAAGGATTTTGGGGCGGGCGCATGCGCAGTTCAGATTTTCGGCTGGGAGACGCGGAGAGACACAAGGAAATTATATGGACGCGTGCACCCACACAGACAGTGGGACAGGAAGTGCCAGCAAGCACAGAGGAGTCAGAGCTGGATGGGAGACCTGCAGCAGCGCTGGAGGGACAACTGAAAACCACAGGAAAGAAGAAGAGGATCCGATTAAGAGACATAATTTAAAGCTTTGGTTCTCAACTGGTGGCCTTCCACTTTTCTAGGTGAGAGGTTCCTCAGCCTCCCCCTAGCGCAGCACTTTCAGCACTGTCAGTTTTCGCACCCAGAATATGCTGCCCAGCATCTAGTGTCAGCTTGAGGTGGGATAGGATGGGGCTATGGCCGCAAGGGAGCTCCATTCATACGTGCATTGCTTACAGCTCCCTCATGTGTCCTGTAGAGGTGCCTGGACCAGAGTAACGCACTCTACCACGCAATCACACCTACTACGTGTTCTGGTGTGGGAGGTATGTTGCGTTGCCATTCTTTTGAATGGTACCCCAAACACACCTCCCACCCACAGTTCGATCGCCCGCACCAGAACGCGTGGCACCTCAATGCCACGCGGTCCATTGCAATGGGATTTGGGTCGCGACTTAATGACCAAGGACAAATGTGGGTCCTGAGGTTACACAGGTTGAGAACCATTGATTTAAAGTAAGTGCTGACACTAAAATTGGGGGCAGGGAAAAAAATTATACTTTAATGTCACTTTAAGGGGTCACATGGACTGCTGTGGAGGGCCTAACCTACCGACTGTTACAATGTGGTAGGCACCCCAAACACATCTCCCAACAGCAATGCAATTGACAGCGCTGCAACGTTTGGTACCGTAATCCTGTGCGGTGCATTACAGCTGTAAAAAGTAGTGCATGCGATGCAATGGACCTGCTGCACTGCAAGACAAGGTAGGCACATTGTGCAGTACCCTGCGATTAACGCACAGCATAGGTGTGAATGGGCCCTGAATGAAGCCTTATTTACCCCACACACTATGAAGCACATACCTACTTATTTTTATTTTTCGCATTCAATGTTTATGAAGGTGTTTAGAAAGGTGTATGTAAATATGTGTATGGCACACTTTTAGCATAAAGCACTGCAGAACACGGATCGGTCACATATAATGCACGGTTGCATGTTATAACACATGTGCACTGTGTTATTTTAGTGTGCTGAGGTACTAGTCAAAATTAATAGCAATGCACTGCAGTACATACATTGCCGTGCATTTATAGAAATGCACATTTTACACAGTGCTACGGCAATGCAGAGGTGTGAATGAGCCCTAAGTGAAAACTCACTTTGCAAAGTACAACAAATCACTTGGCCACAATGTGACATCAATCAGCCAATCACATATGAGCAGCAAAAATCAATTTTGGTGGGTTTTTTTTGCTTATTTATTTTCTTTGCACGTGATTGGTTATTGCATAGGTAGGCAACCTCGGCCCTCCAGCTGTGGTGAAACTACAAATATCATCATGCCTCTTTCTCTGGAAGGTAAACCTTCAGCTGTCAGAGCCTCATGGGACTTGTAGTTCCATCACAGCAGGAGTGCCAAGGTTGCCTACCCCTAGAGTATTCTTTACAAAGTGAATTGCTCTACATGCTCTACTCCAGGGATATACAAACCTGGGCACTCTAGCTGTCGTGGGACTATAAGTCCCATGAGGCATTGCAAGACTCTGCAGCTGCAGGCATGACTCCCAGAGGTAGAGGCATGCTGGGATTTGTAGTTTTACCACAGCTGTAAGGTCAAGGTTTGGCTCCTTTTAGTAAACAAACCCCAGTGAGTGTCATTGTATTTAGTAACGGCAGGAGAGATGAAAGTTTTGTCCCCAATTGCTCTGAATGAGCCCATCATCCAGTATATCTTCTGCCCTGCTCCCTACAATCCAATTTTATCGTGTATGGTATCATGATCAGCACCTGTGCCCCATACCTGTATGCCTTCAGCACACAGCTCTGCTCCTTCCGGTTCCCAGGCTCAGCGTCCTTGTATCCTAGCAACAGACTCAAACATTTGAGACCAGGCCCACACAGGCATTTTCCTCTGTGAGCCGCCCGCTGCTGGGGCTTGGCCTCCTCCACTGCCACAGCCAGGCCCTGGCCTCCTCCTCTGCTACTGGACCGATGCTGCTGAGCCCCGTTAAACACAGGCCTCCTCCACCTCCACTGTTGGGCCCCAGCCTCCTGACTGGGCCCCTCTGCCCCATAGCAATCGTGTGGGTCACTACGGTGGTAGTTACGCCACTGACTCCACAGCACATGCAGCTACAGAGGTCAGTCATCATGGCTTGTTTTAAACTGTTAGATTGGAAGTACGGCTACCAAAACAAAACTGCTAATTTATTTTCTTCTGTCGTGCATATGCAGCTCAGCACACAGACTCAGCATGCCAAGATGAAGTAACACCGGTGTGCAGGAGGCTGAAGATGCTGAACCCCGAAGAAGGCCTTGAAGAAGATGGAAGTGATGGAAGGAAGGAGCAATTACTAGCACAATATCGCTAAAAACTCCAGGGGGGTGGGGGGGCGCTTAAACAAATACATTTACTTCCACTTTAAGAATAAGCTAATACATTACTGCCTAAAACATGGCCACAGTGTTAATTTAAAGTGCAGAACTGGAATATTTTGTTGGAGGAAGTTCAGCTAAAACCTCTTTTTATTTGGGATATAATGGGGAAGAGCACATCTGTTGTATTGTCATGGTAATCTATGTCCCTATTGGTGAGATACCCCCTCACAGTGAGGTACCTGATTTAAAATCTTTACTTCTGCTCAGTTAGATTTGTTTTAAGTAATGCATCACTATTTCCATATACTAACAGAACCTCAAAGATTGTTAAGTAGGATTTAAAAGTCCACTTCTCCTGAAAATGCTAGTTTATGGGTTTTCCTTCTGGCCCTATGATTTTGAATCCATCTGAATTGCTGGCTTTTGAGTCTTGATTTTCAGACTGAAAGTCCTGATTTCACTCTGACTTCACTTACTCCATGCTTACCAGATCAGAGACTTAAAGTGACGCTAAATTCAGTGAAAATCACTCATCCTCATAGTTCGAGCCGACATGTGACAATGCATCTGTCACATGTCCGCTCAATAGATCAGGAAGGGAGCGAACGCATACCGCCGCTCGCTCACTTCTCAAACATCTCCTGTCAGTCACCGCTCCCCGCAGGGATTCCCCCCTCCCCTCTCCAATCCTCCAGTGCTGACTGGAGGAAGGGACAGGGGAGAAGGCGGGTACAGCTGGTTCTGCCTCTAGATAGGCTGTCATTCAAGCAGCTGGGTGGATCTCGATAGCATTGTCAGGATCCGTCCTGGCTGAGGCGGTCTCAGTATACCGCAAGGTGTAGCTCGCGATATACTGAGCTTTGGTTCACGGGAGGACGCTAGCATATGTCCTTCCGTACCCTTAAGAGAACTATGGGGAAGAACACTTACCCCATAGTTCTCTTTTAAATCTTAAAAATGCATTCAAGTGCCCAAATTATTAGCAAAAATGTATGTTCATTGTATACAACTCGGCTGTAGATCCTCAAATCATCTCTGAATTGGTGCTGACACTGTCTTTCCTTCTGGGGGGCGACTACTTTTGTTTCCAATGATCCCTATATGTGTTGTAAAGTAGTCACAGCTCCAAGATCACACCCATCATGTTTAGTTTAATTTGTATTGAGATTTTAGAACATTGCGGGAATCCAAACTCACTCTAGTGATGGACCACAATCTCAACACAATTTAGTAAATTGAACCTGAGAAGGAAGGACAGTGTCTGCACCAATTCAGAGATTATTTGAGTATCTACAGCCAAGTGATACACAAATAAGATACATTTTGTTAATAAGTAATGCATTTTTAAGATTTACCTCCTGAGTTTAGTGTCACTTGAATATGTTTCAGTAAATTAAAGCCAGACAACTAGCATTTTGTGAAGTAGGTTATCAATGGCAGTATCCACATTTCTTCCAGTGCAGGGCTTTCTTTAATATGAGCATAGTGATTCCCTATTTTATACATATTGCTGGGTAGAGTTTCTGCAACCAATTCATACATACTGTCCTGTATTAACAATGCACTCAAATCATATACACCTTGCTTGTACAAAGATTGAATGGCTCTTAATTGCTGAGAAGACATGGCTGTCAATGGAGAGGCTTAGTAAAAGCCTTTGACACGAAGACTGTAGATCTCCCTCCTGCCTGCAGTACCATTTATTGCAAATCAGCCAAGTTGGCAATTTAGCTGTAACACAGAAACTATTGTGACAGTGAAGACAAACTCATCATTTTATACATTTTAGTGTGAAAAACGGAGGTCTAGAAATCCCATAGACTTTTTTCCTCAATAATATGGGAAAGACTGAAAGAATTCACACCATAAGAAGGGGACATTATAGGAGATATACGGGCTCATTTAAAAATCAGCTCCAGGCAACAATTAAATCAGTCACTGAATTGCTAATCCTATCCAGGTAAACACCACAATTACGCTCTACTCATATAGTCCACTCAATTCCTCATTCATAACAAAAGTGCTTGAAATTGTAAAGGTCCCCACACACCTTACGATAATTGTACGATAATCACGGTAAATCCCGCGATCGTATGATTATCGTAAGGTGTGTGGAAGCCGTGTGACCTCTACTACTGTAAGGTCACACGACTTTTAACTTACGGACATGTTCGAAAACGTGCCGAGCATCGTACGATGTTCGGCGGGTTTGTGGCATGTTCGTACGATAAAAGCCGTACAGGGGGCGGGGCTTGCGATCATCGCAAGTACGATCTGCCTATGCAACATAGGCAGAGCGTACGTTTTTTTAAGTACCTTACAACCATCGCAAGACAAAAGTATTGTGATGGTTGTAAGGTGTGTGCCCAGCCTTAAGCATATTGCACTGCTTTAGGGTATTGAAAACACCTGTGAGTACAGTATTTGTAACAAGTAGGGCTGCAGCTAAAGATTATGTTCATAATTGATTAGTTAGTCGATTATTAACTTTGATTAATCGGATGAAATAAAATAAATAATACTGTTATTTATTTAAAATAAAATACACAATTGCAGCGTTGCAGACATAAAGTTTATTTCAGAATAAAACCGTATGCACATTTTTTGAAATCACACTGCACTGGAACGTAGGACATTGCAGTACCGCGCATTCCAGTGCGGGAGATCCCACTGCGGACGGGAGGTGCATTTGGGATCCATTGAAATGAATGGCACCACAACGCACCTCCTGCAGCAAAATTTGTGAAACTGAAAAGGACTTTTCCCACCTTATTATATATACAATTATATGTATTATATTAGACATTTTAATTAGTTTCATGGATTTAAAATAATGGGAATTGTAAAACTCTAAGCCAATATAATAAAATAACCAACCTTTTATTTAAAATAACACACCCCCAAAAAAATTATATTTTTAATTTTGTTTATTTAACTTTATATGGGCCGGGGAAGGGGCAACACAGGGTGGCAGTGCATGTACGGAGGGCAGCGGGGGGAATGCAGTCACAGCAGTCTCTCCTCCCCTCTAGTGCTGCCTGCAGTGGTATGAGTCCCCGATGCCTCTGCTGATACAGGCGGGGATTGAACAGGACACAGACTGCTACAGCCAGCACCAACGGGGAGGAGAACAGAGGAGTAGAGCGGTGGCAACTAATAAATCAATTAATTAATAAATCAATTAATTGATGATGAGACAAGCAGGAAGTATAAAAATGCTAACCAGGTTAGGGGGCCCACCACCATACCCCAACAGTCCTGATGTCCATCACTGTAACTGGTAACCCTTCCTTTTCAATTCCAACAACATAGGCAGAGTTTGAGAAGAAGGGTCCTGCTGTGCCAATGACTGTGTAGTTGGTGTTTAAAGTGACACTTAACTCAGGAGTTGAAGCTTAAAAATGCATTCAAGTACTCTAACTATTAACAAAAAAGTATCTTATGTGTGTATCACTCAGCTCTGGATCCTCAAATCATCTCTGAATTTGTGCTGACACTGTCATTTCTTCTGGAGGCGGGCTATTTTTGTTTCCCATTGTCACTGTGTGTAGGCCCCCTCCAGAAGGAAGGACAGTGTCAGCATGAATTCAGAGATGATTTGAGGATCCAGAGCTGAGTGATACACAAATAAGAGACATTTTCTGTTATTAGTTGGGATACTTGAATGCATTTTTAACATTTAACTCATGAATTTAGTGTCACATGAAATAGAATGATCATGTTGCGCTGACTACAGCGATGAGCAGTGGGAGTTATGTGAGACATAGTGGGCTATGCTTTTGGAATCTGGAACTGTTGGGGAGTCTTTATGAAATAGGGGGACATCCATAACTTCCACTGGGCCCACACCTTTCTTGAAAATGTCCATGAATGCAGACAATATTTAAAATGTCCCTATGTATAAACCCCAACCTTAAAGAGTATTTATTTACACAATACAATTATTTGCACTCAAAAATGTTCCAGTGTTACAACTGCATAATATATGGAAATACCTGCGGTGTGAGCAGGCCCTTATTTTGACTTCTATTAAAGTCAAAGCAGCCATGCTTCCTAGGTTGGTCTGTGCTATGAAACCTGATGGTTTAGAGAGAGGGCAGAGATTGAACCATGTATCACACAGGCCTGCATTTTTACAGACTCAGTTTCAAGGACATTCATAAGAAGACAAAATAAAATTGGACCCATTCAGTGAACAGGTTCTATCTCTTGATTTAATTATTGTATCAATGCCAATATACAATTCTGATATATACCTATAATGGTTAAAATGTGAGTAAACTGTCGATGCCAAGCCAAAACAAGGACACCCAGGTGCCTTTACTTTTTTATACAACGCACTAGAAGCAACTTTGGGTGAACTCACAGCCAGAGTTTTCTAGAGCTTCTCCTCCTGCCTCCAAACCCCTGCTATTGGCATATTAATGATTGGAAACCAATGGCGAGCACAGGAGATGGTATAAGCAGAAAAAGTGCTGGTGAAGTTTCTTATAACACAGTGCTCCAGGTTTTGGGTCTCCTAGGCCATTTTAAAACAAAGCTGAACTATGTAAAGGCAACCTGGAAGTGCTTGCTTTGGCATGGCACTGGAGAGTTACTAATGTTTTAATAACCATAAATACACTTAAAGTGACATTAAACCCTCAGATTTTTTAACATAAACCAATACTGTAATGTGTGCCTTACTGTAATCCATGGTTGTTTCCCTTCTCTTTGCTGCTCTTTTAAATCCTCATGTCTTCTCATGCTAGGGGAGAACTTCCCTTTGCAGCTGAGTGCCTCTTCCTGTAGTGCTGGCTCATGTTGCAAACCTACACACAGACACCGTGTATCCATTTCAGAGACAAGGCAGTCTGGTGCAAAACAGAAGTTCTGCCCAGCATGAGAACAGATACAGATTTAAAAAGGAAGAGCAGCAAAGAGAAGGGAAACAACCATGTATTACAGTAAGGCACACATTACAGTATTGTTTTATGTTAAAAATCTGAGGGTTTAATGTCCCTTTAAGATATCACTATTGATTAAAAAATGGTTACATGGTCGGATGTTTGTATGTATATAGAAAGCAGTTTGAATTTTGTGTGCTTTCTTTTTTCTAATGCACCATTGACCAGTTTATTAAAAGGCTAAAGTTTGTTGGAAACTTTGGTGTTCACAATTCTATCACTTAGTTTTATCTCATGCTCTAACTCCATAGCTGTGCTTGCTGAACATTTGCTAGGAAAAAATAAAAAATTCAAGAAACCCCTGGCCATCTGTGCATACATCGCTCTATCACCAACAAGGGGATAACTGTTTTCATCAGCAACCTGTAAGAATGTGCTGACAGTGGGCACCAAGAGGATTCTGGGAACAAGGGAACCCAATAGACCAAACTGCCATTCACCTAGCACAATATCAAGGCAGCTGGTTAAACATTTACAGCTGGAGAGAGGACGTGAGAAAGGTCCACTGCAATTACACAAGAAAATATTAGACTTAGGAAAAAAAAATCAGGGAAGAAAAATGGGATATTTCATTTTAATTGTTTATTTAGAATTTTACGAGTGTTGTTTTCAACAAGCAGAAATGCTTCATTTGTTCCTGCTCCACAACAACAGAGATATGTTAATTATACGGGAGTAATTCTAGGCAACAAGCGGTCGGGAAAATGAGCACACCAGCCATGCAGCAACATAACCACAGAGTAATTGGAACTGCGTTATCCTTTGTGCAGCCTTACCAGACAATAATAAATGAAAATGATGTTCAAAAGCTGACCCAATGCTTATGGAAAGGTAAAAAAAAAAAAAGCCAGAACATTTGTTTTAGAATATACATTTTCTTCTTGTGTACACACTTAGGAACAAAGATATAAAAAAAGAAAAGGAGCAACACTGGAATTTATATCAAGATAACAATATTTTTGGCCGGATGAATAGCTTTTGGCCACAGGCTTTTTTGCCTTGTAATGTAGATGTACAGCAGATACGCAGTGGAGACAACACGCAGTGCTGCAAATCAAGTTTACTACTTTCTGTTAAGCTGTTATTTTATATAGGTTGCCCCAGATTTTATGTGCTATGGCGCATACTTAGAAATATATGTCTATGTGATAGATTCTTCAACATGACATATGGAAAGGAATGATTTGAAATACACCAAAAATAAAATAAAATGTTCATGAACAGTATAAGATTGGATATCCTAAGAAATATCACATTTGTAGAACAAAACTAGCGTGGTCATTCACAAAAGGGTGATGAGTTTGGAGAAGGCAGGATAAGTGAACAATTTAGGCCAACATAGTTGAACTGGAAAGTGAGCTGAATTGGAGCATTTTTCCAAATCAGCTATATTGGTAGATCATTCACTTCTCCTGCCTTCTCCAAACTCTGTTTTTGTTTGCAGGATATACATGCAGATGCAACTGGTGGAGTAACTGTGTGGTGTGCTTTTCTGTATTGGGCAGGTAACAGGTACCCTTTATGGAGACATCAGGGGTCCATTATACCCCTAATGCTTCCCCTGCACAGTCCTTGAGCTGATCCAGCTCAGAAAGTCACTGACCAGCTCCCAGCACAGCACACAGCAGCGGCCTGCTGTCAAATAACAGCTGCAAACCCAAAAGTGCTCGGAGCAGAGCACTTTTGGGTTCACTGTATGGAGCAGATATCGGATATGTGACCCCCATCCTCAGTACATGCTGCTTGCCTTCCTATAGGTAGTTTTTCTGTTCCTGGCCTCCCAGGAGGAGTAGAAGAGCCCTGGAATCACAGAGTTGGGGTCCCATAAGTGAAGAGCAGCACCCAGAGAGTTACATAAAAGTCAGCCAGGAGCTTGTTTTGACCCTTAGACCCCGTTCACATTGAGCGATTTATCGCGCGGTAATTCCCGCGATATCGCGCTCCAATGCAATCCAATGGGGCAAAGGGTCCTGCTGTCGCGGGTCGTGTGTCGCTACAGCAGGACCCTTTTTGGAGCGGATTTAGCCGCGATTCAAGCTTGCTCAATGCAAGCTTGAACGCGACATCACGTGGCAAATCTCGCGATGTCGCACAATATGCAAATCGCGCGACAAACGCGCGATTTGCATATCGCGCAGTGGGAACGGGGCCTTAAAGACCTTGGGAGTATGGGACACACCCAAGGAGCTTAGGATACACATTTTCATATGTGTGTTGGACAGGCTGTAACACTTTCATACCTCTGCTCTAATGTACAATACACATTACATAGTTAGGTTGAAAAAAGAAGTCAATCGAGTTAACCTATAGAGATAAGAAGAAAAAAAAAGAAGAAAAACAGAAAACAGAACCCTA
>NW_017306325.1:2422596-2441355 GCF_000935625.1 Nanorana parkeri | reverse complement strand
CTTGGGCCTTTTTGACAATTAGCACTGAGATACAGTGGTGTAGCTATAGAGACTCCAGTACGGGCTCGTTCGCATCTATAGTGATAACTAGCATTTTTCTGTAACTGAACAACAACAGTCCCCACTAGAAGACATAGAAAGAAATTGTTTTTTTTTCTGTGTCCCGTTCACACCACAGAACACAGGTGATGTGTGGTGCACTGTGAAAATAATGTAGACATGCTGCACTTTTCTGCAGCACACTGTGTCACACCACAGCTCAGCACAATGCTGTTGTATGGAGATTCCAGTGGTAGACTTTATGCACTCCAAGATTCTGTACTGCCCCTGTGGTGAGCGATTTCTTCTCTACTGTGAAAGAACAGGGGATTGCTCCCTCATTACAGAGGCCATTCAGTGAATGTCTAGTATTTTGATTGGACCACTGGTGGTTCATGCCAAAACAACACCTGGTTTCGAGATATTAATCTGGAGCTGGTAGGGTGGGCTACTGATCATGTGATCACTTTGATAGCCAATCACAGTGATCATCTGTGTGATATGCCTCCCCTGTAGCCTTTTTTTCTACTGTGAGGAGAGAAGGATATATATATCATTTTTCCTATTGTGGGCCATTTCCCCTTAGATAATAAAAACAAAATCAGGAAATATTCATTAAACTGTATTACTAAATATAGGTCCACATAGTTGTACTTTAACTAACACATGGCAAAGTTGAAAAACTGAAAAACTGAAAAACTTCAGGCATTAGGGTTTTATATTTATCATTAAGGGTTAAACAGAGCTCCTAAAATATGCATCTTCCTCGCTGCCATTTTTTTTACAAATGAAATAGTTAAATATCTGCTTTGGGTATAATCTATTGGTAATATATCAGTGAAGCTTTTGATAGTGTTTTTAGGTACGTTACAAATCATTCTGTTATATGGCATCTATATATGATTTCTATTTCCATCTATGAGAGAGCTGATTTTGAAAGGCTGTTACAGAACATGATTATTGCCGGGTTTTTTTTTAAAACCAATACATTACCCAGCCTATAAAATTGTTGTGTTACATATTTTGACACCGTCATATCATTTATAACCAGACCTGTCAGCCATTATTCCTGAAAGGGTGGGCATCATAACATGGTCTGTGAACTTACATGTCTCAGGTGGCCAGTAGACAAACTTCAATATATACTAATGTTACTACCAATACCTGTGTCCACCTTTGTCCATAGCTTGCATAATTTAGTCCATTTAATATGGACATATTTTGTAGTGGTATTGTACAGCGAGTTATTTATTGCTGTTACACTATTCTTTTTCTTAGGTCTCCTTCAATTATAAATATAACCAGCAACCATTTGGACAGGTCATACAGATCAGTGCAGTCAATAAGAGATTCAATATGCAGTGATAAATGACTGGTCCGTGCTTCTCCCTGTTCAGGATTGTTACAGAGCTGGAAAACATTTAGTATGCTAGTCTCATGTTTGCTCATGAGCTCTGCAACGCATTCTAGCTTAAAATACCAGACATTCGGATCAGCACTCAATGCAGAGAAATAACAATGTCATGTCTTTTTCCCAGAAACGATAGAACTTTTGTCTGCTCCTTGAACTTTCCAGGCTGAGGCGGCCCAACTAAGTCATCTCGTGGAGTTATCTCGTGGCCCAACGAAGTACTGATGGGGTGGTCATAATAATCTGGCCACTCAGTGCATATATATTGTCCAGTAACTGCATTAGCATCATCCTCAATGCTACCAATGGAAGAGCTGCAGAATTTGTGGAAACCACAGCAGTGTATATGATATGAGCTGGTCACAAGACACAAGAATCTTCAACACATTTTTGCTGGGTATGTGGAGGATGCTCCTTAATTTAGCTACCTTAAATTTCAACATATTTGTGCCAACCCAATCAGCTTTCACCCCTGTGCATTCACAGTAAATTTTGACCTTCCTTCTGAGATACTGGGAAACAACATTTTTTGTTACAATGCATATACTTTTATAAAGTAAGGTTTGGATTTGTGTTTCATGGCATTTCTAATTGAGGCCCAACCCAACCAGACCCGGGTACTAAAAGGAAAATAAAGTGTCACAATGATAGAAAGGGGGGTTAAGTACAGCAAAAAAAGGCAGACAATCCAGAAAATATGACACTCTTAATTGCCCTTTATGATGACACAATGTGGGGACTGCACTATTGTTGTCTTCAATACTGAGTTATGACACAGGCACTCACAATATCTGTAATGGACCAATGCAACAATGCTTATGTCATTAAAGGTAGTGGGTTAGAGGATTCTTGTTTCCACGGTCTAATATGTGGATAGTTATCCTTGGTATCTTGGTGCCTTTTATTAGTATAACAGAAATAATGTATAGAATGTGCTTTTCATTTTTTTTATTCTAACCATCTTTAAATTACACTGTGATCAAACCCCAAGTGTACACTTTATTTTGGAGACAGTGATTTTTTCTTTGTATCTAGATTTAACCTTTTGTGCTTTAAAATAAACTGCCACTTACCTGTGTAGCTGTAGCTATTGTAGGGAAATTAGTCTTTGAAGTTTACAACAGAGGCACTAAAATCTTAGCTTTTTCCCTATTGCTTTTCATTGCAATAGAAGCTTGGCAACTTGCCAGCACACAGCAGATGTTTCCAAAGCTGTTAGGCCTTGTTCACACCAAGCGCGTTCCAGGAGCAGAGCAGAGCAGTTACAGACAGGAGCAAAACTGCATCCAATGTATTCCAATTGTATTTTCAGCTCCAGTTCACATCGCAGCGTTCCGTTCCAAATGCATCAAAGACGCATGCAAACGCCCTGGAACGCTAAGAAAGCCCATTTTAAACTTTTTTACCAAAAACGGCCCGGAATGCATCAAAAACGCGGCACAACCCACTGAACTGCGTGTGCAGAAACTCATGCAGATCTGCTCTGCATTTGGTGTGAACAAGGCCTTACAATTGGACTAAAACCCAACCTTAGAGTCATTGTTGTGATCTCTGAGAATCAATGAGAATGAACGACTTCACATTAAAAGCGCCTAGAGAGGTCACCCTGCAGTGACACTTGTTCATTGGTGAATGCCACAAAACCCTCTAACTTCCATGTATGTGCCAAATATGTACACTCTGCAGAAAGTTGTTATTTACATATAAAGGGGGCTACTACAGCATAGCAGGGGAATGACAGGCACACTAGAACATGTCACCAAGGGATGCCCATTATGCATTGGTAGGGTTTTTTTTTTTTTAACCTCATATTACAATGGGGCAGGCAAGCTTTTAAGCTCCTTGTATCCATATACCTTATACAAAGAAAAACATTCATTATATTCCCATTGACATGTAAACTTTATGTATACTTTTATTTCATAATTATTCTTTGCGATCTTACATTAACCCAGAATGGACTGGTGTGTACTTGACTGAAGGTGGCAGTCGAAAGGGGGACAAAGGCTTTTAGCTATTTGCTGATGGTCTTAAATAGAACTCAACGTGGCGCATGTACAGTATACTCATAATTCTAATTTTGGATCCATTTATTAAATTTACACAGGCAATCCCTAATCCTGCAATATCCCATCCAATACACTTCTCAGATCAGCTTTATCCTCTGCAAGTTTCCTTCTTCTGAATATAAAACAGAATAGTTCTTACTTCCTTCTCTGTTCTCACCATCATTTGTAATATGTGAGGATAAACCTGCTGAACCAGCTTCAGGTTGCCAAGTACAATGTGGAAAGCTTTGCATCCCAAACCAAGAGAAAAAAAAAATTAGAGTTGCAATGTCCACCGACACCCCAGGGGAGAGATGGCAGTGGTTTGTTCATTTTTTTAAATAGAATATAAAGGCAATATAGAGAAACCAAAAAGGTAAAAGATAAAGATAATGCAATAAAGATAAAATAACAGAAACTATATATATATAACGTCAAAAAAAACAAACACGTAGTATTGCAGTGTGCAATGATACCTTTCTTATTGGACTAACAAAATATATAAAAGACAAGCTTTCGAGAGTGAACCTCTCTTCTTCATGTCAGAAGCAATGCATTGCAATACATTGCAATACATATGGGGCAATACATTGCTTCTGAGCTGAAGAAGAGAGGTTCACTCTCGAAAGCTTGTCTTTTATATATTTTGTTAGTCCAATAAGAAAGGTATCATTGCACACTGTGAAAGAAACTTGCTAAAAACATGATCCCCATTTTGTAATAGGAAAATAAATTGTAGGGGAAAGCAGTCAATCACATGAGCAGGAAATTAGATTTAGGAGGTGTTTTATTCACAGATAATGTACAGTATGACCCCAGTGTCGCCATGGTTGCAAAAAAGCAACATTTTATTTATTGACATTTTCAAATAATTGTAGTAAGCTGCAGATTGACACCGAAAAGTCATTTTTAATATCTTTAAATAATATTAAATTACAAAATGTTTGCATCTTTCAATGGAGTGATCCTTTGCCTTGAACTTTCCTTTAATGTTCATCATCTCTCCTTAAAGTGACTTTTGTCATTTAGGAAAAAAAAAAAAGCATCTGGCATGTATCAAGTGTAGGGACCTTGAATTGAAAATACCTACAACAGTCCTATTAGCTGGTGAGGCAGCCCATCTTAGTGATAGCCCAATATCACCAGATTACAAACAAAAGGCATTTTGATTTTATCTGGAGTACACCTTTAATAAAAAAATATAATTTTTTAAAATTTTTTTTTACTGTATCACTAAATAATTTTCCCGCAGCTTGCAAACAATATCAATCACCCTGTTTTGTTTATCTGCACTGAAATTTAGATATAATGCTAAAACTAATCAATACATAATAAGCTGCAGATTAATAAATCATTAAAGAAAATGGAGAAGCGTTAAAGCTAAGTGACAAGATCAAAAGCAGTTAACTTACCTAATTTCCATAGCCAGTATATCAACAGTCAATTTAGCAAATAATATATTTACAGTGATTAGCTCTAATTCCACTATATCACAAACACTTTCCATCCCTGTTGCCAAGTGACCATAGAGCTTTTCTAATTGCCATTCAGCACACAAGACTCATTTTATTGGCTAGTGACAAATGTTTTTTGGTAACTTTCATTCAGACTCCAGAACTGCGCACAATCTCATGAATGTTAAAGAGTTTGGAGGAACTTATGCATCTACTTATCTCTAATTACTTCACTCTGTAGAAAGCTGCAATCCCACCCAATAGTCAAATTGATTTTCTTTTTTTTTCTTTCCGTTTCCAGTATTTAAAGACCAAAAGCTTTGATCGCAACAAGCTGCCACCCAAACTTTTTTGTTGGATCTAATTTTACCTGTAAGGTTTGCTGTTCAGGTTAGCAAAATTCTTCCTGATTTATTACTTTGCTACATAAATTCAAATTATTATTAATTTTAGGGATGCACTGATACCGGTTTTTCAGTAGAGCACAAGAACCAAAATGTATCTTTCAGTACTCACTGATACTGAGTACCGATACTTCCGCTAGCATGGAGCCAGTTTCCCGGGCAATCTTGACTGCCCAGGGATCTGGCTACATGCTGTTTGGCTGGCTCGATGCTGATTGGCAGGGAAGCCGGCCCCATGTACAAGTACTTGCCCAAATACTTGTTATCAGTACAGATACCAATACTAGTATCAGTATTGGCACATCTCTAATTATTATTAAGGATTTATATAGCGCCATAACAGTTTGCTCGGTACTTTACAATATAAGGAAGGCATTACCGTTACAATACAATTTGAGACAAGATGGTTAGGAGGCCTGCGAGAGCTTACAATCTAAAATGGAGGTGCAAGTGATACAAAAGGTGGTAGGGGTTGCAGACAATGAGTGGTTGGCGAGGTGGATAAGTCTAGCAACAGCATTCATGATAGACTGAAGGGGGATAGCCTGTGTAGAGGTAGGCCAATGAGGAGGGAGCTGCAATAGTCAAGATGAGAGATAACAAGTGAGTGGACTAATAGCTTTGTCCTGTTACAGAAGTAAAGGAGGCATGATTTGGATAGTGATTGCATATGGGGCTAAAAAGGGATGAAAATATAAGCTTGTATAAATAATTATTTTAAAGGTTGGTTACACTTATTTTTCTAGGTGTAGAGAAATGCTAAAAAAGTAATGGCACAGCAATAGTAATTTTTAAAGAGGAACTCCAGCCAAGGAATGCTCTATTTTTTATGAAGTAGGGAAAGGTTTGGCACTTTTGTAAAAATAAAGAAAAAATACAATAGAATGGGGAAGGTGTTGTCCAGAGCAACCAATCAGATTCCAGGAACTTCTCAAAAGTGCACTCTCTTGGAATATTAATGCAATAATTAATTATTATGTAAGGAATTTATAAACTTGTACTTCCTGCTATGCATAAAAGGGTTTTATTTAAAAAATCAGTAAAATGATGTAATATTACGGGGCAGCACAAACCATGGAAGGCAGACGGTATGAAATGATGCTCAGTGGATTATGTAATATATACAGATTAAACACTTCAGTGAATTCTGCCACAATACTGACCTAGATTTATCAGAGAGACAAACATTTATCTCTTGCTATATTTTGCAACAAATCATCTCTTCCAAGATTTACTTTCAGTTTATACATATTATGTATTTGAGTTTGCTTTTGTTTCATTGTGATTTATTTTGTCTGTGCATTGTTGTAATTGTTGCATTAAACTGAAATGTCAAGGCCCCTGAAACCTAAATAAAAAACATACTTATATTTTAGTTTCATATAATTAAATACAAATATAATCTATAGCAAATATCACTAAGGCTTACCTATTAAATCTAGAGCATAAAAAATAGGATCATTACTAACAAGTAGATCTGTCTGTCAACAACTTGTTTGAACTGTTACAATGTCTAATGTACATTATCAGATAAGGTCTATCATATATTATTTTATTGATTATATATTAAGACAGAACTAACTAACTAACTAACTAAATAGGCAGTCAAAAAGTAAGTAGATACTGCTGGGGAGCTTTCTTGTAAGAAAGTATAGTGTGCTGTATATACAAAGTGTAATGGAAGCACGCCACATTAAAAGGTTTTTTGTGAAAATAAAAATTGTATTAAACACATTTTTCAAAATATAATATCAGATAGAAACAAAAACTGTAATTGTGGACTTTTTCCTGATTTCTCCTTCAATACCTGTTTAGACAATGGATATATAAAGTATTAGGATACAAAGTATAACATGCTTTTTCAGTGAATTCCTAGTGAAGGATGGATAAGAATGCCAGCCCTGGAGTCTGCACCTCCATAAACAAGTCAACAAAGGGGTTGATTTACTAAAGGAAAATAGGCTATTTGTTTTGCAAGGGAATTTGCACTTTGCAGGGGAAGTTTCCCCTTAGATTGGTGATTAAGGTAAATCTCTGCTGACCATCACCCAATTATGCGCAAGCAAAACCATTTTTTTTATTTCCTTGTGTGCAAATGGCTATTCCTTGCGACATGAAATTTCACCACATTCACCAAGCTAAGGGAAAATTCCCCAGCACAGTGCAAATTCCCTTGCAAAGTGAATAGCCTATTTGCCTCTAATAAATTAACCCCATAGGCAGCACCTATCTTTGTATCAGAAGACAAATTTTAATAGGAATTATAATGGTTTATTTACCATCACATTCTATTCTGTCAGTATTCCTATATGTTACTTCTGTTCAAATCAGCCCCGCTGTTCAGGGAAGTAAAAGTGCCTCTTTAGATTTTATTTACATTCCATTACAACTGAAATGGTTAATCTTTATTGCTAGTACTTAGAGGGTTGTGATCACCAGCTTTATGCATTAAATGCTGGATAGAGCAGCTGAAATCAATTGATACATCCTGGCCTGTATTGACGACACACTCAAATCATATACACCTTTCTTGTGCAAAGATTGAATGGCTCTTAATTGCTGAGAAGACATGGCTGTCAATGGAGAGGCTTAGTAAAAGCCTTTGACACGAAGACTGTAGATCTCCCTCCTGCCTGCAGTACCATTTATTGCAAATCAGCCAAGTTGGCAATTCAGCTGTAACACAGAAACTATTGTGACAGAGAAGACAAACTCATAATTTTATACATTTTAGTGTGACGATGGAGGTCTACAAATGTTCTTGACATTTTGCTTCAGTAGATATGTAAAAGTATGTGAATTAATCTGCAGCACCAGAAAGGAATTCATAGTGATAAGAGATATAAAGGCTAAAGTAGAACTGTGGAAAGTCAATGGGCATTGTAAAATATACATATTTTTAACAAGCAGTAAATAAGCGTCAGGTTCTGTACAGTGATTCATCCTCTTCTAATCTCTACTATAAACATAGAACAGGTGCGCAGAAAGAGAGGTTAAATACACATTTGTTGCTTTAAGGATGAATTGCACCACAGTATCTGCAGCTACAGAAGTCAGTAAGGGATTGTTTTAAATATTATTTACTGCGTTTTGTAAACATATGGGGGGAATTTATCAAAACTGGAGCAGACAGAAACTGGAGCAGTTGCCCATTGTAACTAATGTTCAGTCTCTCTCATCTCTCATCAGTTTGCTCAGGTAAGATTTGAAAATGAGACAGAGAAGCTGATTGGTTGCAGTGCAAATCTGCTGCAGATTTAGTTTGCTCCAGTCCTCCATAGTATTTGAATTTATTCAGTCTCGCCACATTTCTACTTTTAGAATGAATGGCACCGCACCATGATGCATTTAGTTGTGGTGATATGTGTTTTGCCACAAGTTACTACAAGGCGTAGATCTGAATGGGCTTTTAATAATTTGAGGATGTAGGACTAAATGGTGTATTTATATTTGTTTAATCCACTTTGAAAGCATAATATAAAAAGGCCTATGCGAGCATTTTATATAGTCTAAAAAAATGTGATGATTGAAAAAAATCACTTACAACCTGATGGTTCCTATTAATTGTAATATACACCTGGAAACTAATAAACTTAGAAATTAAGATTGTCAGAGTTTCCGGAGGTGACTAACTAAATGCTTCATTAATAACAAGGCCTGGCAAACATATTTGATGCAAGCATCCAATAATATCCAGGAGTATTTTTCATTTATTGTGTTTATGCTTTAATTACTCTTCACTTGGGTGTTTGAAGTAAGCATGTTTCTGGTTTTCTTGGTTTTCAAGACTATGGTAAAAACAACTTCTTTGCAAATGTACCCATTCATATTTTGCAGAGTTTAATACCATTTATAGTTTAGCAAATTTTTCAACCTTTTTCTACCACTCCTACCTCAAGAGAGGACAATATTGTTTTCATATAATTACATTTTCTTAGTTAAATTCTAGATTGCCATGCAGGGTTCTCATTATTAATTATCTTTCACATCCAAGGCAACAAAACACAGAGGGGACAATTTAATGAACTACCTCTGCCAAGAAGCATATAGCACTACTTCTGTCACCTGTCTGAGGAAAGTCCTGAAGCCCCAAAGTGTATAGCCTTGGCACTGCACGTGTGTCATCAGTGAGACAGAGAGGTGGGGGAGGTAAGGATAGTAGTGGCTAGGCTGATATCCACTAGTGATCAGACGATTTTAGCATAAATGAAAAAATCAGTCTATAATATGACCCAATCCATCAAAACAATTGTTAGACATCTCTAGCAGTGTGTGGCTTACAGTCTTCCAAAAAGATACATTTATGACAACTGTAGATGGAAAAATGGAGAATGCTTTCAGGTGCATTTAGCAAACATTTAAAGTGTATGGAAAACTCAAACATTTGTAGGTTTTGAATAGAGTGAGGGAGTCTGGGACTTCCTGTCGGGTTTCATAGCTGTCTCTGTCCTCATTAAGGAGTTATACCCTGTCTATTTATCCTGGTGACCATTATATCCAATACAGAAAGTAAAAAGAAATCCAGGAACAGGAGGTGAGGGGAATCCTCCTAAGGAGAAACCTGACAAATGCTTAATGGCAAACTTCCCTACGATTTGGAGAGAGCTAACGTCCCATCCTGTTGTGTATTTGGAACAGGAGGTGAAGGCACATCTCCCTAATGGGAGAGCACAAACAACAAAAATCCAAAAGGGGTGTTACCCTTATCCTGCTCTATCCAAAACATAAAAAGGTTTTACTTTACATAAACTTAAAGATCAGTTCAAAATACTTCTGAGTTCCTTCAGAGGTGCTTCTAACCTCAGCCTAACCTCTGTCAAAGCTGCTTTTGCTTTCCCTTTAACTTGTATGGGGAAAAAAGCATTATTGACAAAAGCAAATGCCATTTATACAGCGTATGGCATGTATAACTATGTTTAACTCCATAAAGTGCTTTTGTTTTTTCATTTGTATGTGAAAAAAATATTTAGAACGGGTACATTCTTATAATAGAAAATTCACTATGCTGAAAATACTGAATATGCAAAAATAATTGTTCCTATTTTGGAAAAAGACTATTTCAGAAAAAAAGCACTTTCCTTTTATTTGCCATGAAAAGAAAATTAGCATGTTAATGAGTTGTCGCAAATTAAGAATTCACGTATGACTCAATAAACTCCAATAAGCTTTGAAAGGCGATTCATTTGGAAATACTGTTTTAATTGTTAACACCTGTTCAGACCTCAGAATACTACCTCATCAGAGATGTGTGTGAAACACAATAACCAAAACATCCCTATAAAAAGTCATCATCTGCATTGAGATTCCACAAAGTTAAGCAAACTATGAAGTGATAGTTTTAAAGGGGAATTGTCAATACAGCAAATTTTCAAGCTATTACTGTTAGCTTGTATTTGAAGTGTAATCCTTGATTTCTACAAAACGAGTCACTAAAGGTTGCCATACACTAGTAAATTTTAGTTTCTGCCATGAACCCTCATTCGATTATAGCTCAAATACCCCATCAAGCATAGTCAAATGTCGATTTTGGAAATCGTTCATTAGCCATACTAACCAACCAATTTCTGATGAGCGATGGAAATAATTTCCTTTTGCACCTGTGCTGGTTTCTTGCTGAGATTTTGTACAAACAAAAGCCCCACTGATCCATCGATTTTCATTCGGTCAGAGAACAATTTTCCAACCTGACCGATCGAAAAAATTTCAATCACAATATCAAAAATGAAAATTGGTGATGTACCATTAACTGTTCGATTTACATGTGAAAGACCATTTGTGTACAATGTATGGCCACCATTATCCAGAACAAATGTGTATATATCTGTTCAGTGACAACAAGTACTGAAGCAAGGACAGACCTGGAATAGAGGCGGCATTCGGCTATTTACTCACTGCTGTTCGGTATCGATAAGAATAGACCAAACAGCAGCGAGTAGCCTGCCGGAGGTTCGGCTTAGCATGGATCGGCTGAGTCAAACTCCTTCTGCACTTCGGGTCGGCCGAGCATGCTGAGCATGTTCGGCTGACCCGAAGCCACACGATGTACGGCTGATTTCAGCCGATATACGTCTGAAATCAGCCGCACCAGCCTGAAGTGAATAGCCAAACAGCATTCGGCTCACTTCGCTTTAGGTCGGTCATTCACTCGGCTGCCTACGGCAGCTTAGTGAAAAGACCCCATAGAGACAACCTTAGTGATGGGCCTGATGAAGTGGGAGGCTGGAAGTACTCAGAATATTTGAAGCTTTGGCTGTCAGAACAATCAGAATGGCAAAGCAAAGGACTCGCTTTAAAGTCAGCTATTTTATATTGGTATGGAGACATTGCAACCTACAGACCATATTTTTTTCTTCCACATGTGCATGATTGTTAGTGGCAGGGGAACTCCATACCCACCATTTTTTTTAACTGAAAAATTGTTGTAGAGTTAAATAGTTCTTAGTGGTATTTTTCCTTTCAAGTCAAACAGAAGCCTTTGCCAAGGACCTTTGCTTTATCCAGCAGAAAAAAAATGGGTACAAATAAATGAAGTAGGTGAATAGTATAAATTGTATGAATGTAGCATTTCTCAGATTGATAGGTTAAACCGTAGCATGCAAATGCTCACACTGACATTCTCTTGTAAGCTAACTCATTTAATTCGGCTTTCACTCCCTGCAGAACTCAAAATGGAATTTAAATAGTGAGCCATGTGTTCCCCCGAGCAGCAGCTTTTCACAGCTTTGGAGTCTATTTACTGAGCAGATTTTTACATCTTTCTGGTAAACTTCTGACACAACTCACAGTCTTAGTTTTGCTAAACTAAATATATTTTTTGCAATTAAATTCATTTTGCCTAAGCTTTATCACTTCCCACTACTGGGAGCGCTTATTTGTGAAGTAAATATGCTCACAGCAGCGACAGAGTGCATATTCTATTACAGGACAGCCATGTGGCCGGAGAACTGAAGAAAATGTTACAGGTAGTGTATGGGGAAACAAGGGCTCTCGTTAAACTGATTTAACCCCTTCATGACTGAGGCCTTTTTTTTTTCCCCATTTTTTGCACCCATATTATATTCCACATTTTAGGCCTGAAAACTACTTAAAACCCCCAAACATGATATATTTTCTGAAAGCCAAGACCCTATAGAATAAAATGCTGGCAGTTGCAAATTTTTATGTTGCACGATATAAGTGCAACTCCTTATCAACCCCCAAACTTTAGTGAACAATGTACCTAAATTCCCCAAAACACAATTAGATACCCATTTCTTTTAATACAATATAAAAGATGAGGTTACAACGGGTAAATAGATACCCAACATGCCCAGGTTAAAAATTGTGTGCGTCCGTGAAACGGCAACATAATTCAGTACCTCAAAAAGTCCATAGACGACACTTTAAAAGCCCCCACAGGTCATCAGTTTCAAGATATCCCAAAATACTGTGTAGCGCGTTCATTGTTTTCACATTTAGTTTATTTAATTTTACTTTTAAAAACTGTTTTTTTTTAAACTTGACTTTAATTGTTATCACATAGGGGGATTACAAGCCCCCCATGTGATAGCAGATGGTGTTGACAGGTACTCTCAAAAGACCTTTGTATCACCTTTGTACTCTAAGCTATTGGACCGGAAGTGATGCAATCTGCATTGCTCCAGGTCCCATAGAACAGGGTGGGGATCGATGAACGGAGGTTTGGCCATCTCCTCCCCAGCTTCCTGCCGACACCGAAGAAGCCGGTCCTGGGCCCGTAGGAGGGGCAACGGAGCCCGGAAAACACGGTTGGGGTGTCGGGGGGGGGCACACACACCTTCACTGGGTCATAGAAGCGATCTGGCAACAGCTGAGTCGCCAGAATCGCTTCTGCTGTAAAGCCGACAGTCGGCTTTACAAGCTTAAACAGAGTCTGTTCAAACAGCTCCAATGCCATTGACGTGCACTGTATGTCGTTGGTTGTAAAGGGGTTAAGTTGACCGAGGATCATATTTATGAAGTGGTGAATTATCAATTCACCATTTCCTCACCAGATATATAGAACCTATGGATGCACTGGATGGATTTGCCCACATGTTTGCTATGTCAACTGTCTTTTACTGAAAATTTTCAATTGAAAATCCAGGGCTTTAAGAGGAATAAACTCTGGAACCTGTGCTCCAAAAGGCAGACAGACAGTAATGGACTAGTCACCAGTATTGCCTGTTGTCTTCCTGCTATGATCTTTCCCCATTACAGACTTACTCTACCTTGTTTTGCACTATGTTTCTGTGTGTAGTTGGCTCTCTTAGTAGAGGTGAGATTTTGCTCACTCATGTCAAAGTCTCCAGCCAGAAAAACAGTAGTGACGTCACTAAATCTCATAAGACTAACCATCAGAGTCAGCTGTGCCTTAATCTCACATTGCAGATATACAGCTATAATGCAATAATGCAGCAGCCACATGCATTTTAGATTGCACCCCAAAGTACCAACACTGTAGCTTACCGTAACCTTAATCTCACATTGCAGATATACAGCTATAATGCAATAATGCAGCAGCCACATGCATTTTAGATTGCACCCCAAAGTACCAACACTGTAGCTTACCGTAACCTTAATCTCACATTGCAGATATACAGCTATAATGCAATAATGCAGCAGCCACATGCATTTTAGATTGCACCCCAAAGTACCAACACTGTAGCTTACCGTAACGCATAGCAATAAATGCTAGTGGGTTGCAAAAGGGTCATGGTCGATTTTGCACACACTTCAAAATGAATAGGTTGGCTTAACCCAAAGCACATTCATTTACAACATGATGTACCTTAATGGGCGTGCATTAATGCACCATACAAATGTTTATGGACCCTTTTTTCCCCCACTTTTAATTTTGCAACACGGTCACTTGATGTAGGCAGAAGATATAAAATACATAATTCATGCCAAGCAAGAAGGTTAATATAACATAATGGTTGTTCATAATAGGCTCTAATTATACTTTACTTTGTATGCCTGGGTTTAATTTTTTTTTAAATTTAAGGATCACACAAAATAGGTATTCTTTTTTGCTATGAAATGCTACATGACAAATTAAATTAGTTTTGCAAATGCAACGTTATTTGTCCTCTTTGTTGACATATTTCAGATGTTATGTTCTTGCCACCCTTTTATGTATGCTACCTCTGAAAAAACTGCACTCACAAGTGTTTTCTTCCATGGAAAACCCATGACTGCCATGAAAAAAAACCTTTTCAATGATGCTTTAACGAAACAGAATTCAGTGTTTGAACTTGCAGCTCTTCTGAAAGGCTAATTAAAATGTAAATTATCATTACTTATTCTGTCCTTATATCCAGCAGTTATTGCTTGGAACAGGTGTTTTAACAATTCATGCACAGGCAGCTTCTTCCGAAACGTGGATATCAAGCATTATTCATGAAAGTAAAGCAGCATTTCCCTCCCAGAACAAAATACAGCATTGGAAAATTAAATAATATGAAAAAAAATGGGTTTCTTCAAATAATGCCTGGAAAACTTTCTGTTTCATTTATATTTCTGGGTTTAGAAAGACAGAAAAACAACGGATGACAAAGGGAATTAGTGTAACAATATAAGTCTAGTCTACTTAAATTCCTTTAGGGTAATTCAATAAGGTAAACCCAAGAACATTAACTTATAGAAACCAATTAGAATTTAGTTGACCATATCAGATCACTCACAGATGAATTCTAATTTGTTGACTTGGTTTACTGCACTTTGCCAGATGGAATAAGCCTGCTTTTGTCTTTATGAGATTAAACCTGACTGGTTGTTATTTATTAATGTCAGCTCTTACTGCTTAGATGCACTGTATGTCTTTTTACAGAGAGAACAACTTTGAACTGTAATGATAAAAATTAGTACTTGTTTTTTCCATAACAGTTTTTATTTTGGAAAAGGATTGACAGTACAATCTGATACAAAAAAACCATACATAAATAATAACCGTCTCAAAGTGATATGACATAATAATCAGTCGTATTCAACTCTTCTATAGTACACATAGTATTAAATCTTCGTGAGTTTGTGGTTAGGTTTGTTCTGTTTCTCTATGTCTTCCTCCCATTAAGATCTCCCTTTGTTTAGAAATGAAAGGTAGAAGGTAAAACCATACATATGACCAATATACATTCTCAGGGTGCAGCATATATAAATTGAGTTGCATTAGTTAATAACCGCTCTGTGTTACCTAGAACGTAACGTATGTGATCATAGTCAGCCCCCTATATAGTGTAGTTTTCTCTTTGTCGCCCTCAGATTTGTCATATTTCCCTCCCTGTCCTCTGACTCACCCAGTAGTAATCTCGGGAGTTTAGGTCTTACAATTCTTGTTCTTATGGTGATGGATGAACCCTTATAATTACTCAAATTGATATTATAGAGTGTTCCCCTCCCAAACTCTTACACTTGACAGTTGACCCACTCCCCCTATCTTGGCCAAAGGTACACTGAATGAAAATTAGTACTTTTATAATAAATTGTATGCCATATATTATTGTTGCATGGATAAATCATTATTCAGTCAGACTCCACTGAGCAATAGGTAAAATAACGGCACTCGAAAGGGGATCCCTCCATCAAGTACTTTATTTGTAAAAAGGCATAACCGCAGCAAACAAACAAATGCAGACCCCACTGAACCCTATATGCTGAGGGTCTTGTAGCACTTGTATATTCAGCTATGGCTGTATAACACCCTTGGCAATAGATATATCTTTGCTCTAGCATTCATATATCAACCCCAAAATTAAACAATGCACTTGAAGCATGTGCAACACAACTAGTGAGAGATGTTACTAAAAACTAGAGATGAAAGGAGATCTAAACCCTAATGGCCCTTTCACACTATCTGATCAGGAAGCCTCCTGACTGGAGCAGTACAAATTGAATGGAAACACTGTGACAACTGTGTCCGTCCAGATTTTTCCTCCATCCTTGCACTGTAGGACAAAACTGAAATGACCGGACCCCATGTTGGTCTATAGGGAGTCGGACATGTGTCCATTCACATCAGATTACCCTCAATCTAGCACAATCAGGTGTGGGAAAAATGGAACACTGGCTGACATCAGACCTGGCTGATGACAGGGGCAACCAGGTGTAAACTGACACCTATCCATTTAGCTCTGGCTACCCATAAACTTACACTGGGCATCTGATTGGGCCCACCTAAAAAACTGAGAGGCGGACCTGATCAGACCACCTGTTTGAAAGGGGCCTTATTGGATGCACTTTAGTAAGCACTGTACATCATATGCAATTACTATGTTTTTTCACATAACTCTTTTTTCATATTTTTTCATTCTAGTGTTTCTGATCTCATGCAGCCTCTTTCAGCCACTTCTTGTTTACAGAGGTCGAAACTTGAAGCATTAAAGGAGAACTATGAGGTGAGTGATTGCCAACGTGTGACAATGAAACTGTCACACGTCGGCTCAAAAGATCAGGAAGTGAGCGACCACATACCGTCGTTCGCTCACTTCTCAATCATCTCCCTGCAGAGAGCCGTGACTGTCATTCATGGCTCCTTGCAGGGATTCCACCCCTCCCCGCTCTGATCCTCCAGTGCTGACTGGCGGAACGGACGGGGAGGGGATGGGTACAGCTGGCTCTGCCTCTAGATAGGCAGAGCTAGCTGTCACTCACACTGCTGGGTGGATCTCGACAGTAATGTCGGGATCCGTCCTGGCTGCGGTGGTCTCAGTATACCACGAGCTGTAGCTTGCGATATACTGAGCTTTGGGTCACGGGAGGATGCTAGTATATGTCCTCCCGTGACCCTTAGGAGAACTATGGGGAAAAACACTTACCCCATAGTTCTCCTTTAAGCTTAAGCTCACATGCTTATGGTCCTCTAAATATGTGAATATCAGCCGGAATGCCTGATTGCCCAAGCTCCCCACACTATTATTCCAGTAAATTGAGAAAGTGAGAGTTAGAACATTTACCATCTTTTATTGCTTTCTGTGTATCACTGGGAATTTTTCTGCTTATCAATCATGTCAGACAGAACCAAGAAAAGAGGGGTGTCCTCCTCAGTGAAGTCACAGACATCCATAAACATCTGAATAAGTAGGGGGAAACAAAATGAATAGCAGTATTAACTTATGGCAGTATTGGGACCTTGAAAAGCGGATCGTTGGAGTAAATTGGTGAACTGCCTGTGGAGTTTTGGATTATTCACTCATCTCTTTTACAAACATGCAATCATCTATGTGCACATTTCATCTAATACGAAGACTGTGCAAAGCAAGTAACTTTGTGACCACCGAAAAAAAGTCAAATTGCAAATAAACAACAATAATGGTGAAACATAAGGTTCAAACTTCCAGTATCTGAGCAGCATAGACATAATGTACAATTCAAGAAACCAATATCACAGATGTCATTTTTAATGATAGTAAAAGAAAATCCTAACAATAATGTCATGTTTATTGTAAGTGTGGAACACAAACAAGGATTCCTGAGATGAGGTTATTCTCACCTTCATATTAATGGTTACTAGAGTTCAACACCAAATAGGAAACATATTCCTATGTGTCTATCATTGTTGTAATGAACTGACAGCCAAATCTATTGCGGTAAGTAAGAACTATATTGATAACATCAAGTAAAATTCAATTACTTTGAATGTTGCCTAAGTTTTCTCATATGTAAATTTGCATTAGGCCTCTTTTCATACTGTTAGTCTTTGGCTGGAAAATGTCAAAAATCCACTTTAATGAAGTCCCCACATTATTCCACATGATTTAATCTCACCCTTGGGATCAAGTAGTAGATCACACATCATAGTCCTGGACTTCTCTTCTGACCCCTATACTTCATCTGACCAATAAAGCTTGACCTAGGATCCATCTTACCATATGATTGGATAATAAAATAGCAGCAATACAAGGATAAAGTAAGCAATCTGCTCAGTAATCCTGTCAATCAGCTTTCTGTGATAAATAGACAGCACTGTGCAATACAGTATAATTTGATTGGCTGGGAGTACTTCCCCTCCACCCAGTTAGTACTGCTGTATAGGTGATTAAGGTGACACTAAGGAGTTAAATCTCAAAAATGCATTCTAGTACCCCAACTTTTAACAAAAATGTATCTTATATGTGTCTTATCAATATATCTATATGTCTGCATCACTCAGCTGTAGTTGCTCAAATCATCTTTGAATTTGTGTTGACACTGTCCTTCCTTCTGGAGGGTGGCTACTTTTGTTCCCCCATGGTCCCTGTGTGTGTTGTAAAGTAGTCACCACTCCAAGCTCACTCCTGTGATGGACTACAATCTCAGTACAAATTAGTAAACTAAATGCGAGATTGTAGTTCATCACAGGAGTAAGCTTGGAGCAGTGGCTACTTTACAACACACACAAGGACTATGGGGAACACAAGTACCCCCCC
>NW_017306325.1:2362254-2422491 GCF_000935625.1 Nanorana parkeri | reverse complement strand
AAGGAAAGTGGGGAAACAAAAGCCCCCCCCCCCCCCCAGAAGGAATGACAGTGTCTGCATGAATTTAGAGATGATCTGAGGATCTACGGGCCAAGTGATACACACATAAGCTACATTTTTGTTAATAGTTAAGGTACTTGAATGTATTTTTCAGTATTAACTCCTGCGTTTAGTGCCACGTTTGTTGTTAAGACAGACTAAGGGAATTTTAGCTTTAAAACATTTAATGTTTTTTTTGTTTGTTTTTTGTTTTTTTAAATCCATAAATGGATTTAATGTTTGACGCTACTCTGCTTTGACACGCTAGATTAGAATTTACATTCCTAGATATTATTTTAAAATCCTGGCAACTATGTTACATTAGGTAATACAATGAAAACTTGAATCATGACAGTACCCATGTGGATGGGTACCTAATTATTGGGAGGGCCAAGAGAGACTGTTTGAATCTGGAAGGGAAGTAATAAACCCCTTTCAGACTATAAAATATATACTTGGCACGTTACATTTCTCTTAAAACATCTCCAGGCAGATTAAAAGGAAACAATAATAAATGCACCAAATTATTTATTTAAAAAGGGGATTTTAAACACAACTAGTATGATTTCAGCACTTTGATGGGGAAAGGGAAGGGCAGTACTTTGGCCAATAGGGTATCCTGCATTTCATTGTGAAGAGCAGCTTGATGACCTCATTAGCGTGCTACTGCTCATTCATTGCCTAATCGCAGACTGGGGGCAGGGATGTGACCTAGCTGTATTGCTTAACAGCAGTAGAGAATAGTCAGGTCATTAACCTGGCTCCGATTTCTGGCAAAGCTCCGTAAACCTCAGTAATGCATGAAGATACATGAAGATACATTCAAATTCTTTCACAGCAAAGAGAACTCCTGTATATGTATTTCAACTGTGTATTTAGCTGTTTGCCTGAAGTTCAGCTTTAAACTTCAACAACTTTTTAATAACACAAAGCCTTTAACATACTACAATAATCCCAGCACTACATAGTTCTCTTGTAGAAAGCTCTTTACTTTGGTAGGTTTCACTGTCTACTTGGAACAAGAGTCTAAACGGATTATTTTCACTGACTTCAAATAGATGTGGGAACAAAGCTGAAAATGTAGACACACAGAGCTGTCCACGCTGACAATAAAAAAGATTTGTGATTTGTAAGAAAGGCATGCGAGGTGGGCTGCATTTCGGCCTACTGATAAAGCTCACACCCTACCCAGATGGATAGCAGCGGCAACGTCTTTGAGGTTACCCTAGCTTAAAATCAGATAGTGGAAGTCACTGTGAACAAAGCAAAGATGTAAGGAAATCCATTTTCATGACTCTGGTTACATTACCACCTCTTCGGTGAATCAGCGTGTAAGGTTGAAGAAACTGATTTAACCTTGTACTCTATATGTATGACTCTGGAAAGAAGGGAATGTACGCCAAGAATCTGATCGGATTTGGTCAGGCAAAAGTCACCAAACATAATTTACTGTAAAATGAATATATCAAAATAACGGGAATCGCCGACAGTCTAATGGAAGCCCAAATATGCATGTTTTTGTGGAGCCTGGAGCACTTAATCATAGTCCCATAAATAATAAATCTTGTGTGTGTACAAAGAAAAGGTGTGTATTATATTGAAAATGCATATCTGAAACCGTGAGAGGAGTGGGAGATGGAGGGTAGTATTGCTGTGGCTGCCTTCTAAAGGCTTTCTTTATCAAGTTTGCATGTAAAGCGCTACAGTTGAGGGAATAATATATATTCCTTTCAAGAGACCCCCAGATCATACATATTGATGATAGAGTAATAAATAAGAGGAATTTTCAAAGCAGAGGTCCCTGCTGAAACGTATTCATGTGTACAGGATTTCTTAAAATTCAACATGTTCTATTTTATGAATTCTGAGTACTTATAAGATTAAAGGTCCCCCGAAGCATGCCTAAAAAACTCCCAATGTAGAGATCAGTCCTATCCTGGGTAGGATCTGGGACACTCCAGACCTTAGACGCTCGATCTTAGCATCATAGGAGTGAGCACTCTTTTTAATTCAAAAACTGTGCATGCAGAAGTTGGCGTTCTCGTCTCCCCTACACCTCAGGTTGTGGACTGTTATCCATTGGGGTCCTCAAAGATAATGCAGGGCTATGGGTGCGTTGCAGTGTAAAACATCATACATCTTTTGTTACAGCTAAACTCCAGCCTTAAACGAGAACTATGTGGTAAGTGTTTTTCCCCATAGTTCTCTTTAGGGTCATGGGAGGACATATACTAGCATCCTCCTGTGACCCAAAGCTCAGTATATGGCAAGCTACAGTTCGGGGTATACTGAGACCGCCGCAGCTGGGACGGATCCCGACAATACTGTTGAGATCCACCCAGCTGTGTGAGTGACAGCGGGCTCTGCTTATCTAGAGGCAGAGCCAGCCCCTTCCCCTCTCCGTTCCTCCAGTCAGCGCGGGAGGATCGGAGTGGGGTGGGGGGAATCCCTGCAGGGAGCCGTGACTGACAGTCACGGCTCTCTGCAGGGAGATGATTGAGAAGTGAGCGAACGACGGTATGTATTCCCGATCTATTGAGCGGACTTGTGACAGTTGTGACAGTTGCATTGTCACACGTCTGCTTGAACTATGAGGATGAGTGATTTTCACTCACTTCATAGTTCTCCTTTAACTTCTGTCTTGCACAGTTGTACTGGCTCCTTTCTTGCACTGAAATTGCTTATTTTGACTTTACTGCACAACGTGAGCATCTTACAGTATGTGTTAGAAGCTGGTGCAAGTCATATGGAGCTCAACTTATTTCCTGGAAAAAGGATGTCTATCATCATCTTGCCTTTTCCCCAGCATTTCCTGTACCTGTCCTGCCCTTTCATTTATTGGATTTCACTTCTTTCAATCATGGAGGCTCAGCATCACATGTGGGCATTATGTTGGGTGGTCTATATGCAAATACCTTCTGACTAGCCATACCGACTTCTCCAGACTAAGATCCACCCATCAGGACATTTTGATATTTGTATAACTCCTCCCAAGAGCCTGCCCACTGTTTGCATCAAGGATGAGGATTCTTAAGAGAAGTACTGACGCTGGGTGCTGTGATGTTTTCAGGAAGTTATGTACAGCACCCTGCAGGCTCCTTCCATCAGCAATGATCTCCCAGCATTACATACAGGGGCAAAGGCACCCAGTGATGAGATTACTATGCCAATAATAAGGAGTGTAATGAAAACAAAAAGGTTTTATTTAAGAATGTAATCATAACCAGGGAAGGCAAAATATAAGCAAAATAAACTACATTTTTAACGGACCATTGCTCTGGTCTCATAAATACCTAAGAATAAAATGGATCCTCAGCCAAGCTCTTGGTTTCATTGGTCTGTCTATATACAGAATAATCTAAAACTTTTACATGCAAGGGAGATTTGTTATGTCCATGTTTTATTAATTGAGGGTTGAACTGCTATACTAAATACGTTGTACAAATTAAATGGGAACAACATTTTGCACTAGTTTTATGCATGAATTGGTTTGCATAATTCAAAAATAGTCAAGTGGCACAAACATAAGGTGTAACATCTGCTTTCTTGAGAACAGATATTTAGTGGAAAAATTGAATTGAGGAAATGAACATTACTTGCGACAGACACACAGCCAACCAGATATTTAAGGTACAACTGTACCGACAATAAAAATGGGGGCTGCCATTGCCAACTTGCTCCTGAAAATGCTAACACCCTGGTTTCTGGCCTCAATGCTTTCTCAGTCCCTGAACAAGCTTGTACAATCACAACTCCAGATCCATTCAGGGTTGATGGCACAGAAAGTATGGAAGCCTCTGGATAAGCATAATGATCACACAAAAAGCACAGTCATAAGTTCAGTAAGGACAGCCCCCATATTGTTTTATCAGTGACATGGAAGACCCCATAACAATGTGCACCTGAAATCACAGTACAATGAAGAAACATTAATGACAAATATGATACAGGATGTATTTGATGATAATGATACTTGAGAGAAAAACCTCTATCCTATTCTTTTTTTACATCCTCTCACTCTCTGGAGAGAAGTTAAAGTTGAACTCCAGGCAAACAGCTAAATACATAAATGAAACACTTATAATGGAAGTGTGTTACCTGACGCAAGATTTGTATTTGTTTCCAAACAGACCTGTGATTTACACAGCTTTGCCACTCACTGTTAAGTGACACTTAGGCCGGGTTCACACCTAGGCGGCACCATTTTTGCACGTTTGTACGCGCATGAGCAGCATGCCGTTATTTGCACATTTATGCGCGTTGTGCACATTTTGATGTGCACGACGCGGCAGTATTCTGATACCTGCCGACGGCCATCATGGTGATGGACGCCGGCAGAGAGAGGAGGGGACAGTCACCCGGCGGGATAAGGTATGCCGCCGGGTCCCCTCCTCACTCCTGATACTGTTGGGCGTTCAGTCTTTTCAGAGGGGGGAGACACCAAAATGACTGTGAGTCATTTTGGTGTCACCCCTCCAATGGTGTCACCCGGGTGCGGGCCGCACCCCCCTTGTGACGCCACTGGTCTATGGGTCAAAAACGCGCTTTTAAGTCCTGTACCTTTTCGAGAGTTTGGCGTTTTCCTGCTGGCATGTTTCTGCTCAGGTGTGAACCAGGGCAATTGAAAATCACGGGATTTCTTGTGTTGGGCATTTTCCAACAGCTCAAAAACCCCTTGGCGTGAACCAGGCCTTACAAGTCTCATCCCTTCCCCAACCTGTGGCTGGATAGTGAAACAGAAGCCGCAGACTGATGAACTCATCTCTCATGTCACTCTGTTTTCTTCTCCTACCAGCATGATTTTGCAAGCACATGAGCACTACAGCACAAATTACAGGCTCCTTGTGTTGCTTCCTCTTCTTCCAGTCTGAGTTCTGCTGAACAGGGACAGAAGATATTACCAACCCATATTCAGTTGCTTAGAATGCCTGCATGTAAAAAATATATTTGGGTACACAGAGCTGTATTGATTTGTGTCTTTTATACTACCCCTGCAGTTTGGCTTTTTACTAGCCCTCTTAGCATACCTCAAGGATAGGATGAGGCCAACACTGCACAACTGACAAATCATTTATCATAACAAGAGTAAATAAACTTAAATCTAAAGCAGCCCAAATATCTTTCTCTGGCAACGGCATCAAATAAAGGGAGAAGGTAAAATGCAATCTAACCAAGCACTCTGGTTATGGTCTAGTACCTGAGGAGTTCTAAAAATATAGCTGAGTTTTATGGTACAAGGAACATATAGGTACAACATATATCTCCTTGAGATCACTTATCCAAGAATGAGCAGAATTGGAAAGAATTTGATATGATCATACCAAAATACACCTTCCAACACTATGTACAAAATGTATTATAAACCTTAAAGTAGATGTGAACCCTAACTGGATGACAAACAGTTTGTTATAGCACTGTGTATCAGAAACAATTGCCTTGTTCTTTTTTTCCCCTAAAAATCATAAAACACTGTTTTCACCCCTTTCATCCATTTCTATATAATAACACTACTGAACATGTCTAGCCTATCTCAGCCACTTCTTTTTCAATGCATTTGCTCCAACGTGGGCTGCACACTGTTGTGTCAAACATGCTCCATGACAATGCCTGCTCTTTTTGCACAATGGGGTCTATTCACAAAGCTGCCGAGGGCAGCCGAGTGAATGACCGATCAGAAGTGAAGTGAGCCGAACACTGTTCGGCTATTCACTTCAGGCTGGTACGGCTGATTTCAGCCATACATCGGCTGAAATCAGCCGTACATCGGCTTGCTTCGTGTGGCTTCGGATCAGCCGAACATGCTCAGCATGTTCGGCTGACCCGAAGTGCAGAAGGAGTTCGACTCAGCCGATCCAACATCTGGATCGGCTGAGCCGAACCTCCGGCAGGCTTCACACTGCTGTTCGGGCTATTCTGAAAGATCCCGAACAGCAGTGAGAGAATAGCCGAATGCCGCCGAGCGGCATTTGGCTCGGCTGTTCTGCTCGGTCCCTCAGAGGCACCGAGCAGAACAGAAAAAGAGTGAAAAAAGTAGCAGAAAGTTAATAGAAAACGATTTGCAGAGCTAGCAGTGACAGTTAGCTCCGCCCAATAGTTTCCTATTGTCCGGCGGCTCTGCTGCTGTGAAAAAAAATTTTTTTTTACAAATTTAAAAAATCTCCATGGCCGAAGCTACGGCCAGATCCTTCGGCAGCTTTGTGAATAGACCCCAATGTGTGTCGACACGACAGCTAGCAGTCTCCACCAGGGGTGCAAGTGACAATGCAGGAGCACAATCAGAAGATAGTTATCAACAGAAAGTGTCTGAAAAAGGACCTTTAGGACATCTTCCTTAGTTTTTTGGGGGGTTTTTTAATTGTTATTAGATGTTTATAGCATAAACAGGAACAAAAGAATAGTTGTACATCAATTGGACACATACAATTATTAGATATAAAGGCTGGGTTGAATAACACATACAGTGTGCACAATATAAAGAGTTTTTGTCAGTCTCCTGAAGAAGAAAGTAGAAAATATACTGTGAAACACGTCATAAGTGCTTGTCGACCTACTGATTATATCAGTATCTAATATCCTAGCAAGTGTCAGACATACCTATGATATGATATATGCCATAAATTCTACGACCAGGAAGATGTAGGCTAGAGGACATTCACTAGAGAACTTGGAAAATTCAATGTAGACTCTGTGAAACACTTCTTCAATCTTTTTTATGATTGTAAAAAATTGTTGTTTTAACATGTTTTGTAATAAAATTACATTTTTGAAAAAGTGAAGTTCAGGGAGATGTAAAAAAACAAGAACTGAAATAAAATGCAGGTTCTGTAATTATCTACCTAATGTTATTCTAATGAATTTTGAAGGGAAAATACAGTTACCAGTGGTGGTAAAAATGGATGACCAGAATGGAAGCATTTTATTTGGGATTATGGCAATTGGCAAAGAACACCTGGGACAATCTGCAGGAGACCGCGGGACATACCCTGGATGCTAGGGTCTATCAACGCCACTGGAATACACAGGTTTTGGTTTATGAAAGATATACAGCAAAAAAGTATTAAAAAGTATTTGCCCAACTTTCATCAAGCTTCAAACAGCATTGCTGAAGCCTTTAGAAGAGAGATTTCAGTATGGAGAGGAGTACCACATCCAACAGTGGGCTTTTTATGCAATGTTTTTAGTTCTTATTATCTTTTATAAATTGTACAAATCAATATATTAACATAACAACACATAAACCATTAAAATATGGCTCCATTAAAAACAGTGCTGTATTGGATGTGGTACCCATAGATGTTCTATCCACAAGCTGCTAGCAGGCTTTAGCAAGCTTTCAACCAGCTTTTAGAAGTGCTGAAGCTTACTAAAACCTACTATAGCTGCCTAGTAGCTGGCTTAAAGTGCCAATAAGCACTCACATTATCACCTGTGCTTGAGCTTCCCCAACTGGTGTTTTAAAAGCTTCAATAAAGCTGTTTGTGTCTGTCTGAATACTTTGTAAATGCTTTCTAAATGCTCACTGTACACACTGTTCTTATACAGGCTGAAACTTTACAGCTTAAAGTGACACTGAACTTAGAAGTTAAATCTTAAAAATGCGTTCAAGTTCCTTTAACTATCAACAAAAATGTATCTTATTTGTGTATCACTCGACTGTAGATCCTCAAATCATCTCTGAATTCATGATCGACAACAATCCCACATTTAGTTAGCTAATTGGTTTTGAAGTTATAGTCTTATCATGGGAGTGAGCTTGGAGTGGTGGCTACATTACAACACACATAGGGGTCTATTCACTTCGTCTGAGCCGACCCTCCGGCAGGCCACTCACTGCTGTTCGGTCTATTCTTATAGATAGAGTGAGTGAATAGCCGAATGCCGCTGAGCGGGACCGAGCAAAACAGAAAAAGAGTTTAAAAAGTTTCAAAAAAGTATATAGAAAACGATTGTGTGGAGCTAGCAGTGACAGATAGCTCCGCCAAATAGTTTCCTATTGTCCGGCGGCTTTGCTGCCGTCAAAAAAAAAAGGAAAAAGAAAACTCTCCCGGGTGCTCTGGGAGCCTTGCACCCCTTCGGTTCTACTGAACCGAAGCTAGCCAAAGGATCGGCCGAAGCTATGGCTAGATCCTTCGGCAGCTTCGTGAATAGACCCCATAGTGACCCTGGGGAACAAAAGTAGCCACCCTCCAGAAGTAAGGACAGTGTCAGCACCAATTCAGAGATGATTCGAGGATCTACAGCCGAGTGATACACAAAAAAGATACATTTTTGTTAATAGTTAAGGTACTTGAATACATTTTTAAGATTTAACTCCTGTGTTTAGTGTCACTTTATTAATATCATAATACATATTAGCTATGACCTGTAGGTGGCAGCGCAGATAATAACTCAAATTGCAACTCCTGAAAACGACGTAGGCGCTGACCAGAAAGTTGTGCTTAACTGTTTTTTTTATCTGCAAAAACAAATGAAGTTCTGAATCTTCCCAGACTTTAATCAACTGTTACAGTTTACTGCTCGACTGTCTGCATGATAAATTGTTGGCCCAACAAGAGCTGATTATCACCAACTATTTTACATGACCTTCTCTTTAAAAAAAATATGAATGCCCGATCTCCTAAAATGAAGAGAACAGAAACTTTTTTCAGATAGCTTACTTAGCACAAATGTCACGCCAGCAGATGAAATTGCTTTACAGGCTTATAATACAAACTCCACCTAAAACTTAAAGAACTGATGTGTCAGCATAAACCTCAAGATACAAGATCAAACTACAATGAATCCACGTCCTGTCACTAACCTAAGGCACACAATGCATGAAACAAAATTGCCAATGCACAATGGATTATTGAAGATGACTAGAAAACTAAATTAAATGTATTTTTACTACTGCACAAAGTAATGTGGAACGTACAATTTGTTTTGTCAGTTTTTTAATAGTTAATTTCTGCAGCCAATATATACAAAGATCTCCTATTGGACAATATATTTTGAACAGAAACTAAAATCAGCCTTTAACTTGTAGCTTATACTAGAACCATAGAGCTTTGAAAAGAGTCATGATGTATAAAGCAAACTAAATCAGCTGGATGCTGGGGAGGAATTACTTTAAAACTAAGATAGAGGGGCTCGGAAGATTGGAGGGACCAAGGCCAAGCTTACATTTTACAGGACAAGTCAAGATTTGTATAAAATGTCATATTCTTAAACAACATGGGGTTGATTTACTGAAGGCAAATAGGATGTACACTTTGCAAGGGAATCTTCCCTTAGCTTAGTGAATGAGGTGAAGCTTTGCTGACATCCATGATCCATTCATGTGCAAACAAACATACTGTTGTTGTTTTTTATTTATTTATTTTGCTTGCACATGATTGGGTATTCTTTGTATAGTGAACTCTCATTGCATTCACTGACCTAAGTGAACATTCCCTTGCTAAGTGAACAGCCTATTTGTCTTTAGTATACCAACCCCAGTGCCTGGAAAAGTAATTATTTTCACATGCGGTTTTCAGAGTAATGTTAACCTCTCGAGATGCATGTCTTGCCCCTGGAAAACCAATATATATTTATATATATATATTTTAAGATGCTCATATAGCTGAACTTGTTGGGTAATACACAGACAGCACATCTCCATAGCATTACATACTGAAGTCAAAAGCACTCACACTACATTTTCACTAGTTATGTCAACCACTATCATATATTATTCTGTATATACCCACGTACATTTACTAGGCCTTCTTGAAAACAGTTGGTCCGATATGTTATAGAGCTAGTTACTGATTTAAAACAGGAAAATTCTGGGGTGGAGCTGGTACAGATGTTTTGTCAGAAATTAGAATTTTGCAAAAAGTGAAACACTGGATTTCCAGCTTTAATTATACATTTCATTCCTCTATAACCTCTCTCTAGTTACTAGAACAAGGAGCAGAGAACATAGATTTTACCCTGCACTCCACCTACTGCTGAAGCCTAGTATAAATATACAGGACATAAAGATACAGTGTTCCACCACTGTGTCTAAGAGGTGAAACTTCAGTCATTTGAACGTGTAAATGGCAACAACACAGGGAAATCACAGTTGTTAACAAGAGGCTTGTGGGTTCAGATGTGGGCTTTCCATTTAGAAAATAATTTACCTTTAAGATGTGGACTTTCATGCGAGTCCTTAGAATGTTACAGAGCATACTGATCTATATTGCAAATCATTGTGCCAATGGTATGCCTTGTATCCGATGAATAATAACACAACATACTCTGTTCCTTGACAACACGAAATATTCTTGTTATTTTACTTTTCTCTTTTAACCCAGTAAATTAAAATACAACTAATTACAGTTGAGCAGTTTACCCGAGTTCCCCAAGGGTGCAACATAATTCCTGTGGAATATGTCTAATGTGACATGGAAATGGAAACGGGAGATAGCTATCCTATGGAATGAACTGAACCATAATTAATTCCTCCAGAAAATATAATTACAAGAGAAACCATGATTAATTCTCAGCACATATCTTGCGATATCCTATTTAATTTTCTCTCCAATAATTATGGATTGCCAGTTTTGGGTAATATATTGTTTGGCTCCTCACTGTGTTGAATATGTGGCATTTTCAATGGTTTGTAGATTGATTGTACTTTTTAAAGGAATAAACCAAGTTTAACCTTATTTCCCATAATTTCAGTTAAGGAGCCCCAACATGTATTTTCTGTAAGGCTATATCTTATGACAAATAGCCTCCTACTGTTCATATGTAGAATATTATGGTGTTATGGTCTTTTTTTCAAAGTAAACAGTCCATTTGCCTTTAGTAAATCAACCCCTTTGTGAATAGGTATTCTCACAATTCATTGAAAATGACAGAAATTAAAGAAAAGTAATGACTTAGTAAAGCTGGCCAGACACGCTACAAATTTCTCTCTACAAAATCCACCGACTTCCCCATCCATGCTAAAAAACATGGATGGAGGAATCACTGATGATGGCTAATGTATTCATCAGCCACTGCTCCAGCAGCAGGCAAGGAATCCTATTAAACAAATCCCTATACTTTATGCACTTCATGTAAAATAGGGAATCCCCAGTGGATCTACCACACACTCATAAACCAAATAATAGTACAAATCTGACTTGTTAAGCAAACATGTGCTGCCCTAATCACCAGCACAGAGGACTGTCCAAGATTTACTCACTGCTAGAGACATACATGAAGAACAAACCATTTAACCAGGGCCAGATTTACTCTCTCTGCTGCCCAAGTTCTTCAATGGGCACCCCTCCCTGCCAACCCGCCCAATGGAGAATGACAACAAGGTGGTGGTGGCAGCAGGGTTGGTTTTATTTTTAATTTTTTTACTTTTTGAAATTTTTATTTATCTTATTTTCTTTTACTTTTAATTTTTTTATCATTTTTATAACGTTCATACTTTTTAATTATTATTTATTATTATCTTTTACTTATTATTTTTTTTTACTTTTTCACTTAACTTTATTGCTATTACACAGGAGCTAACAAACCCGTGTGATAGCATTTAGAGGTGAAAGGTTCTCTTTATTGAACGAATGTTCTCCACTCTGCACCCCGCTCTCTATCCTGAACTACCTTGCCGTAGTCCCAGGTCCCCCAGAAGAGCGGGGGACCCCAAAAATCACGGTGGGGAGGGAGCGAGGCAGCCCGCAGAGAGAGGCAGCTGGAGGTGGGGGCAGACCATGGAGGGAGGGCAGGGTAGGATGGATGAGCAGGCTAATTACAAGTAATCTTGGCATTGCTGAGATCACGTGAACAAAAGGAGCTGCAGCTTCCCCGCTCTACATTTAGCCCTACCCGCCCAGTGCCCAGAACTGCATGTCCCGGGCATCGGGCGATAGGAATTCCACACCCCTGCTGCCCCTCTACTGCTTGCTGCCCCGCAGCTGAGCCTCGGTGGCCTTGTGGGAAATCCGGCCCTGCATATAACAACAAATCAGAATGTATTTCTAATTGGTCTTCATGCACTATGCTGTTGGAATGTAATAGATAACTAATTGTTGTGCATCAATTCACACTGAATGTATAAGGCTTTTATTTCATGCAAATCCTTATATAGCTTGTTTCACAAATAAAATGAGCATAAGAAATCTCATAGCGTATACCAAGAATACATGCTGCATGTTGTCACTAGTGTTGCCTACTTTCCAGTGATTTGCATAAGTGATATAAAGAAGGCAGCAGTATTAGAGGAAAATAATGATATGCAGCCCTAATAGACAGCACAAGGTTAATGTGTTTGGTATTGATGAGTCTGTCATGGTGGAAGAAAGAACACGAACAATGAGATTATGAATGAGCTGTGAATACAGAAGGCATTATAGACCTCTTCATAGTGGCAGACACTTGATGGGTTGGAGACCATAATGGAATTCTTTGTAAAGAGATAGGTGTTATAGATGGATGGATGCTCTCACTGGTTTTGGAGTCATAAGAGGACTAAGTGCAGATTTTTGATAAAAGGAGGAAAAGTCACGAAAGATACACGTTTATTTTCCATTATTAATCACCCAGGCATGATGCAGAGCATGGATGCATTGTATGAAAGGGATTTTTATGTTAATTAAACACATACATAAAAAATGATCAGATCTGATTCATGAGCTTACATGGCTTTTACAATTTCCCTGTAATTGCGAACCAAATAGTTGATTTATGTTTAAAGCATCCTTGCTTAAAGCAGATTTTTGTTTCCTAAGGCATTGTTATCACCTCGTAGCTCATACCCACCCAAAAAAAGCTGATTGGTGAAAACAATATGTCAGGTTTCTAAAAATACAGCATAGTGCACTTTACGACCCTATCCAATAAAGAGTATTTGTTATTACATATTCAATATCCAATTTCTAATGTAAACTTTTCCTTTATTTAAGCATGTAAACACAATAGTGTATTAACTGTTTTATATCTACTCCTACTTTTCCCACAATATGCAGCCTTACTTAGATGCAAATATTGACACATATAAAACTTTTTTCTCAAAAATCAGAAAGTAAGCCCTCATTGCCATCTCTAACTATTCCACCTTGGCACTAGTGTATGTCTGCAGCTCTGCAGCATAACTATCACAAGATGGGCAGATATGTTTTCAACATGCATATGTGACTGGCAGCCTGCCTACTACAAGCTGTGCAAGCAGCATGGCAAGGGCCAATATCAGAATAACTGGCTGTCAAGGTTCAGACAAGAGAAGTGTTTGTGTTCACTGAGTATGCACTGATGAGTTTGGTGTGCATACTTGCACAATTACTACACAGAAGACTTTGGTTAGGTTTTGAGGGGAGTAACCCACAGAAGCCAATCATAATTCATTGTGTACTGGTTTATTTTTAACAGTTGTTTAATTAATTTTGATTGATGGCTTACTGTACTTAAAATCAATAACTCTTTATTAATGAATACTGATAATGTACTGTTTGATTATTCTAATAATTTATATAGTAAATTAGGAAATGTATATTTCTGCATTACTACTACTACTACTACTACTACTACTACTACTACTGTTCCTACTATGCCTGCCATAATAACTCTCTGGTTCACATTTGATGTGGTTAAACCAGTGGCACATGAGATGATATTTGCTCTGAAGCCCAAAAGGCTGTAGGGAGTAAAAAAAAGAAAGAAAAGGAAACAGTATTTAGTGGACAAATTAATACGGAGTTCAGGACCAGTCTGTCCAATTCAGGAGCCAGTAGGATTTAATGTTTGAGCCCGTTCCAGTAACAGCAACTAGAGTAAACTCTTAAAAGTTAGGAGCCAGCTATAATTCTTAAGGAGCATTAGCTAAATACTCTACATTTCAGATGCATCAAAACAGAAGGTTTACAAAGTCTTAGAGTTTGTTTTCTTTATAAAACAGTCACACGTTGGGTAAAAATAAAAACCTGTCCCTTACCAGCATGCTGCAAAGTGGGACCACTGTTCTCTGTGGGGAAGCAGTGGTTTCTTTGCAGAGGTCTGACACTCCCCCTGCTGAGTCAGAGCCAATCTCTCCAATCAGTGGCAAGCATGAGCTCACTCAGTAGTGCTGGCAGGGGGCAGGTGCTTCTAGTCAGACTGTGTCAGCTTTAGAAAAAAATAAACTGTAGGACATTGATCGTCCTATTGTTTTGATGCACTTGCAATGTTTTTAGCTGATTTAAACAGAAGGTTAAATGGAACTTTAAAAAATCATGATCATTCAACCCCCACCACCACCACCACCACCACCACCAGCGTTTGATTGTGTTTGGTAGGATTGATTTTACTGCCTGCACAGTAAACACATAGTGGGTTTTACTGTGATTTGTTTACTGTTTTTTTTCCATCTTATGGATTCTGCTTTTACCAGGAATGGAACCTGCAAAGCCTCTTCCATTTTACGTATGTGAATTATTATTCAAATACGAGTCTAAGGTCCCCTTATCATACACAAACAGCCCCTGAGAACAAATATACCTGATTATCTTATGACAACCTTACATTGGGTTTTTTAACAAAGCTCCCCACACATGGGAGTATGCATGATGATGCCAGTGCAATGATTAAATAATCTAGGGAAAAGCAGTTGTTGTGAGCATGCAAATTTAAATATTGTTACGTTCATTGTCAGAAGCTGTTGCCCAAGCAATCTTTTTAATTAATAAGAGCAATTTGCCATTCGTGCCAACAAATGAAGGCTGGCAGTGTAAGTCGGTGTATGAAGCAAAAGTAGGTGATTATTAAATTGTAATGAACTGTCAGAATGTAGAAATTGCTAGACAAAAAAGCCCAATAGGTCTTTTCAGTCTGTACTGTGCTGTGGTATGTAATTATATCATTAGCTTGATTTCAGGTGTATTTCACTAACTGTAACATACTTCTCTGTATAATCCATTGCTGTACTGGTTGTGTGTATAGGACACCATGAGCAAAAGCAATGGAAAATCCAGTTATTGTTCAAACTTAGAGAACTATGAGGTGAGTGAAAATCACTCAGCCTCATAGTTTGAGCCGACATGTGACAAGGAAACTGTCACGCGTCGGCTCAATAGATCGGGAAGTGAGCGGACACATACCGTTGCTCGCTCACTTCTCGATCCTGTCCCTGCAGAGAGCCGTGACTGTCACTCATGGCTCCCTGCAGGGATTCCCCCCCTCCCCTGTCCGATCCTCCAGCGCTGACTGGCGGAACGGACGGGGTGTTTACAGCTGGCTCTGCCTCTAGATAGGCAGAGCCAGCTGTCAATCACGCAGCTGGGTGGATCCAGACAGTAATGTTGGGATCCGTCCCGGCTACGGCAGTCTCAGTATACCGCGAGCTGTAGCTCGCGGTATACTGAGCTTTGGGTCATGGGAGGACGCTACTTTGTGTCCTCCCGTGACCCTGGGGAGAACTATGGGAAAAAGCACTGACCCCGTAGTTCTGCTTCAAGTCATCTTTAAAGCTGAATTCTGGAATGTCCCTCCCAACCCCTCTAACTAATCACTGGCATAAAAGGTAAAAATAAATCTTCTACCTCAATTCGCCTTACTCTAACTCACTGAAAACCATAGTCATGAGACATTCCAGTCCTAAGTCATCTTTCTTCTTCTTCTTAAAGAAGTGGGCTTCTGCCTCGGGTGACCAAGTCACTGCCTGCATGATGTGGACACTTTTTATTGGCTTTTTTGTGTGCTGGAGTCCTCTTAGGATCCAAAGTAGAGTCCAAAGACAACAAGTCAGTTCAAGGGGACCACCAGAGACCTGCTAGTGAGGAAACACCTGTAGCGCTGGACTACCTGTTCCCCCAAACCTGGAGACGGCGCAAAAGAAGGATCTGGACAGTGGACAACAACAGGCTGAATGGGTTAGATGAGAGTGGGGAGGGTTAAGGTTTTTCCCAGAGATGAGCTTTAAAATAAATAATCACACATAAGTACAAACCTGAGTCGGCTGAGGTAATTTCACTTTTAGAAGTATGGTCACTTTACAGACTAAAGCTGTCAATACAGGGTTCAAATTTCAGACAAATCCTGCGACAAATTGGGTGCTGTAGGTGGTCCTGCAAGCAGCACCAAGTTCAACCAAAGCCAAATTAAACATTTTAAAAGCCAGGTGGAAAATAGTCAGAAAAACAGTAACTGCATCCTACTAAATGCCCTGTTTGGTGATTTGGGCAGCCGTTGTGGAACCTGCTTCAATACAATGACTAGTAGTGGAAACTCCATCATCCACACTGTTTGGTGTGAATGGGGGAATAGATTGATTTTCTCTCATTAAGCCCACGGCTAGCTTAACAGGTGGGCTGTGTGGGACTCTTTGCAGGTACAGTGGTATAAAGTTTCATGTATTCATGGGTGCTTAAATGTTTTTGACATGTAACCCATTCATAATCCTTAAAGCTGAATTGAACACATACAGCCAAATACTCAGCATAAAAATATGCATAGGGGCTGTTTTACCTGCCAAATTATATTTAATTCTATCCATCCAGTCCTGACACTTACACAGTTTTGCCCCACAGCACAACCTTGTCTAGCAGATTCAATATATTATATACAAAGTAAAATTCGCACAGTCATATTGTAAATGTCCAAATCATTTCCTGTGGAGGAGTGACAACACTGTTCCCTCACTATTCCCCAGCGCTGTCACCACTGCAGCACAACCCTAGTATTGCTGATCTTGTCTAATGACTAAATTCTACAAATACTGGAAGTGTACTTCAGAGGGGTGCTTAGAAGTCACATTGAGAATACGTACACTGCAAGTTACTTACCACTTAGCCCGGTAGCTGCACTTGGAGCCTGTGAGCTGCAAAAGTAAGTAAAGGTAAGGTGCTTACTTTAAATTTTTTTTACAGGTAACAGTTTGCCAGGTGACATAGAACTGCTCACTTACAGTGCAAAATATCTAGTCTTCACGTTGGCTGTAACTGTGCTGCACCAAGATCTACCGGTGCTGGAAATTATGATTTGAAAAAGAATGATTGATTATAGGAAACATCCAATTTTTATTTCTATCTATGGCATGCACCAGCGATACGCCAGTTTGTGCTGAATTTAGTTAGAAACATGATTTATTTTTTTATTTTTAACAATGCATGTTAAAACTACTAACTAGGCATCTGCAAAACAGACCATCAACTGGCACCCTGACTGGCACGCAACAACAGGAAATTCGGAGAAATCCTAAATGCTGTGTGAGAAGGTTGATGCTAGAGATAATCAGATGTTAAAGGTTGCAGCTACACATTTTGTTTTCCCCGAAGAACACAAACATCTGGAAAAGGTTAATTAATTAGAATTAGAATGTTCATTTATTTATTCCTCTGCTGGGTTCAGCACATCCTCTGTAGCATTTTTGTGCAGAGTTACTTAGTACTATGGTATTTACCTAAATAAAATTCAATTATTATAACTGTTCCTTACACAGAGAAGGTTTGCCGACATGACCAAGCTCCAACCATGCAAATAATAACTACTGGAATTATTCCATAAAGCAGTGCAAGTAAACTGACTTGCTATAGTCAACGGAAGTATGTTTGTGCCACAGTCATTTAAAAACAATGACTGAGCTGTAGTGGGATGTCTGGGAGCCATCTCCTATAATTAAAGGAGCATTTTGGGGAGAGTGAAATACACACATCCCCATAATTAGAGCCGACACCTCTGCTCCCTGCAGAGAGCGCTGTCAGTCACTGCTCACTGCAGGGATTTTCCCCTCCCCTCTCTGTTCCTCCAGCACTGACTGGAGGGATGGATGGGTGAGGGGGTGGGCACAGCTGCCTCTGCCTCTAGAATAATAGCCCTCTATATGCTAAGCATATTTAATGTCCCCCTGTGACCCTAAAGAGAATTATGGGCACAAAAGGTTGGGCCATAGTTCTCTTTTAACCTAAAGCAACCCTGTCAGGTTAAAAATAAATTCAGATTAAAGGTCCCTGCATTTCAAGAGTGTGATATTCACCTCTCCAGCGGTCTGTGTCTCCTGCCTTTTCTTAGTTCCAGTGTTGCAGCCTCTGCAGGCCATGGATAGTTGGATTTTTGTGTCTCCCGCTATACAAAGAAAATGCTGACAAGTAACTTTACAGTCTCACCGGCCTTCTCTCACTGGTTCTGGGACAGGTGAGTATAAGACTGGCATGGTAAATTTAAAGTGTATGTGTATGCTAAACATCAGAAAACACTCAGCAATATAATTTCTCTAAATACCTTTTTCTAATTTTTTTTAAGCGATCACAAGACCGCTACTCTTTATACTATCCACGATTAGTGAGACGAAGACTTGTTTGGAAGATCAGCAGCTTCTGACAATGTTACATCTGCTCTCTGCTGCCTGACATACAGTATGCCTACAGTGAGCTTGGCAAAGGCAAACAAGTTGTTCACTTAATTTTCCCTCAGTGAATGAGGTGAAGATCTGCTGACGTCCCTTATCCAATCATGTGCAGGCAAAAATACTGTTGTTTTTATTTCTCTTGCACATGATTGGGTATACTTTGCAAAGTGAATTTTCACATTAATTTTCATATTCACTAAGCTAAGTGAAAACTCCCTTGCAAGGGGAACAGCCTATTTGCCCATAGTAAATCAACCCCAGTAAGTGTACACTGTCACTGACTGTAGAGAGGGCAGGGCAGGGCTATAGGATCTGCAGGCTTGCCGTGCTTTTGTACACTGTCCTTCTGTTCCCTCTAGCTATACTGCACATGTCTGGCAATGCTAACAGGGGTCTGAACCTGTAGATAGCATTGACAGAGTGCAGAGGGAAGCTATACCTGAAGGAAAAAGTTTGCAGGAACACACTGTATTTTCAGATATTTTAAAACAAAGTTAGGATAACCACAATGGATTAAACTAACTTTATTTTGCCCTCACATACACTTTAAATATAACTATAACTGCACCAGAGCTTCAGTTACACGTTAAATATGCTGCCTGTTGTACAGAGAGCTAGGCTTGTAATCCAGACAAATAGTGAGACCAGTAATAAAAACAAGATCCATGCAAACACATGATTTGTTGCTTTTATCACAGTTTAAAAGTCACAGTAGACATCACATCAATTTTGCTGCTCACAGTGTATGATGGCTCCTTAGATTTTCCTTGTGAGATCTTAATAACTCTGATGGTATAGTAATTAGGTCTAGGCAGTAAGTGAACATCCTCAATGGAGTGTGCCCATATTCCTAGGAGTAAGCCCTGGATCTGCAATGGGGCTCCCTCGAGGGTTAGCACATTACGATGTAGGAGTTAATAGATAAGCTACCATTTTTGTTCCTCGCTCTACGCCACACTTCACTGTGACTTTCTACTGCATGCTGCTTGAGGTTATTGTAATGCTATTATGACATTTATTTTATGAGCATTATTATCATTTATTCACAAAGCCTCAGCACATTTTGCAGTGGTGCACAGCTAGGAATTGCAGCCTTAGACCCATGCAAATAAATATTGTGACTGATTCCATGCAACATAAAAGTGATGGGCAAAAGAAAACTGTATGCAAACACAGTCACTGAAAGCTCATATAATCTTTATTATATTATTGCCTTTTTTAAAAGTCATATTTAATTTTTTGTAAAGCAGCAACTTTCATTACAATAAGACCTAATGATACTGCCATGAAGGTCCTTGTTTAGGTACTGCCTGTTATATTGTCTTTCCATCATGAGAATACAAATACACATACAGGGTCAAGCTCGCCATTAAGTAATCATAGGGCTTAGAGAAGCAGGGTAAGAGAAGACAAAGCCAACACGTATTTACATATACAGTATTTGGCGAGGCAGCGCATGGACCACTGATAATGTGCAACGTGCTACCAGCTGGAAATCAGGTTACCAATGTCAGATGACTAAAGGACAAGTTCTGATTGAATGCTGTGAGTATTTAAACACAAGAATCTACAATATGACTCAACATTTAACATTGTTTTGCTATGTTTGGCTACCTCTGGACAACTTTGGGTAAATCCTGCAGAAAGACTGAATAAGAAAGACATGCAGGCTAGACATGCAGGCTAGGCCCAAGGACATCACAAGACTTTTTGTTGCTCAGTAGTGACCTTTATGATATTAATGACATGCATGTGTGCCTATAGTGTCACCTTTTAATACTGTGTTGTGCATACTAATAATCTCTACTCATAAGGACTGCACTATTTAAAAATGTAAATAATAAAAAACTAGAGGATGACAATGAAGATGTAGAAGGCAGGAGAAAAATATAATGGTATCAAAAGATGCATAAGGACCCATGGATTCAGAAAAATAGAGAAATGGAGATCCATTTGGGAGATCAGCAGGGGTGACTGAAGTGGCAGGTGTGTGGAGGGAAAGAGGAGACGATGGGAATGCAGCTGCTGTGTGCTGGGCCTGGAGTGGAAGCACCTGAGAGGTTTAAAGCCATACAAGACAAAATTATGTTTATTAACACCCCTGTTTGTGTCTAGATCTACGAAAAAGTTTCACTTTGCAATAAGTTAAATGGACAACATTTTCTGTAATGTATAAATATGTTTTAGGCAATGAGAGTCTTTAATCAAGCAAAGTAGCAGCACAAATAGACACCAATCAGACTTCCTTTCAGTTTGCAAAGTCTATACAACAGTTTATTTTGTGCATTTGTGACCCCTGTGCCAGCAGTCCTGTGCAGCAAATGGAAACAGTTTTGCACAGAGTAACAGAAGGAGATGAGGCAGGGCCCATTCACATGGCTGAAATGCTGTGTTGTATCTTACATTACTGGAGCTGTCATTGTTTAATTTTTTTTTTGCTTTAAAAAAAAAAATGTATACTCGGTATCATACGCCTATTTCAAGAGTAAAATGTCTTGGATAATGAAAAGCTGACAAGTATATTACAAGACAGACACAAGCATGTTGGGGATGTGTGGGACCCATGGATGACTTATATAGGAGTGTAAATTGTCTAGTAGTATACTTATATCTGTAACCTTTTTATGTGATCAAACCTGATTTGAATTTAAATGGAAGGGGGCAACATCCACGGAGCCTTCTTTTTCCTTCTCTCTTTCCTTCCTTTTTTTTCCTATTAATCTTTTGTGGTTTTCTCTTTTTTAATTTTGCACTGTTTTATTGAAGGACCTTTGACTCCACTACTCTTGCACTCCTGAGGGAGTGGGATATAGTGCCAGGGTATTTTTATACTTATAGTTTTATCTTGGCTGGATCCAACCTTGATAGGTCCAGTGTTTAACGATCTCTTGGTCACAACTCTATACTGATACTACTAAGGAAGATGAAGGTAGCTTTATTGGCTTCATAATATCTAGTGCTGGTCGAATGTTTTCTTCTGTTACCCTTATGTCATGTATGTCCTTATAACTGAGTTATGTATACTCTGTATCTTTACAAAAAGAATAAACTTAATAAAAATACTTTGAAAGTAAAATAAAAGTTTATGTGGAGTGTACACTCCATGTAAATATGTGCACAGCAGCACGGTCTGTGGTGGGATCTGGTGTGCTGAAATCAAATGCAGCATGTTTGCATTTTATTGCAGAGCACCGCCCACTGCTCTGTACTGTGAGTGGGAGAATTGTTTTCTATGTATCCTAGCGGTGACCTGCGTAAATCCGGTGCAGCACAGCAATAAAAACATTATGACAACCGATTCAGAAACACTGTGGTTTCTTTCTCAAGGTGACAGATTGAGAAAGCAAGCCAGAGCAGTCTCCGAAATATCGGTTGTTAAGTGTTTTATTGCTGCCTGTGTGATTTCTGGGTAGATTCACCTGGTGATCGCTGTCACTGAGACAAAAAGCGAAGGAAAATCCAACATTTAACAGTTGTCACCAGAGCAAGAGGAAAGGGGTGAATCTTTCAGTAAGCACACCTGTTCCAGTGACAACTAACAGGGGATTTCCTCTCAATTTCTGTTCTTCTTGTTTGCATCTTTGGGACAGGATGTGAAGGGGGATATCTGCAATAAGACACAAACAGCAAAAAAATAAACTGACGGGTTTAAAAGCTTCCCTACACTATCAAAAACAACAACAAGCATTTGACTATACGTACACCTTAAGAAGGGGTCATGGGTTGGTTTTATTCTGTTGCAGTACAACGTCGTAGTAGTTGATGGAGGAATGTATGACTCAAGCTGCAAAATTATAATAAATCTGTCTCATTGCTCATTTCTGAGTGGAAGAATTAATTTCTGTCACCCAATGTATCTGATCTGCAGCTATACTGCTCTATATAAAGATATAATTCAGTTACATTGAAACTTACTGGGAACTCGTAGTTTGTGGATATGGTGTCTACCATTGATTTCCTCTCCTTTTGAAAATGTTAGTCCCATGGTTGTCATGCACATCTAATGGCTTTCAGTTCTTTCTGAGGCAACTAACTTGGAACAAGTGTCCAGATCCCAAGTTCTGACTTCACTCTGAAGGTGGTATGGTAAAAGGTGATCATTTCAGTCAATGTACTGTTCAGTAATTCCACAGAAGACAGCCAAGAGTATTGCATTAGACACAACATACCTCTTTATCCTACACCAGAAAAATAAGTGGAGTGGAAAAGGATATCTAATCTCCATGCTGACCTCGCACCCTGAATGCCAGTCTCAACCAAGTCGTTGTTTCTGTTTGCATTTGTTAAAGTAATACAGAAGATAATTATGTAGGCTACCATTGCTGACCTCTCATTTTTAGAATGTTGGTTCTCTAGTTGTCAGATTGATGCTTTCGCTTCAATCATTTCTGAACTTGTGATATAGAAATAGTATTGAGGTACAGAATTCTGACACTTTCTGACACTTGTTTACATAACACATGTTCCTGGTATGTGGTTTAATAGCAATGAAGACAGACACATCCAGGCAACTAACATTTTCAGAAGTAGGTCAGCAATGGCAACGCCGATACTTCTTTTCAAAATACCATGTTTTACATATTCAGTGCATGCATAAACTTTCTAGAAAATATTAAAATGTATGAATGAAATCCAGGTAAATAACAAAAAACACCAATTCAATTATCAATTCACTGAAAATTAACAAATACATTTTTAATGCAGCTCTAGGACCTACATTTTTTTTAACTTCCTCCTTGTTAACTTCTTGCTTTTTTAACTTAACCTCCTGTAATGCACTGCTCAACATGACTGGAAGAGGGAAGGACAACATTAAGAGCCATCCAGGCTCTGCAACAGTGTGCATGTGCTGACAGTGAGCATGCTGATAGAAGGAAAGAACCAAGTGAGCAGAAGCATGACCATATAAATGGGGGAGGTTACTGATGGCAGAGGAGCCATAGGCTCCTTCTACAATCAGTAAAAGAGGGAGGAGGCGTGGCCTGCCACAGGGCTGTGTGTGTCTATGGACACACACAGCCACTGCGGGCACGAGCGTGCACGGGTGCCTCCACTAGAAAGATGGTGGCACCCGTGCAGGGGGTGGGGGGAAATCGCTGCAGGGAGCCACTAGAAAACAAGGAATTAGAAACTTTTAAAGAAAAAGAGCAACAGCCTCCAGCAAAGGAGGGTTTCCTTAAAGGACACATTTTTAAAAAATAGGCTTTAATATAACTTTTTAAAAAAACAAATTGCATACACTGACCACATTCCGAATGCCAGTCTCTATATAACCTAACACAATTTTCCCCATCAACCTTTCTTGTAGTCATGAAAACCACCAAATAGCCAGCTGAGGCCTAATATCCAGACATGCACTTCATAGCAGACACACCATTTAATACCATTCCCCATAATACGGTGGATGCTTGAGCCTTCGGTCTTTGTATATAACTTCATGTAGGACAGCATATTCCTTGCAGATATTTTTAAAGCCCATATGTTTTATGGAGCATTTATATAGCAAAGTTAAAAAAAGAACCTGTCTGTAAATATAGAATATCTTCCCTTTAAATCCAGTCTCCGGGCTTGCTTGCCAACACACAGATTTCCCTGTAATACTTTGGCTCTTTTTGCAAATGGAAAAAAAAGAAGAAGTTAGCAGCAGCATAACTGAATGATATCTATTCTAGTCACAGCAGCTGTAAGCCCTCAATCACAGATAAATCCAAGATAACTGTGAAATCAATATAATTATCTGGAGGTTTCCATGTCCAGAGTGTCCAATTTATAAAACTCTCAAAACGTATCAGTAGAGTTAGGTTGGGTAATATTTGACAAAATCTCTTTTAATGCATACAATGTACATCTACCCCCCATACTGTCTCTCACAATACTTAGTGTTTTGATTTAGATGTTCATAAAAGTGATTTACACAAACGTCAATAACTATTGGCAAACATATTCCACGGTGCAAAATTTCCATCAACAAACTTTATCGGTTTTTGCTTCTGATCATAATCTCCCAGTCTAAAACTGTCCATTTTTACAGCTTAACCCCCATGCCCTGCTACAGTACTTCAAATAAAATGGGACTGACATAACCAGAATTCATTTACCTGGAGACACAATATATTTAGAACTTTGCCATCTGCTTCAGGCAAGAAAAAATGCATTAACTCACAGGACCACAGAGCAAAAATGGAAAAACATGTTGTGTTTATGAATTTGTTGTATGTGGAGGTGAATCTGTATTTTGAAAGCTCTGGTTAGGAGCATCATTATTATTCTGAGCTGTTCATGGGGCCCCGCTCCTTAACTATTCCTCAATTCCTCATCAACATTCTAAACTTCTAATGTACCTTTCTGACCAGGCAGGGGTGTAGTGTTACTACTCTGCAAAGACTGATCCACAGCCATATACAATCTCATAAAACATTATAAGATACACAAGAGCATGCAATTGTTTGAGATTGGAAAGCTGCTGGAGGTTATTCAGGCACACCTAGGTGCAGGGCCGGATTTACGCTCCTTGCCGCCCCAAGGCCAGGTTCCACAATACATCCCCCCCCACACGCGGTCCGGCGCCCGCAACTTTCCCACAAGGTCACCACTGCCGCCCCGAGGCCGGGCCTCGGTGGCCTTGTGGGAAATGCGGGCCTGCCTAGGTGCCTAAACTCCAACCCCTGCAGGATCCCCCTCCCCTGCCCCCAGTGTTGTCACTTCTGAATACTGAACACTTGCTGTAATGCTTGTTAAACACACAAAAACTGACAGAATTTACTAAATAGCAGTAAATGGAAAATAAATGAATGTAGACAAATACTATGCAATTAATGTATAGCTTGCAGGCTAGTTTATAGTAAAGCACAGGCTAAGGGTGCTGTAAAACAAGATGTTGCACCCAATCACCTCACCTGACATAGCCATTTGGTTTCCTTCAATTAAGTCTTTAGGTGCTTGATCCTGTCAGAGGGGGCACACAGAAGCTAAGCCCAGAATTGTGGAGAAGACACGATGTTTATGTACCTGGGCATATTTTAGCAACAGTGTTAAAACTGAGGAAAACAGTAAAAGCTCCAATCTCCAGGCCATCTGTAAAAAGTCTTCAAGGAGAATCAAATGTTTCCTAGTTTCCTAAACTTTCAGCAGCATAGGCCCTTTTATGGACACCGCAAGCTGCTCCCATATTCCTTACCAAGCTGTTTGACAACTTAACATTTACTGTGCTGGCCTTAACCTAAATACCATATATAAAAAGGCAATGAAAAATTATTTTTACTGACCAAAAACTCATAAGATTTAAATTGCATTCTGAGAAAAACAGAAGAAAAACAAACATTCCTGAGGCCAAGAAACAAGGACCTTATTCCTGAAGCACTTTTGGTACTTGGCTCCAGAGATTTGCCCTACCCTGCTTTAAAAGAGAAAAGTACTAGAAAATGATCAAGCTTGTACACTAAATAGTCTTACAAGCAGACTCTGGTTCTTAACCACATGCAACACATGTCCTCCTGATTAAAATCACTCGGATTTAGGCAGAATGCTTTAAACATTTTTGTTTGAATGCTTAATGACTAAATAGAAAGATAGAAGTTTAGGAGCAGAATATTCTTTGATTTTGGAAGCGGTCAAATCGCCGGGTCTGGCTTTGGTATACCGCCTTATGTTTGCACAGGCTGAGTGCATCCATTAGGTCTGATTTAGTAAATAATATGAGGGTGTGCTGTTGCAAACCTGGCCAAACAATGAACATGAATACTCACAGTATTTAAGACACATGTGCGACACTTGCATAGACTCTAACAGCTATGATAGTATGCATAAGCCTAAATTACTAACACATTGTAATTGCTAAGCAGCACATGCTGCAGTAGCCGGATGTACAATATGCCAGATAAATGGTGGCAAAACTAGAATTACAATTTGATTTCCTATAATATTCTTAGGGCTATCTTACATCATCTGACCATTTTGCATATGTTTTTCATATAGGAATAATACAGCATGAAATGTGCACCAATAGCACTATGCAGGGTAAAGTGAGTGTCTCTGTAATGGGCCCACTCACCACATTATAATCACCTTACCTGCCCTTCCTTGCTCCCTGCAGCCAACATTTACATTGGCTGTGTTGGCAACCTGGAGGTTACTCTCCTGGTCATGCAACAGTGCTTGGGCCTAGCAATTGGCTTCTGGACACATTTTCACAGGTGAAGCATTTTCACAGGTGAGCAGGTCACATGATCCAATTTTCCTCAAAGTGCAGAATATTCTTGCTGGTTGTGGAAGATCAAGGAGATGCAAAGTAGTGAAGTATAAAGAGATGGGGGATGCCCTATGTAGAGGTACTGTCACTTTGGCCTGCACATGCAAGGTGACAGCATCTCTTTTAGGTAACAGTAAGAAAAATACAACAAAGGCTAAAAGGCCCTAGTGTATGCTTCGTGAGGGTTGGGGGGTTCCACAGTTCTTGTGTGTTCTCTTTTAGTATATCAGGTCCATTGCATCCCAAAAAAAGTATCTACTTTTTTGGGATGCAATGGGATACTACTAAATGCTTTGTTAATGGCATGTTACTGGCCATATATTTTGCCTTATATTATACATTTCTTAGAAACATGAAGTTTGATACTACTTTAGTTTCCAACATTGTAGAGCTTTGATTGACACAAAGAGAATTGTTTTGCCTGAATATGTCAGTACTATCAAGGTTAGTATTGTAGATATTGCTTAGTTGTATGCTATTGTTCATTTTTTTTTATCACGCAAATAAGATCACCTTGATTACATTCGAGCTGTTGAGTGCATTTTGTTTTCTTTGTTATTTTCAGGTTTTTTTTGTGCCCTATCATTACTGGTGTGTTTATTATGCTTTGGTAGTGACTTATATATGTAAATGTACGGTAGAACATTGTCAGATGCTGGCAGCCTTTCTTTGCTGTTCACATCAATCTAAAACCATGATGTTCTTTGCAGTGAATGAAGCAGAACTTTCTCCAGCAAAAGAAAAGACAGCTCCCCACCGCACTGAAAAGAGAATATTAACAAATCCTTGCTGGTCCCAAGGCAAACAAAGTTTTGTTTTGGAGAGTTAGAATTAGACCTCCAGTTTACGAAAATTCTGTCAATCAATCTCCTCTCAGGATCCCTTGCAGGGCTCAGCAAGTCAGATTTTGAACAGATTGGTTGCATTCCCTCTGTCTGCAATTTAATAGCCTGTGCAAAAGGCATTATTTAACTGATCCCTTCCAAGCTGCAGCCTGTACATCAAACAAGCAGGTGCCCAGTGCTCGTAATTCAGGCGGCTGTCAAAACTAGTGAGCCGGTCAACAAGGGCTGTTATCCCGTTTCCCACAAACAGGACAATTTGCATATTTTCTATACAATAAGCATGTTGAACGTGTGCCATTCTCAGAAATGGTGACCTTGTGTATGATTTCTCATTGGCATAAATGCTGGTATTGGTTGGTTCCAAGTATTTCTCTCACAGATGCTGTGTATGGATATGATTATTACATTTTATAAAGCCAGACATTTGTCAGCAGTGCAGAGAAGCTACCACATGACACTTGACCTATTGAGTCAACTGAACATTTATTTCATTTTGTATAATATTATCAGTCATGATTGCTGCTCCATTGCACTATTTACCTATACCTGAGTCAAAACACTGAATAATTAATTTTTAAAAAGTTCATAGACTAGAGATAAGATCATCCATCTTTGATGTTAAGGTTCATAGCCTGCCAACATATATAAATAGTATTTGGTCAGCAAGTGTTTTATTTTATTTTATTTAGCCCTATAAAAGCCCTTCTCTGTGAGGTATTTGCATGGTAAACACACAGGCAAATATAGATAAACAAAGAGGACCTCAACCATACAGATCCCCTGGTATGTTAATATCAGCCCATATTCCCATCACATAGATTAGTAAGAAGAATATGTTTTGTACACACCAATGCCATACACCCAATTATGCAAACCTTGAACAATACATACACAAACAATGACTGGTTATAGCCAAGCTCTGGTATTTTTTATGCCCTACATCCAACTGAAAAAAATAATATCAGGCAATACTTTTCATCAACCCAGATATGTTCCCCCGCAAGATTATTGTTTCACCATCAACTCAAAAGGCTGAGAATATAGTGTGAATACAAGTTGTCAGGAAACCGCCCCCTGAGGGAGCATCACTACTGAACCCTGCATTCACTGACATCATCACATCAGAGCAACTCTCTACTGAGGACTGCCCACCAATAGGAGAAGACCAACGAGGAAGAGGATCCAGCACATCATATGATTAGCCAAAAGACATTGGAAAAAGGTATGTATACAAGATGTAATATAATTCTGCTGGGGGAACCCTTGAGGGAAGGTTCTGGAGGGGGGTTGTGGGGGGGCTAAGCAGAGGGTTGGACTTTAAACTCACAAGTTTTTTTTTCTTTTTTTAACCCTAATTTTACATTCTCCTGGCTTGTCAAAATAACAAGTGTGGAGATTTAAATGTTTAGTGCAGTACAACAGTTTTATCTCTGCAATGGCACCATGTTAAAATAAGTTAGCTAGGAAGGCACTGAAGCACCATGGCAACAATTGTGTACGTTCCACCGCTATTTAGCAGTCCTTCTCCTGATCTAGTAGCCGTCCATGAAGCCTGTTGCCAGTAAGAATCTGGGATGTCCCATTATACCACAATTTTGCTGTAGGATGATAACATGGGGAAGTATTTATTGAGTTTAGGCCTTCCTGAAATTATTCATTTATTCACAATGCATTCAAATAGAAACACTGTAAGAAAGCCTGTCACTATGTTTCCTGTTGAATGAATTAATTAGCTCTAACCCACTTAAACAAGAAGTAAAATTAGTTGTGTCTTGCCACTGAAATATTAATTAAATTGAGCACCTAAGCAGGTTCTTAGATAGCTTTTCTGAGGATGTTTGAACAGAGCAGTTGACTTTTTGCACTAATATACTAATACAGCACCCCAGAGGTATGTACCGAAAGAAGCATCTGTGCTGCCATAAGTGCTCTTAACAGGCAGAAAGAGCTGGTGATTGATTACATTGGACCTTTACCCCTTTGACTAAAAATCACATCAGCATACAGCTCTGCATGCTGATATGAAATCATTTTACATTCATTAGCAAAACAAGCTTTTTTACTTTACTAAAAATTTTCTTTTTTCCACTTCCTGGTCCACTTAGGCACAAATTATGTAATTGTGCCCAAGTATTGCATCCTGGGAAGGTTACGGGAGCTGGGAAATCTCATCTGTAATCTCATGAGATCTCAGGGAAAGGCAGATCCCCCCCTGAGGTGTGCATGGTCACATGTCTTAGTCACATGTGCCAGAGTTCCAGGAAGTAAAGGGAGATCTAGGGACCTGCCATTAGTTAAAATGATCACTATCAGACGACTGGGGAAGAAGAGAAAAATAAGATATGCGAAACATTATAAAACCAGCAAATATCTATAAGTACCTGATTATAGACTGCCATTACTAAACATTTCTAAAGGTGACTTTGTTGTTATTTTGAAGATATGGGTAAAGTTTCTCTTTAAGTCTCTTCTTATGAAAGTCCAAATCAAGCCTAAATTGTCATGTGAATGGTGTCTGAAACTAGCAGCAGTGGATCTTGTAGATCAAATGGCTTCAATGAAAGAAGAAGTGAGATTTCTCTAGGACATCCAACACACAGCTTCAATCAAATGCTGAAGGTGAATACATGAAGTCTTCTGCCAAAAGAAATTCAGCGGAAACACTCTGATTTTAATTATAGCACTATTAATCAAGCCTGAAGGAGAAGCCTTGACGTACTGTAGATCCAGGAGAGACATGTTTAAATTAAGGCAATATTTTTCTACATGAAAAATTAGACTAGATTTGTTTTTAATTCCATACATTTATAATATAAAACTATGCGTAATGATTATTATAATTGTAAAAAAAATCAGAGCTCTGTACAACCATTTTTTTTCCCTTGTAGGTGAATGGGTATTCTTTACAATTTGATTTTTCTACACATTCACTTAACTAACGAAAAGTCCCTAGCTAAGTGAGGATTCACATTCACAATTGCTTTATAAAATATGAGTCAGTGTGAAGCATTTTGGGCCAGTAACGGTCTCCAGTCATATATGAGAATATTATGTTAGGGACATAGCATGGTATTGATATTGAAGGTACACCACAACAATTATGTCTTCATTTATGCAAAAATGTACCCCCGATGTACAACATTCTCAGACCTTTTAAATTAGACTTTTACTACCGAGGACAAACTACAACACAGACACATAAATGTCAAATGACAATTTCTATTATTACATATTTTTGGCAATCCCAGGTGAACAATAAGTCACGTCACACAGTCCTGAAAAAAACACAGCTTCACCCTTTCCTGAAAACTGTACCTCATTTTCCATATGTGTTACTGTGGGAAGACAAAACTGTACAAATGTCAAGACAGGATGTGAACTGTTGTATCTGCTGACAGGCTTTTGTGCAACAGAAGGCTTGGAGAAGCTTCCAATATCTTTTGATAAACTATCAGTATTTTTTTGAGCTGACTGAGAAAACTCATGCAAATGTGGAAAGCAAACTATACAGATAGAGTCTTCTCAAGCACCAAACCTGAACCGCAGCTCTACAAGATAGCTGTGATTTCTGGTTGCTATCCAGTCAGTGAAACTCCGTAATGTTTACAACAGAAATAATGTAATCTGCAAAAAGGACACTTTTCTTTCCTCCATTCTGTCCTCAGTTTCTCATTGACAAAAAGTTAATCTAAGCGACAGAAAGGATGTATCAAGCCAATAACTGCAAGCCAAATCCTGCAATAAAAGCCAGTATTAATGATGACTGTGGAAATGGAAATATTATTGAGTGAGATGGTTAGAGGGTATTGACAGTCCTATAAATTAAAAGCTATACAAATGCCATATACTTATTCCTGGAAAATACCCAAACCCGATGTTTAAAATATTAAATATTGTAATAAGTTAAGTGTACAGCTCTTTATGAGTGCAGTACATAAATCAGCAACATATACTTAATCCATTCTCCTGAGCGATGCACTTTTTGCTCATACCAGTTTATCTAAATCCTGGTAGGATACAACACAATCTAAACAAAAGCCCTGACATATAGATAGGCACATTATTGCCTACACTAAATTAAACTTTTATTGCCCAATAAACTTTTACCGTCAATTACTTTCTCAGGAATTACCTTTGCAGGCACTGTAGCAGCCATGGAAAGAGTAATACATGCTGTGTGCACATCCTTTACCCCTGCTATACCAGCATCATGCATGGTCCTCTTTATCTAGTATCTCTCTACTGTGCCACTTCTCTTCCGGCACTGTGCCGATAGCATCTTGATATCCTTATAGTGTACTAACAGAGCATGTTGCACTGTAAATAATGCATTTTTACAAATATAGCCATGGTTACTTTTTTCTGTATTTTACAAGCCAGGGTCTGAAGGTGATACACCATACAAGATAACATGATATAAAGGAATGTAAATATTAGTAACACTAACCTTTAAGTTTGCTATTCAACAACTACATGGAAAACATAGGAGTCTATTCACGAAGCTGTCGAAGGATCTGGCCGTAGCTTCGGCCCCAGGACCCCTTCGGTTCTACTGAACACAATAGCCCTCAAACAGCTAACTTTCCCTGGCGCCCCGGGAGTCTCCTGCTCTCGACCGCCAAGGAGAGAAACACTGCTGTGTCCTTTTTTTCTTTATTCTGAGATGATCGATGTCAGAATATAAAAAAAAATAAAAATGTTTCCCATTGAAAAGCATTGGGACATTACTATTGGCTATTTTTTTTTTTTACAGCAGCAGAGCCGCCGGACAATAGGAAACTATTGGGCGGAGCTAGCTGTCACTGCTAGCTCCGCACAATCGTTTGCTATTTACTTTTTTCACTCTTTTTCTGTTCTGCTCGGTACCTCTGAGGGACCTAGCAGAACAGCCGAGCCGAATGCCGCTCGGCGGCATTCGGCTATTCACTCACTGCTGTTCGGGATCTTTAAGAATAGCCCGAACAGCAGTGAGTAGCCTGCCGGAGGTTCGGCTCAGCCGATCCAGATGTTGGATCGGCTGAGTCCAACTCCTTCTGCACATCCGGTCGGCCGAACAAGGGAGCACAATGCCTTTTCCGGAGCCACCGCCATCTTGCCATGCATAGACAAGGTCAAAATAATATTCTAAGATGCTGAATGACAGTATGGTATGTAACACCTAACACTCCTATATCGAAATCAAGGACAAGTTTTATCTCTCCTAGCCTCATCCTTCAGAGGTTTTGTTTACTGCTTAACTATAGCTTCACTTGATTTTAGACACTGTGCTATATTCCACCTTCTTTCTAGAGAGTCTGTAGAGACTATAAGTATTATTATTGCAGCTACAGAGACACAATCATTGTTTACCGGTTATAAAAGCATTATTGCATTAATGCTTTTATAACTTGTCTATGTGATATAGAGGACATATTTAATATTAATAATCAGAAGTACAATGACTATGCAAAATGCAACATAACCATAATCTGATTTTTATTTTACTGACGTCAGGTGAAATCTTACAAAGTCAGATATGTATTTTATGATTTTTAGCCTGTATCTTTTTATGTACACCTTAGATCCATTAAATAAAAAGAAAAACATAAAGAACAACTATGTGGGGGATTTGTGAATGTTCACCTCAGGTGACCTTAACATCCCAGCCATGTGCACAGGAGGTTTAGTCTAATTGCCTCAGACAGCAATTATATTTTTGTGCTGAGATGAGAATATCCATAAATATGGTTTGTTAGGGCTACTGTAAAAAAGAAAATAATAGAAATGCAGTTTTGACAAATTTGCGCAGGGGCCATTAATAATGTCCAGACTGCAGAACGGAATACACTGCTTAAAATGTTGAGTCACAACAATTTTAAAGGAGCTCTCCATATTATAACTTTACTTCCCTCTACACACAGAAGCAGAGATGAGTCCCCGCCTTCATTTACATCTCTATTTTCTCGGGGCTACATCTGGTCTCTTTTACTGCACCACTGCAATTGAAAACACAACATTGTGTCTGCTTTTGCACAGTAATAAAATCTTTGCACACCATTGGCACTGACACAAACATTTTAAGGTTACCAGAACCTGGTAGAGACAAGGTAAGGATAATTATTCCAATGGGTCACCTGAGTCACCAGTGGCGGCTGTACTTCAGCAGCAGAGAGAAAATTGGAGTCACCTTCTGCTGGACAGGTAAGTTTTCCTCCTTTCCTTATTCAGGTTCCTGCTGGGCTAGTCTGAGGTAGCAAAAGGGGTTCATTTAAAGCAGAGCTCCAGGCAAAAATTACAAGATAAAAGTCCATTAAAAGATAAAATAACAAAACTAGCTTTCCTGCAATATTCAGCTTTAAAGTGATATTAAACCTTTAGTTTGTGTTTTTGTTTGTTTGTTTTATTATGAATGGGAGGTCCACACTTATAAGAAAAAAACCCTCCATTCTTCTTGTTTAAAATGTTTCACTTCCTCATTCTCTAGTTGTTCCCTGAATCGATCTCCCCATCCCCTGTGCGAGTGCTTCCATCAGCTAGCCGACTGCTGAGGAGGCACCCTTCTGTACATGTTCCTGGCCATGCACAAAAAGTCCTAAAGGCTGTGCTTTGTATACCTTAATGGAAAGAATGCATTAAGGTAAAAAAAAAACAGCCTTTGGTACTACTTTAACTCAAAGATTTCCCCTGCATGACTTTGTTTCTGTCACTAGATGGCAGCAGTCTGAAGGCCAGCATCATTCAACATACTGCGTCTGGAGCCCATGTAATCCTGCACATACCTCAGCCTTTGACTGGACTGCAGAAGGAGCACAGTGCTAAGCTCATCTCCCTGTTACCATACTTTCTCTTCCTATTAGAATGCCTATTGTCAGCACATGCATTAAATGGCATCTTGTGCTGCTTTTTCCTTTCACACTCTAGCCCTGCTGTACATGGATTGCAAGAGGCCAATACCAGATCAAATTCAGGTACTTACACTGATTGCAATTTAGGAAATAATTGTAATGATGTATTAACGATGACAGCCCTGCATTGCTATGGGTTGTTTTTTTTTATACCAGTCTAGAGTTCAACTTCAAGGCAAATAAAGTCATACAGATCAGTATTGTGATATAATTATATTTGGTGACAAGCAGGTTTTGCAGCAGCAAATACTCAAACCCAACAGAAGTAAGTTTGCAAACTTCAAGTTGTAAATAGCATCTGACAAAAGTAGAGAATGTCTGTGACAGAAACTTCGGCAAAGTGAGTATTATACTGATGATGCTAAAAAAAGTGGAGAGCAAATAAGGAAAAAGAAAGAAAGAGAGTGACTTTGACTGCTACTTGATACGTCCCTCCATACTAGCGTGAAAGGTCTGTTAATGCAAAATATATTGCTATTCACAAAATATTTGCCAAGGTAAAAAAAAAAATGCTAGGCTGAGAAATCTACAGCAGAAATATAAAATAATTGGTAGTCACAGACAAGTGAAGAAACGCTAATATAAAGGTACACAACCATGATTTTGAAAAGTGTATACACAATGGATTAAACAGCAGCATGGTATAAATTTAACCATGGCATCACCACCAAATCAAAACAAAATAAAAGGAAACATGTATAAATCAACAGCAGTCTTAAAACCAAGGCTGATAAGTGAGAAAGCTCTGATGTGCTTGGAAGGAAGACTTTCTTAAGGCTGTTATTCTTTAAACCTCTTGCTGTGCTCACAATTCTGCTCTCAGCACTTTGTGAAAAACAGGATCGGAGCTCTCTCATTTCGAGTTTTCTACCTGAGTAGCACATCACCTTCCTTGGGAGTTTTCAAACACAGTTTGTTATTTGGCTACCTGACTGCAAAGTTAATATTGGTGGAATCCCTAGGACCTCTCAGATCTTCAAAGCCATTTCATTGTAGTACACTTACTGGGAAAGAGTGTTGAATCTGAGTTATTTGTGAATATGCCTCCCTTTTGGGAAATCAGGCTAGCAGGTTTTACTGTTGCACAGAAAGACCTGCTAGCACCATACATCAACGTACCCCTTGGTTCGCTAAAAGATTTCAACTGACCACATAACTTTCCTATTTTTACCATATCTCCTTCTCACGCCTTCACATTCTTCACCTTACCTACCTCATACATGCCTGACCTTTCCCTACCAACAAGTCTCATCACCCGTTTGTCTATGTATTCTTCAATAGTGGTTTTATCTGTGATTGTGAGTCTCCTAAACCCTTTCATACATATATTTTACATTGGTTATGTACTCTGTGTTGACTTTTTTTCCAATAAAGTTTTTATTGATTTATTAAGGATTACAATAAACAAACAACAACTTGTAAACAGGAAACAGTTACCAAAGAACGTCCAGGTGTAAGAATGTAAAGTGAACATTTAAAAAAAAAATTGCAGGATATGGGAGGTAGAATGAAGCAAAATGCTAATACCATCATCCTAACACATTTTACTACAAGACCCAAATGGGCAGAGCCCATAAAATGTAAGTTACAACAAAAAAAACCACAAATTGTTTAGTAGATCCCCTGGGATGGGGGAAAGAAACAACATGAGGGACCGTGGTGAAAGATAGGGACAGGATGTGGTGAGGTGCCAGGTGGCAACATAGACAGGTAAGGGTGAAGAAAAAGAAAGAGACAGGAGGAGTTCCCTAAATAGAGGAAATGCCAGGTGTCAAAGTCAAAAGAAGAGAAAGACTAGCATAAAACAAACCATCACTGAGAGACAAACAAAATAACAATCATCAGTTGGAGGGTTGTCCAGTGGAAAGATCCAATAACCCAGAGCACATGTGGGACGCATATGTGTCGGAATCCTTGAAGAGAACCTATCTAGTCCAAACATGCAAGTACTTATTTAAAGTTTCTTTACTAATATGGATCAGTTCCTCCATCTCTTCCACGTAGTTGATCCTGCGAAACCAATTACGGATGGAAGGGGTTGTGGAGACCGCCATAGCCTAGGGATTGAGATTTTGGCTGCATTAAGTGAAAGGAGAGCAAGCATCTGGAAGCCGCACAGAACGCGTTTGAACTGTGTAGGAGAAGGAAGGCCAGGTCAATGGGAATGGATTCACCTGTAATCATTTCTCTCAATCGGTGGACCGCTGCCCAGTGGTGATGGGCCGAACACCCCCGTGTTCAGTTCACATTCGCACGGCTGAAAAATGTGTATACGAACTCGAACCTAATGCAAGTCAATGGGGGTCGAACTTTCGGAAATAAATGTCCCCTTTAAGAGGACTTATATGCAAGTTATTGTCCATAAAAGGTTATGGGGTTCCGGGTACTGCTCTGGGGGACAGGAATCAATGGGAAAAAAAACTTTTTTAAAGGAGCAGTGATTTTAACATCACTTAAAGGGTAAGAATAAAAATGAAAAATTCCTGGAGAGCCTGGAGTGCCTGGAGGGTCCGCTTAACCTGCCTGTGAAGTGGCGGATCTGTACGATTTATAGAAACTGCTGCAGCAAAACTGACATTTCTAAAGAAAATAAAATTATTATTTTTTTTTACTCTTAAAGTGTGCAGTTTCCGCTCCCAAACAATACCAGACCCTTTAGGTCTGGTAGAAATGTTAGGAGGGACCATTTTTTTTGGCAGGGGGGTCCCCCATTGGAAAAGCACCTTGTCCCCGTGCCGATGGGGACAAGGGCCTCGTCCCCACAACCCTGACCCGGTGGTTGTGGGGGTCTGTGGGTGAGGGGGCTTTTTTGCATCGAGGTACCCCTTTATTAAGGGGGCACGCAGAGGTCCCCCCCTTGTGAATAAGTAAGGGGTACTTGTACTCCTACCCATTCAATAAAGCATTTAAAAATAGATTAAGCGTTGTCCACGACGACGACAAAATAACAAATCACTGCAACAACGACAACAAGTGTATGGAATATGGAGTTACGTTTTTATATACTTTTTCGTTATTTTTCTGTCATTCCCTGATACGAAACTCACCTTACATGCTTTGTTACCTAATTGTTTTCAATAAACAGTTATACTAAAAAAATAGAAATTCCACTGTGCACCTAACATAATTTGCTGTGCCTATCAGTAACTTTACAAGTCTGCATGGGTACATTGCTGACATATCACAAAATATAGCAACAAAATAATAATAATAAAAACACTTGTCTATAAATTGGGCTCAGAGTACCTGACAAGTAACTGAGGTAAGGCACAATCCCTCAAGGCCTATCCTAAGAGGGGCATTGTAGGGGGAGAAAGCATTTCCTCAGTCTTCCCTCCCCTAGAGATGAGTCCATTGTAAGTCAAAGGGCAACAAGCCGATTTACTCTTTATGATGCTGTGATGGATTTGATCACTGGAAAGTCATAAGGTTAGAGGTTGTGAAGGGACTGAACTGCATAACTGTTATGGAATTTACACTTGTGGGTCACAGAGAGGCAGAAGCAGAGGGCTAAGCTTGTGAGACACGTGAACACATAAATAAGAAAATAGAGGCTACAGGCACCAGGATTTACATGATTGTGCCATCTATGGAAGGCTTCTTGTCCAGGAAGATGTTGATGACTGAATAAAGATGGTGCTAGCTTTCTGGGGGAGAACAAGATTCAAGGCTTGGTCAGAAGGTACTTTGATTTCTTTGAGAGGTAATACATACCTCCAAGTGTTACACAAACAATACATCTGATTATAGCTTTGCTTTAAAGCTGAGTTTCAGGTAAGCAGCCAAAAAACACAGATTAAATAAATATGCCTGCCAAGAATTTGTATTTCTAGTCATGCAGTTCTGAGATTTACAAAACTCTGGCAGAAGAGGGCTAATAAATAAATCACAACACTAAAATACAATATATGTGCACACCTTGCCCTTTGTGGAAAAATAAAAATATAAAAACAGAGAAAATTATCTATAAATATATAAAGAGAAGCCTTGTGTTCCATAAACATGTGCGGACTTCCAACTATTAACGGTGCAAAGCTTCACCTATTGGGAAATCATTAAATAACCAACAATGATATACATCTGTGAACCAAAATAGATAAGAATAAAAATGAAAGGTAAAATGTTGTATACCAACAGTGCTTATAGTAAATAACTGATCTGACACATACAGGTGAAACTCGAATAATTAGAATATCGTGCAAAGTTCATTTATTTCACTAATGCAACTTAAAAGGTGAAACTAATATATGAGATGGACTCATTACATGCAAAGCAAGATAATTCAAGCCGTGATTTGTCATAATTGTGATGATTATGGCTTACAGCTCATGAAAACCCCAAGAACCCCAAATCCACAACCTCAAAAAAGTAGAATATTACATGCAATCAATAAAACAAGGATTGTACATAGAACAATATCAGACCTCTGAAAAGTACAAGCATGCATATGTACTCAGTACTTGGTTTGGGCCCCTTTTGCAGCACTTACTGCAATTACTTTTGCACGATATTCTAATTATTCGAGTTTCACCTGTAGAATGATGTAAAAAAAAAAAGACCATCCAGATAAAGCCTCATTCACACCTAGGCCTTTTGTAGCTCAAAGCTCGAAGCTACAAAATGCTAAACACAGGAATCTCAATGTTTTCAATGGCCCCTATTCACACCTTAGCATTCTGTTGCTTGTAGCAAAAAAGCTTCAAAAAGTACTTGAGCTCCTTATCAAGCAGATTTCAGTATTTTTGTCTTCATAGACAATGGAAACGCCTTAAAATGAGTGCCATAAGTGGGTTTTGAGTTTTTATGGACTTTTTTGGGATGTTTCTTGCATGATTTCAAAAGTTACTGCTTTCCATTGGGCCAAATAGAGAAATACCTGAAAATGAATGCCTGCAGGATGCTCACAAATGCTTTAAAAATGTGTGTATGAATCTAAAAACACTTTAAAAAGCTTTTTTTTAAATGCCTGAAAACAGCAATGCCCAGGTGTGTACAGGGCCTAAGAACTGGGCTATTGTATTCTGACCAGTGACGTGCGGTACCTCTTGCTCGGGGTGAGGCATTCCCCAGCCCCGCCTCCGCCAGCTGAAGCCTCACCCCCACCTGCTGAAGCCACGCCCCACCGATCGAAGCACCACATCATGTTGGTCGAAGCTCCGCCCCATCCTGATGAAGCCCCGTCCCCAACCAGTCCCCAAGCTAGTGTAAAGGTGGAAGGGAGGAGACAGGGAGGAGCCCCCCTGCCCCTCACTTGCTACTCACCGCTGAGGCTCTGTGATAGGTTACACAGCGGGGAGGATTTCCTTGCTGTGTAACCTGTTAGATGCTGATCTGAATGAAGAAAAAGCTGTCGGCTTCAGACATGAAGCTGACAGCTTTTTCCTCCATAATTCTAGGTGAGGCTCTGCCTCACCTGACCGCACATCCCTGAGTCTGAAAGTAACAGGTGTGCCGCTGTAAGAATACCTGCACAATGACTGTAGCTGATTGGCTGCCTTCATTGTTGGTGAATGTTTTGACCAGAATACCAGAATCTGAAACGTGTGATCTGTATGTAATTTTAACTAATACACTATTTGCTCGTGTTGCATTAATGCTGGTTAAGGTCAAGGTGTGTGAAATTCCTGCAATTGTGTCCTCTACTCTGAGATAGTAACAATTTGGAAATAACAATCTACTATGGAATATCTTTCTTCTGGGTGTAGAAAACCTTCTACCTTCAGTCTTATGTCCAAGTCACACTAATACACTATGATATATGTGAAATGGTTTTGGCAACCTTAAATGTCCGTAAAAACTGCAGCATAAATCTGTAAATAGGACTATATTCCAAGTTAAATATAAGATACATATCTAAATGTTCCTTCTTAGCTGAACAGTTATCGACATTCTAGAAAGATATCATAAAAATAAATACTGAGACTCTTTCCTATTGAGCATGTAAAGCTACAACACATGAAAGCCACAGGGACAATGTATCTCTGAAAAACAAAATACAAAATGAACAACACCAACAGGCTAACTCAGCAAGGCATGTGCAAAAACTCATAGCTAAACTGAAATCTGATTGGGTATTAAAGTGCATTGTAGTTTGCATTACACTATTCAGACCTTCATCATACCTGTGTACACGTGTCATTACAGATTTACCACTTGCAAACATATAACAAACATATACTACACATATGTTACATGACTGACTTTGGTTTACAGCCAACAAAGTTACAAATAACCGAAACATGTTTTTGTGAATGGGGAATTAATGCAAAAATGAAAAGTTTCCCAATCCCGAGAATGCAGAGTTGGTTAAAGGAGAAGTATTGGGAAAGTAAGATATACTCTTTCCAATAATAAGAGTCGGCTGTAATATACTCACCTGTCCTTCGGTCCATGTTCGGCGCACGGAAGCAGCTCACTCCTGCGCCGTCATCTGGCTCCTCCCATCTCAACGTTTAAGCTGCAAAATTCCAATTGCCCGGCGTTCGAGCAAAGAGGAACACTCCGGGCAAGTCTCACTACTCCTCCCCACTAAACCTGTCTCCCCCGAGAGACATTGCTGACAGGCATCTTGCACAGCCTTGCATACAGAGCCACAGACCAAGCTGTCCATTGCTGTCTCCATTAGCAACCATGCTGCTGCATACACTTGTTTACCAAGCTGTCTCCAATAGCAACCATACATCTTCATATGTCTGGTTGCCAAGCTGTCTCCAATAGCAACCATACCTCTGCATGTGACTGTTAGCCAAGCTGTCTCCAATTGCAACTATACCTCTGCATATGACTGGTTGCCAAGCTGTCTCCAATAGCAACCATAACTCTGCATGTGACTGTTTGCCAAGCTGTCTCCAATAGCAACCATACCTCTGCATAGATTTATGTTTTGTTCTTTTTCTGGAAGTGAGGTAACTTCTGCAACGTATATACATATATATCCGTTTGCTCCCTCTGTGTCATTACCTTGTTGCCTAAACTAACTGTATATGCATATTTGATCCCCATGCTCCATAATTAAACGGGGAACTTTGAGATGACACTTGTCTGTAGCTGTGATCCATACTGAACCAGCCCGGAAGCATCACAGTTGTTACACCGGCTTTGCACACTGCAATTGTCACATGCTGGCTCTATACTTAGAGCTGAGCGATCATATAGCTGATCACAGTCTCCTCCCTGCAGGGATTCCCCCTCTCCTCTCTGTTCCTCCAGTGCTCATTGGAAGGACAGACAGTGGAGGGGGCGGGCACAACTGGTAATGGCTCTAGAGAGGCAGAGCCTGTTGTCAATCAGTCAGCCCGCTGAATCACAATAATATTGCTGGGATCCTTCCTAGCTATAGTGCGGTTCTGCGCTGTCATCATATAGTGGGCAGTAGCCCACTATATGCTGACTTTAGGGCACAGGAGTAAATTAGTAAATGTACTCCTGTAACCAGTGTTCTATCCCCCAAAAAAAAAAGACAGCTTGGCTTTACTTCTCTTTTAATATAAGTAAACACAAATGATCACTTAACTATACTGAGCACATTTTTAAAAGAATTTAAAAATCATCTTTTCAGTCAGCATTGTAAAGATGGAGAGGTCCCTAGTCTCTCAAACTTCTGCCTTAGATACTAATTTTTGCCTCTGCCTTTATATGTAAAATTGATTTTGGTGTTTCATGTCTGCAAAACATGTCCATTGACAAAAGAAACACATTCTGAATTGTCTAGAGGCATGACCATTTACAAGTGGTTTCTCTTTACCTGTTTTTTTACCTATTCAAAAGAGTTTTCACATTTTACTTAAAGAGGTGAACCCCTTTAATAATTACTACCAATGTGAAGTGACTAGACAAATTCTCTGTTGGGCATTAATTTCATGTAAATTGAGTGCATTAGTTCACAAAGTTCAGTCCTCAAGTTTATAAGCAGGTAAGTTTTCAATACTTAACCATCTTTTCATTAATGTAGTCTGAATTATCACTTGAAAAATCTCTCCAAGGTAAGTGTTAAATTGGAAATCAAGCGACTTGAATGCCAATGGGACTAAGATCCTTAAGCTCAAAGTTTTACACATAGCTATTATGTCTTACACAAAAGAGTTTTAATTTAAGTTAGAACATTTATTGACCTAAAGTGAAAAGCACCAGACAAAAGATTAAATAGACATTTAGTAAAATTACAGTTAATATGAATAAATCTAATTTCCTGTGATGTTACTTTACAAAATCAGTCTCTTGACAGAACAGCTGAATAGAGCTTTTCATTTGCACTCACAGAAGAAAAGTAAAAAACAGTTGCAACTTATTTTGCTGTATGTAAAACAAAGGAAGCGCACAAAAGGTCATTGAGGCATTCATGGTCAGATAGTATGTGTCTGCATACCCAATAACAAGTTTGACCTGTTTTACTAGTTTTTTTTTTTTTTACAGCTATGAAGCACCACACAGAAGTTACTCTTAGGCCTCATGCATACAGACATCTGGGGATTCCTGCCATAAGAATCGAGGGCTTGCATATCGGGACAAATGTCTCTCCCAATCCACAGGTAATCATACCATGCAGAGCTGTAGCTACCATGGGCCGAGTGAGGCACTCGCCTCAGGCGCAGCTGAGATGGGGGCGCAGCCAGGGCCGGCTTGGCTGCGTCACCTCGCCCCTGTTGCCATGGCGAGCACAGGGTGCCATCGGCGACAAGGGTGCCAGATGGCCAAAATAGCCAAGGCTCGGCAGGGAGAAGGGGACTGGCACAGGCTCCAGCTTCTCCTCTGATGCCCACTGCTCTCCCCCCACAGAGGACTCTGTGTCTTCAATCTCTTTTTCTATTTCAAAAGGGAAATGTCAGGGGTTTAGACCCCCCCTTGATATTTCCACAAAGCCCCCCAACAGTAAAAATAATTATATGTAAGAAAAAAAACCACGCACACATATTACTAGACATGTGCAAAGACTAAAAATTAGTTTCGGGCAAAATGAATGAAAACTAAAAATGTTTTCATTAGTTTCATCAAACGAAACACATTTTTATGCTATTTTGGATTTGGCCAACAGCGCATTCTGCGCATCGCCATCCTGGTGGTGGGGCACATGACGTCATATACCGCATAACATCTGTTGGGGGGCACAATTTTCTGTTCTTGCCTCGGGCGCAAAAGGAGCTAGCTACGGCTCTGGCACCATGTATGATTATATGCGGACAGCAGCTCACAGTTGCAGCCGTTGTCACCCTATCATTAACCTGAATGGCCACAGTGGCCGGATCTGTATGGATACATATGGGATTCCTGTGCAAGAATCCACAGGTTGCACAACACTAACTAATGTAAAGATCAAACTTATCAAATGTTAAAGTGAAGCACTCAAGGTAGGACTGAAAACAAACTTTAAGAAAATAAAGGAAATGCACAGAATGGCCACAAATGAAGAGAACCTGTATATTCAAAGCAGTGTTGTTTACAACAACAACAACAACAACAGAGAAGGTCATTGAATACTTGACCTTCTTTACCACTATGTGGAGGAAGTGGAGGAACTGAATGCTTCAACCTTCAAAGCCTCCATTTCAACAGATTATTTTTTGGATATTAATTTCATTTATATTGAGTGCATTAGTTCACAAAGTTCAGTCCTCAAGTGCAAACAGGTAAATTTTTTGGTACTTAGCCACCTTTCTTTCATGTAGCCTGGATTATCACTTGACAAAATTCTCTAAGGTAAGTGTTACATTGGATAACAGCCGACTTGAAGATTTACATTTAGCTATTATATCTTACACAAAAGAGTTTTAATTTAAGTTAGAACATGTATTAATCTGAAGTAAAAAACATCAAATAAAAGATTACATAGACATTTAATGCTGCTACTTGGGTAGCACTATTGATGAAAGTGGAGGAACTAAATGCATCATAGAGCAACAAAAGTTAATCCCCTTTCTTTTAACCCATATTAAGCTACAATATATGAGTGAGCAAAAAAAGTAACTAAAACCACCAACTTTATATTAGCTGCTACTTATGCCGAATTTGGCCAAATATAATCAGCAAGGACTGCAGATGAGAACATTGAAAGATCAACATGAGGATCCAACAGCAAAAATGGAAGTGGTTTGGTCCTCCTTTTAAAAGTACTGATGATGTAATTGCAAAAGGAACCCTGGGCTGGGACCTTTGCGGCAGTAGAATCAGAGATGGTCTCAAACTGACATGGAAGTTTTCTAATTATCTCTTTGATTTGTCCCTTAGTATCCCAGCCATTATTTGCTTCTCTGCTTTGTCATTGTTATTACAGGCCTGTCATCTCTGTTTAAGGTACTTTGTGACTAATGCCTTAGTATTGTGGCTATCTCTGCATTCTGTTTGCATTAGGCATCCTGTCTGTGTTCTAGCCCTTGTGCTTTACTGCACTTGTATACCAGCTCTGTCCCTTGCTTCACTGTCTTTTATTGTCTGTCAGAGACTGTTGGTACCTTGTGTCCCAGCCTTTGCCGGTCCTGTGTTAGGGCCCATTCACACCCCATCCAGATCATCTCCAGACCAGACCAGATGGTTTCCAGACCCAAAATGCATCCTAATGTATCCCTATGCTATTTCTTGTCTCTGTTCACACCAGTGCAGTCCGTTTCAGACCAGACCAGACAAATACTGCATGTCTCATTTGGTCTGGTCTTGAATGTACTGGAACTGCGGACAGGTTCACACCATTTTCCGGACCAGATCTGCTACGGAAAATGGTGTGAACCTGCCCTTAACCTTCTAATCTGACTTCTGCTAACTTCTTGTGTTATCAGTTTGGCTGCTTTACTTTCTGATTTTTGCATGTCAGCAACCTGCTCAATGTCAGATTTACTTCTATATTTTGTCTCTCCCACGTTAAAAGGGGCCTACTATAGGCAAACGAGTTTACTTAGGCCACAGACCTGTTTCCTTGAACCATGGGTGGGCATACTGGCATATACACTTGGACTGACCTAATTGGGTTGATTTACTTAAGGCAAATGGGCTGTTTATTTTGCAAGTGAACTTGCAATTTATAAGGGAATTCTTCCCTAAGGTTGGTACATGTGGTGAGAATTTACTTTGCAAAGAACACTGAATCACCAGCAAGGAACATAAGAAAAATAGTATTTTTGTTAGTACATGATTAGATGATGAAGGTAAGCAGAGCTTTATCTTATTTACTAAAACTAAAAGGGAAATTCCCTTGCAATGTGAAAAGCCTATTTCCCTTCAGCAAGTCCAATGCCTCACATGTCTTTGTTTGTGATAGATTCCCTGGTACTAAGCAAAATCAATGATCATATTTGAATCTACGAATGGATCTGAGAATGGCCACACAATAAAGAATGTGAAGATTCACCAAAAATATACAATCAAGGGGAAAAAAATCATGTTTACTTATTTCTAATGCACACAATTGGATAATTAAAGTGAATCTTCACACATTTATTGTGTGAACATTCTGAAATCCATTGTTAAATCAATCTCTAAATGTTTTATATCTTCAATAATGTTTTCATTTTGTCTTCAATAATGTTAGCTCCAACCATTGGAGACCACAGATTTGCCCATGGTAATTAGCAGTGCTTCACTAATACCAATGTCCACTAGAGCTGGGATATTGGGCTCAATTTCTAATCAGCATATTGCCTAGCTCTGCACAGGCTGGCCAACAAGTGAAATCTGTGCAGATATCATTATGGCTATTTTGTATTTATTTTTTTAAAGAAGGGGTCAGGGGTTGCCTTGTTTTAATTTAAAGCACTGTAACCCTTTGTAATGTCTCTGTCACTTAAAAAAAAGAGGTGGCAACAGGTATAAAGTGCAGGCATCTAGGAGTACATACCTGCAGTAGCTTGCATTAACGTCTGCTATTGCTGAATATACTGCCATGCATAAGGTCTGGCACTTCTTTGTTGTGATGGAGCTTGCCGACCGTTTCAAATTTCCTTCCCACCCCCTCATGTTCCTACTGGTTAATTAAGTAGCCCATTAAAGTGATGGGCCAAAAAGGAAGTGAAGGGGGGAGGCAACAGCAAACTCTGATGCTATCAAGAATCTTTGGAGCTTTGCCTGTCTAGAAATATTTGGCATTGGGGAATAACAGAGGGAAATGAGAGCTGTTGTATGCGGGTACATGCAGACACCTCTTGTGTCTGCCTTTATACCTCCATGCAGCTCTCTTAGGAGTAATGTAAATGTAATGTGTATACTGTGTCCCTATCAGACAATAACATCTATCAGTTACTGGCTAATTCCTATTAAACATCTATAGCATGGGGTTCTTAAAATTGTACACCGATGATGTCCATTGATTATTGGCACTGACACAGTCTAATTTCTTTGGTCTATTGCATACCCTAGAGGCCTAGTAAAAAGTTCAAGTCCCATTGCATGTCATTTCTTCATCCATATTAAACTAGTTCATGCATAACTGAAATGTTCACGATGAATTACTTTGAATATGTTTTTTTTAAATTAACATTTTATTAAAAAATAATTCAGTAGAAATTTTAAATGCAGGCTTTTATTTAAATGAGTCAATAAACATTCCTCTATTCACTTACATTTTAAAGCACTTTGTGGATGTGTGCATAAATTTTCTCCACTGATCGGTCCTTCATATTTAAAACATTGTATGAGATCCACATCAAAAGTACAATAATTTGTAGTTAAAGGAAAACTAACCATCAGAGTTTTAAACTCAATACTGGGTTTAAAGACGAACCCTAGGCAGAGATATTCTTAACCCTTGCAGTGGGGACAAAAATAAAAAAAGTTATACTTGCCTGGACCTTGAAGCGGGCTGGCTGCTAGACTGGTTCCAGCAGCCTGTCTCCACCTCCTCTTTTGCTCCAGCGATGGAATGTCCCTCAGCATCCTCACGTTCTATACACTTTATAGGATGTGATGACTCACAGGACTGGAGAGGGGAGGGAGAGAGGCTGCAGGGACTGGTCTTGCAGGCAGCTGGCTCTGAGGTTCAGATGAGTATATCTTCTTTATTTTCATCCCTAGACAAAAAGAAGCACTTAACTCTTGCAGTGCAGGGGTAGCCCTACTGCAAGGTTTAAGAATATTTCTAAATTCTTAAAAGTGTTTTCCCCATAGTTCTCTTAAGGGTCACGGGAGGACATATGCTAGCGTCCTCCCGTGACCCAAAGCTCAGTATATGGCGAGCTACAGCTCGCGGTATACTGAGACCGCCGCAGCCAGGATGGATCTCAACATTACTGTTGAGATCCACCCAGCTGCGTGAGTGACAGCAGAGCCAGCTGTGCCCGCCCCCTCCCCTGTCCATTCCTCCAGCCAGCGCTGGAGTCAGCACTGGAGGATCGGACCGGGGAGGGGGGAAATCCCTGTGGGCAGCTGTGTCTGACAGTCACAGCTCTCTGCAGGGAGATGATCGAGAAGTGAGCGAGGGACGGTATGTGTTCGCTCACTTCCCGATCTATTGAGCTGCTGTAACAGTTTAATTGTCACACGTCAGCTTGAACTATGAGGATGAGTGATTTTCACTCACCTCATAGTTCTCCTTTAAGTTTTTCAATACAAAGTAGCTAATTGAATGTGCATAAAACAATATGCTTGAATTGTCAGCCTGGATTTAGAGATGCTTTGAGCTAGAGATGATTTGAGGATCTACAGCCGAGTGATACACAAAGAAGATACATTTATGTTAGTAGTTAAAGTACCTGAATGTATTTCTAAGATTTAACTCCTGAGTTTAGTGTCACTTTAATTGCAAACTATGGTAAGAAGTCCACAGATTGTCAAAGAAGCTGAAAAAAACATCTGCAATGAATCAAGGTTTAAAAAAAAAAAATCTTATCAACAGGGACACAGCAATAACAAACACAGAGCGCACAACCTCTCCTTACTCTAAAACAAAAACTGTAGATTTATTCTAAAACTCTAGTATCCACTGAAGCCCAAAATGTTATGTATTTGATAATACATGTAAGGTAAATTGTCTTTTATTCTTATTGACACAATAACAGAGGATAAGCAGAACAAGTATTAAATTCCAATGAAAATATCACACAAACCAATGACTATAAAAGTTGTCGACTAGAAGTCCAGACCTTACTAGTGAAATCACGCAATACATTGCCAGCTGAGTTATTCTGATGCTGTCAATTTGTCAGATTAAGTTGCTGGCATCCTGCTAAATGATCATGGTCTAGTTATTGGATGGCAAAGGCACCGCACAGGGCTCCAAGGACATGTGTTTGGTTTCCTAACAAAATGCAGAATTGAACGACGAATCAGATGAGAATGCTGTTGATTTCTCCAGAGGATGAGCACTATGGATATCCATTAAACTCCAATAATCTCGAGCAAGTGCAACTCTGCTAATGATCACAATAGCTGAGGATTCTAAAATGATTTAATTATAGGTACGTCTGATCCATTGTAAAATTTATAGTGTCTAATCTACCCGGTACTCTATAATGAAGTCTTACTGCCGTCCCTGCAAACATCAGCTTACTGTAATTGTTAACTTTTTGCTTTCACTGTAGCATAAGCAAAATGTTCATCAGCATATGCAAGTAAATAAATGAGATCTCTGGGGTCCAGTCAAGAAATATATTACAATTTCACTGAAGTTCAAAATCTCAATTTTCCATTAAGAACAGCTCATATCGCCTCTTCAGCTGTAGACAGAGTCAGTGAAAAATAAAGCATTTGTATTCATTTGCACATCCACTCAGGAGGAAAGAGAATGGACTCAGTGCATGTAATGAAAGGGGAATAATTTGCTAATGAGTAAAAAATAACTGTTCATTTGATAAGTCCTCACAATGTCAAACTCTGCTACAGCTGGTAGCCTCTTTGGCAGCTACATGCATTACTGGGTACATTAGTAAATATATTAGCAATCCACCAATAACATTCAGGAGGGCAAAGGACAAGGTGACTTTCTATAAAGGAATATAGGATGATATATTTTGTGTTTGCTTGTTTCTGCAATGCATCTGGGTGATTATATGGAGTATAAACAGCTATATCTGGGGCCATCTGCTGCACTGTATAAAGAGCTGTACGGATCTAAATGCTGTGGGGTCTTTTTGTTCATTCTGTTTTCCTATTTGGACACATGATGCAATGGATGGATAATCACTTGCAAAAAGCTGTGTACAGTAATTTACATAGAAAAGTGTACTGGGACACTGTGCAGTGTTAATTAAATGACATTTTCTTTTGCTTTTTGCATTGCTGTTAGGGATAGATTGAGCGTTCCTGGGTGGGCAATGCTGGGTTGAATAAACCACTGGCCTTTTATATATCTTGAACAATTTAGTAGTGAGAAAAGAAACCCCATACTAATTTGTGTCTCGGCTCCATCTCCCCAGGCTATAGTAAAGTATAGTAAATTATCCAGTAGTTAGGATGCTGAATTATTTGGCTGCACTTCATTATGGCAGTTGGGCAGGACAGGGGATTCTGACAAGGTCATTCCATCAGCCAATGTCCCTGGAACATATGAGAGACTATCATGTGATTTATCTTGACAACAACTGGTCTTTAAGCTTATGGTGTGACATACTGTATATTTAGAGTAATGTAACACTAAACTCAGGAATTAAATCTTAAAAATGCATTCAAGCATCTTAGCTATTAACAAAAATGTATCCTATTTGTTTATCACTGAGCTGTAGAGCCTCAGATCATCTCTGAGTTGGTGCTGACACTGTCCTTACTTCTGGAGGGTGGCTACTTTAGTTCCCCATGGTCCCTGTGTGTGTTGTAAAGTAGCCACTGCTCCAAGCTTGTTCCTGTGATGTACTACAATCTCACATTTAGTTTACTAATTTGTTTTGAAGTTATAGTCCATCACTGGAGCGAGCTTGAGGACGGTGGCTACTTTACAACACACACAGGGAGCACGGGGAACAAAAGTAGCCACCTTCCAGAAGGAAGGACAGTGTCAGCACCAATTCAGAGATGATTTGAGGATCTACAACTGAGTGATACACAAACCAGATACATTTGTGTTAATAGTGTACTTGAATGCATTTTAAGATGTAATTCCTTAGTTTAGTGCCACTTTAAGATCTTGACGCTACTTCAGCAAAACTGTAAGGACAAAAGCTGGAAGTAAGTGGTAACTGTTGTCCACAGATAACCACTTTGGCAAAAAAAAATGGACTACAAAGTGCAGTCTGTTGATCATGAAAACGTGTAACAGTACTAAATACATCTTAAAGATAAAACCATATTAGTTGTCATGGATACAGGTTCAAACTAGGAAACAGGTTTCTTTCTCCAGTTCACTTGTATCAGTCCTAAACGAGAGGGAGACACTCATTAAATTGGTGGTTTTCAATCTTAGTAAAACCAGGGTGAAGACTTCCAAAACCTGCCATGCTCAAAAAGGTTAAAAAGAAAGCTTATACAATAAAAGTAAAGGTATGCAAAATATGTATTTACAATATATTTAAAAGGGAGTAATGAGTTGAAATATATGAGTTATTGTAATTTAAGTATGGCAAAAAGTATTTCATTCTATTTCAAGGTTTTTTTTCTCATTCTTGCTGTGTCTTTTTCTCTCTCTCTAATTTTTCTTTCACTCTAGTTCTCTCTCCTTCTAATATGTTTCTCTCTTTTGCTCTCATTCTTTCATTATTTATTTCCCTGTCTCTTGCTTTCTCCCTCCTTTGCGCTCTTCTCTCTTTCATTCTCATTTTATCTCAAATCTTTATTTCTCTCTCTGCCTGTCTCTTTCTGGTTTTTTTTTCTCTATCTCTTCCTCCTTTCTTTATCTATGCCTCCTTCTTTTTTTGTTTGTGGCATTTTATGGCTCAGTGATACACAACACTGTGGGATATGTCAGAGCTATATAAATTAATAATAATAATAGCATGTGACCGTGATGGGACATTAGACTGTAAGCTCTTCTGGTGCAGATACAGGGCCGGATTTCCCACAAGACCAACGGAGGCCCGGCCTCAGGGCAGCAGGGAGTAGAAGGGCAGCAGAAGTGTGGAATTCCTATCTCCCGACGCCCAGGATATGCGGTTCTGGGTGCCGGTCGGGTAGTTGTTTTCTACCGTTAGCCCTGCTTTGGGCAAGCAGGGCTAAATGTGCAGCGGGGAAGCCGCTACTTGTTCTGTACAAGTGATCTTGGCGATGTCGCCAAGATCACTTGTATGCAGCCTGTATATAGGGAGGCCCATTGAGCAAACTGGCATTGGGGCAGGAGAGTAAATCCAGCCTTATGCAGATATAGATGTGAATGGCTAGGTGTTTTCTGTAAAGCACTGCGTAATATGTCAGAGATATACAAATGTATAATAATATTAGTGTGTGACTGTGGTTGGACATTAGAGTGGAAGCTTCACTGATGCATATAATGATGTGAATGGCTTAGTGTTTTCTGTAAAGCACTGCACAATATATCTGAGCTATATCCATGTAAAATAACATTAGTATGTGATTGTTGTGGGACATTAGACTGGAAGCTCCTCTGGTGTAAAGACTGACATGATTGGCTCAGTGTTGTCTGTACAGAATACATAAAGTGCTGACATATTTTCCAAGCCATACAAATGCAACATTACTAACTAGAAAAAAAAACAAAAAACAATGCATGTTCTGTGTCATTTCCTCAATCGTAGTCTGAGCATAATAAAAAAAAAAACACCAGGGACCCCGCAGAGCCGAGCAGAGCCCCTGCTGAGCCTAACAGAGACCCCACAGAGCCCATCTGAGAGTGACCCTGCATAGACTCTCTATGGTGGGCTTTGCAAGGTCTCAGGTCTCCTCCACCTCCAGGCATCAGCCTCCTTCTTCTTCACTCTTTCAGTTTTAAAATTCTCAGTAAAATGTATAAGTAAGTAAAATTAAGTGCATACAGTTAACCAGCCACTCTCAGCAGATGCGGCCAGTTGTCTGCCAGGGACTTCCAGAGGAGGGTGGGGACCGAAATGCAAATGATGACACCTGCTAAACTTTCAATTCACTAGCTCAGCAGCTTGGAACACAACCTTACCAGATTGCAACCTTGGCCAGCCCACAGAGCCAGCTTAGGCTGTAACTGGAGTGATTGGCCAAGTCCAGAGTTCTGTTACATTATAAGAACTGGCATTCTGGTGTTTTAAGAGCCAGTAAGCACTCATGAAATATTGTTAAAATGGATGATGAGCTCTTGAGAGATGCCTTGCAAGTGTGCAGCACTAATGAAATGGATGGAAATCTGTGGCTGCTGCCTTCATTTTCAAAACAAGAATGCTCTAAGGTAATGACCACTTGCTGGTGTTGCCTTGGTTGTTCTCACATATTTCAGTTTTAATGGGTCAACCAAAGATAATATATTAGCAGCGGATGGACATACTGGTGCCTTGAATTGCCAAACTTCTTATGGATATTTGGGAAAGTAAAGTTGCAGATACTGTATCTTTCAGCTATGACGGTGCAGCTGATCTCTGGAATGCATGTCAAATTAACCTCAAACCTCGCTCTCCCATTCTATAGTGTCCCTAAGGCTTTTTCTTACACTTTTCTGAGATGTAATTTTTCATTGTTTTTAGCCCCTGTGGCAACATCATATAGCTGTGGGAACCAGCAGGAGAAGTTAATGAGGAAACCTACTTAATTTCCCACTGACATAGGGTTCCTCACAGTACTGTTCTGTGTGTGTGTGTCTCACAGTGGTGTTGTGTGTGTGTGTGGGTGTGTGTGTGTGTGTGTGTGTGTGTGTGTGTGTGTGTGTAGGCCGTGGCAGGTGAGCAGAAAGCTCCCTTGTCTTCGCCAGGACCCACACACTCACAGTATTGGTGTTTTGTAACCAAGTGAAATGTCATGTTTTACATGCTGAGTCCTCTTGGTAATCTCCTGTAATATATAAAGTATCATTGAGAGGACATGGAGAAACCAGCAGCAGTGCTGGAAACTGATGGGAAATACCCAGCAAAAGTTCTTCACCTGTTCAGCTTTTCTGGCAACAAGAACACAGACGAGAGTGCATGCAAATAACCAAAGGGTTAAACTGACTACAATACATAGTCCTCTGTGCACGGCAACATGTGACGGTGATATCAGTTTGCTAAAGTGAATCCCTAAAAGGCCTAAGAGGCTGGCAATGAAATAAAGCAATTCAGAAGTGTCAGTCCACCATATGGAAATAGTGTTAAGGACTAGTGTAGAGATAAGCTGTGACTGAAACAAGGTGTGTTGCAGATATGGATCCATGATTGCACCATTTAATAAGAACTCCTGGATATTTATGGATTGATAAATATCATTGTTGATTTATTTCATTGTTGATGGAATACCCATCTCAGCAACATTTACCGAAACATGTAATTTTAATTGTAGATAGACTGGCCTTTAAACACAAGGATATTTAATTTCTAAATATTATTCCCATTTAATTCTTGAAAATACATAGTAGAATATACCAAGAATTTTGGAAATTAAAATGACTACGTATTCACCTTTTCTGTGTCAGGCTACATTTAGCACCTTTAGTGCTAAATGACTTCAGGTTCTAAAGACAAATCTTTATCAATCTTAAGAAGCTGATGGCAAGAGTTGGCTATGATTTCCACTAGACCTTCACATTTACTGAATTGCTTTTTAATGCTCCCAAAGCTTGTCTGACAAGAAAGAAGAGCACAGCAGCTGGGGATCTCACACAGAAATGTTTCACTGGCACCCTGATTTGAACAGATGGCTGGAAACGGGAAGAATTTCTCTCATGGACATGACTGCGACACAAATACGCCAGAATTTGGACATCATTTATTTTAAGTTCATGCCACTGAAACGCAGCTCTGCTTTATAGTCTGGTGATAAGGTTTTTAACCAGTCTTCAGCCAAATCCCCTTAGGCATAAGCGGGAGACTGGGCAAGTTTCAAAAGTGACAGATTTACTCTCAGTTGATTTTATTACCATCAATGCTCGGCCCTGAGAGCAGCAAAGGTCTCATCTCTGGAGGAAGAAACATGCTGAAGTCCTCTCACATAGAAATAGTCAACGTCGAGATAGCAATGAAGCTTCCATACGGGAAGTATTTTCAATAACCATCAGCGCAGAGTGGATATTTTCTGAAAGCCACATTCTGTTTATTTGCAGTCAATATATGGATGCACATAATTAGAATTTATGGCAGCATGATAGCATTTAAGACATGAGGCCAAATTAAAAGGTTTATCAATACAGTATCTTGGTGTTACCAGAACTGGAAGCTACACTCACAATTCCCCCTATAATCTGCATCACCATTGCAATCTGCCACAAAGTAACAGGTACTGTAGTTTAATAAATAAATAAATAAACAAAACACGATTTATGCAATAAAGTATCCTTACCCTGCCTATTTCTCCTTGACCTTCAGTACCTCTCAAAGGTGCATACCTATATCTCACTAAATACACTTAGCAGAGGGTCTCATAAAAATATACGCAGAGGCTCAGCCAGTGGGAAGAAGATTTGATCCACAATATGTAAACAAGGCTGTTGCCAGGGCTGATAGTTTCAGGTAAGTATGAAATAATGCACCAGGGTCAGGAAGGTGGGTTACTTTTGGTTGGGGGCAGGCAGGTAGAATAAGTCTAATTTCTTTAATGGTATACTAAAACTCCAATACCTTTACATAGATAAAAGTTACACATTTTCAGTTCATAAAAGGGTGAATTCACATTGTTGCTGTGCGTTATATAGGGTGCCAACCTGTGTTTCATTAAGACAGCCCATAGATTTAAACACACTAAAAAAAGGTTCATGCAACTAGAAGATTCACCTGCAGGGAATGTTTGATGAGTGTTACAGTCTCTGCTTTATAAATATTTAGTAATTTTCTAAATAAATTATGAAATTTGCTAAGCACTATTTGCAGAATGTAGATTATATAATCAATTTCAGGAAAAAATAGCAATTCTTTTGATGAAAAAATAAAAGACAAATTAAGCCATTTTTAACTTGTGAGCAATCAGAATAACAAATTTTCCTTTGAAATGTGTATAAATAATTCCATAATACATAATAAAATCAGCATTATGTATCAGATATTAACAGCATAATTAACGCTCTATTTACAAGGCCTATATGACAATTAGGAAGGAGTATAATACATTTATATAGATCTGAATAAACTTTTTTTCTTTGTAAAATTCAAGATGTCAGTAATAGTTCTGCTTTTAAATGTCAACTTATTTACGTATGAATGTCAGAAATGTCCTAAGCATACCAATTAAAGTATGAATTTATACATAATGTCACTGGTGAAAGGAAGGATATTTTAAGGGAATATTTGTAATTACTCAGAATGTGTCATACGTTTATAAACATCATTTTTTTCAAACCAGAAAATAGGATAAACTGTATAAATTATATAAATACCCTTTCATTACCAGACCATTTTTCAGTGCCATCATAGTTTGACTAACAGTTACTCTGTCATTTAACACTGTACCCAAATGGATTTTAATTATTTATTTTAGACACATAGAGGCTTCTTTTGGTGGTACTGATTCTTATGATGGCTTGGTACACAGTGATTAATGTACGTAATGGTTGCCTGAAAGTGTCTCTACAGCAGTGTTTAATAACAGAGGTGAATCGACCACTCGGCCATTAATAAACATACCATGGTAGAAAAGCGGGTAGGGTAAAGCTAAACACAATCAGTAAACTCACATAAAGGCTTTAACATGTTAAGGGAACTTCTTATTATGGGGTGAAAACTGTCTCGCAACTGTGCTCCTGTGGTGTCATCCTGTCACAGCCACCTCTGTTGAAGGCTACAAGCAGCTGTGTTGACACACACTGTGTGGGCATAGCCCACCATGGTCACTTATTAGGAAGGTGATCCAGAGCCAGGATGTGCAGCAGCCAATGGAGGGAATGCATGCAGGCAGGAAGTGGCTGAAAGAGGGCAGAGGAGATCAGCAGTGTAGACATGCAAAAAAGCATTTTATTGAAAAAAAGGCAATTGTTTGTTATACACAGTATTTGACAAACTAAATGTCATCTAGCTTTATATTAGACATGCTTTAAAACAGTAGTAAAGTCATCATTGCATGTTGGTCTCATATAGAAGCAAAATGCACATGCAACTGGTAGCTGTCATCCCTATCCACCAAAGCCTTTGTATTCCTGAGTTATACGTATTGTCACATATACTCAGCATCCTGGTGTGCCAAGAGATAAACAATGCTTATTCTGGGATGTTGCTGATATAGGCATGCTCTCCAGAGTCTAGGTTTACTTCCTTGAAGCCCATGTGACTAGTGACATCAGAAATCAGAAGACAATTTCTTGCGGAGATCTGGCTGACTTTAATTCCACTTTGCCAACCAGTTATACATTTCATCACCAGCATAACATTTTACTTATCTCCAGTTTAAGACGGGCAGGAATCCTATCAGCCACATTTCCCTGATTCTTGAGCCATGCATCTCTGGCAGGGCAGTAAAGCTTCCTGCAGCATAATTGCAAGAGACGGCTCTGCTCCCAAACTCCCAAAGTATGAGTCTGGGAGTCAGAGAATGTCAGCTTCAGTCTAAGCTGTCAAATACAGATACCTTTGTGTCAGATTCTTGTTAATTACAAATAAAAGAATAACTGTGTATGTGTGTTTTTTACTTTTCCATCCATACTGTGTTTTATTGCATGGTGGGCTTATCAGCCCCTCTCATCAGCCACTCTGATTACCATATGAAGTGGTAAACGTTCCCCATACTAGTGAGATGTTTTATTCAAATATTAAAGCTTAGTAGTCCATGGATTATAGAACTTCATACTAATGTTAATACATGCAACTAAATAGGGAAATAAAGCAGAATATTTTCAGTGGCTGTAATGAATATTTATAAGAAAGAAGCAATATGCACTGCTTAAAAATAGGGTGTAATTTTTCCTAGAATAGATGATAATTTTCCTATAATAGTCTAGGAGAAGTAAAAGGGAAAAAATATCCAGTTTGATCTCATTGGCAGTGTATTACTTTTCCCAGCTTATATATCACATTGATTCATATTTAAAATGTATTATCACTTTTGCAGTCAGGTTTGAGAAGCTCCCACTATATGTTTGTTATGTGTTCCCATTCACACCATATACCTAATATATAAATATATATTTTTTTAAATATTTCTTAACTTTCTAGTGGCTTGCTTAGTTCGGGTTTATACATAAGACTCCCTGTGCAGCGTATGTTGCTTAGAATAGATGAAAATGTGAATGTAAAGGACAGACTGAGGGACATTTTTTTCAAAGTACATTAACATACAATGTGCCACTTAAGTATTGAGATCTTTTACCCTTTGTTAGGACAGACAGCCCGGAACATCTATTTTGCAACTGATAATAACACCTGCCAGTGCAGATAGGGATTTAATTAGGTAAACATGAACTCCCCAGCCTCTCTGTAAAATAGAACTGAAGCTAAAAATGTATATGCTGAACATCAGAAATTGAAAACCTACACATACCTAGTTGCTATCAGCAACCAAAGGGTAATATTTATTTATGGATGAATATAATTGTAAAATAATTACAGTATGCCCTGGTCACCCAGTGTGTACACATAGAAGTCAATACCACCACCAAACAATAACTATTAGTTCACCATTCTATCTGTTTTACAGTAATCTACCATTGTTTTTATTAGTATATCTTTTGGAGCCATACAGTCCTGGGTACCCTTACTGGTAGGCCCTCCAGAAGCCATTTGGTCTTCGATGGCTAAAGGTACACTCTTGCAATTATGTTTTACATGTTTTTGGCAGTTTTAGAATACAAAATGCTGTGATCCTACTGAAGTTCTCTGATATCTGCATCAAACCTTCTGTCCCAAAAATTTATAAATTCCTGCAGTCAAATGTTTCCCAGTACACTTCCAAATACCAACGGCAATATTTAGAAGTTGGATGAAAGGTTTGATTTAGTATAACACTTTTAGTAGTTTAAGAATATGTTTTTATAGAAGTTTATACATCACATCAAAAATAAGGTCAACAGAGGAGTAAATAGACACAGAGGGATTTTATTTTGAAGTAGGGACAGTCCCTCCAATTGAGACAGTTGAGAGCTATGTGTCTTAACAACTGAAATGGGTAATGTTACCTTTAGTTCTAGTAAGGTCTAGTAGGCTGCTAAAGCTGACAGAGTTTAAAGGAGAACTATGGGGTCAGTGTTTTTCCCCATAGTTCTCCTTGGGGTAACGGGAGGACACCAACTAGCGTCCTCCCGTTACCCTAAGCTCAGTATACCGCGAGCTACAGCTCGCGGTATACTGAGACGCCGCACCTGGAGCGGATCCCGACTTAGATGACGGGATCCGCCCAGCTGCGTGAGTGACAGCTGGCTCTGCCTATCTAGAGGCAGAGCCAGCTGTACCCGCCCCCTCCCCCGTCCGTTCTGCCAGTCAGCAATGGCAGATCAGAGCGGGGAGAGGGGAATCCAGCCCCTCCCCCTGTCACGGCAGAGAGCCGTGACAGGATCGAGAGGGGAGGGGACCCGCTATGTGTTCCCTCACCTCCCGATCTACTTAGCCGACCTGTGACAGTCTCATTGTCACAGGTCGGCTTAGAACTATGAGGTGAGTGGAAATCACTCATGTCATAGTTCTCCTTTAAGGACATATAAGAAGTCTACTGCAAACATTTTCTCCAAACCGGTTCTCATTTTCCGTGGTTGCTGGCAAGGTGAATATGCTGGCTTCTATATCTATAATTTGCAGTGAGGAGATGCCCCCAACTAGTGTTGCCTAACTGCTTTGGTCATTACAAAGCCAAAGGGGATGTCTCACGCCCCTAATGTATTAATCACAACACAGAATAAACAAATAAATGGAGAGTCTGGCTGAAACAGAGAAATTTTGCCACTAGAGTTTTCATGAAGTATGATTTGAGCACAAAAAGTTTAAAAGACCGAGCCAGAGAATATTGAAAATGGGAATGATATTTCTTTCTAATGATAAACTCCAACCCGATATTAATCAGCCCCGATGTATTATGAGCGATATATCACACTTGGAATGTACATTTAGGCTATATTTGCACTATAACCAAAGGCCCCGAGTCAACGATCCCTAGAAAAGGATGATGAAAAAGGTTCTGATAATTAAAACTTCTAGAAAAAAAATTTTCACTTACTTTTAACTGCCTCACATTGCCCTCTCATGGGATATCAAGCACTGGGGAAACCATTACCCATTTTTTGCTATAAATATATAATGATGTTAATATATCTTACCGGCTTTAGAAACATCAAAGGGATGCAATGATTTCTAAAAGGGAACAGTGAATATATTAGACTAACTCTGGCGCTAGAAAAACATAAATCCTGTGATATTCAGGATGTATGGGTTATTTATACAATAATATCCTTAGCCGAGGACTGAGGCTTTAAAAGTGAAGATGCAAAATACAACAGCAAGTCTTTGAACTATAAACACAAATGTCGGAACAGCTGTCAAATTTGTTTGTGAAGCCTACAGAAATTTTAAATGTGGTCTCTGTGAAATAATGCTTCTTGTTTTGTGGAGTAAAAGTGACAGGCAAACTACTTATAGGAGAATCTAACTAATTCTCTTCTCCTTTACCATTGAACTTGGTGTATTGTCCATAACTTCTCCTTGTCTTAAACAGTAAATCTGTGTTTTAGAAATATGAGAAGGGGACCTGTTTTGTCCTCCCAGAGCCCTTCTGTCTATCTCCCTATTTGTGGAATTTATCACAATCTAATAGCTTGGCATGTGAGCATATTGTTAAGTATATGGGTGGGGCATGGAATCATAATAAAGACCGTCTAAACATCTAGGATCAGGAAATGTGGTTTACATGGCCAATCCCATAATAGGATAAAACAGGGCCTTGAATAAGCACATAAACTGTACACTGTGATGCATTGGATTAGGCATATTTGAGCATTTAAAGTGGATCTAGTATTATATTATATTATATATATATATATATATA
>NW_017306325.1:2341909-2357589 GCF_000935625.1 Nanorana parkeri | reverse complement strand
GATCATATTTTTCAGGCATTATCCAGGGCGCCCATCTTCTTCCTGGACTCAGAGATTACACAATCATCTAAATCCAGGTTCCCATGCAGCTCTTTTCTGTGTTCACAAATGTCTGACAGAGATCAGCCTCTGTTGCATCCTATTACCTTGTGACTGGTTACAAAGTAACAATGTTTCAGTCTGATCAATGGATGAAAGTAAACTGAGGATGTGCTTTCTTTTGGCTACAGCAGATTATTTACCTAAGCAGAGTTACTAGACTGGATCTTAAAACTGCTTTTCATAATAAATGGTAGAGCTTTACAGAAAGGTCCACTTTAAATTACAGTGCCTCCCAATGGTACCTATTGCCTACACATAGTACTACCAGCCAGTAAATTCTATATGAAACAATATTACCTCTGAGCTATGAGCCTTGTCCCTGTGTGATTTAATTTCTCTAGTTCTTTGTGAACCAACATACTGAACTTTCAAAATGACCACTGGTACCGCAATAAAATGTAACAAGATGCTAAAACCCTACTCTAGCTAAATCTTTCTTTCAGTTTTAGATAGGCCTAAAAATAGGGTTAGACATTTTGTCTAACTTTAAATTATGTCTGTGTCCCCCTAAAGGATATTTCATGCTCTTCCTATTCTGGATGACAACTGAATGACAAGAGTAAGGGTATCTTGCAAACACTAATACAATTCAAAGCTTTGATTCTTCCTAACTCTATTAGAAAGTGTGTATTGCTGGTTGTTTCCCCAATATGGGGATTTCCCCTCAAATACACAGAAAGTGGGGTGATTGTCTCTAGGTTTGGTCATGAAATAAAGATAACTTTTCCACAGGTCTTTACTGCCAGGTTATCCTGCCTTGCATGTCTGTTGCAACCAGTGGATTTTAGTGTGAAAACAGCAAAATCTTTTCGCCATTGTGCCTCTACTAACAGCCTAAGGGTTGAATGGACTACCGCAGAGTTGTTGATGTACACTGTAAGGGAAGGGGTGCAATGTGCTGATTTCTTTTTTTAGTGCATTCCACCGCAACACAGTAGTGTGACTTGACCTAATAGTAAGTCAGTAAGCAAAAAAACAATGTGCTTTGTCTATGCCTTAAGACTACACTGGCCAAGGCTGCCCAGCCCAACACTTCTGGTGTGAATGAGCCCTAAGCTGACAGGTAGCACTGAGCAAATACACTCTCTCACAGAAAGTGTCTACTATCTGAAGTTGTGATTCAGAAATGGGTTGAAGAGGCATGACCGAATCCCATAACCGCCAAAACTGAACATTTGTGTTGAATACATCTGAATGTAATGCAGTCTTCCACTTTGTAACAACTTTCTGGCAACTCATAAGGTCAAAGGCAGCAACAGGGGGCTGATCTGTGTGGGACAACATGTGTACACAAAGCCAGGGATTTAATCCAGGCAGCAATTCTGACCTGACTGATGCCAGAAAAAACACATTCCCAACCTTATGGGGAGAAAGGAAGTGAAGGCTCTGTGACCTATTCCAAGGGTAATAAATGCCTGTACATTTTGCATTACTTACGATGCATACACTTAGCAAGACAAACTAGATCTCAGTGTCTGCAACCCCCCTCTGCCGATCCCTGCACTGGCTTTCAATCGCCCAAAGGATAAAATTAAAAATATTAACAACAACTTACAAAGCCATCCACAACTCTGCCCCCGGCTATACCTGAAACCTTGGGGTTGATTTACTAACCTTATAAACACGCCACGAACAAGTATACACCTCTGTAGTGTGTTCCCTCCCAGCATGATCTATTGGTGGAATCTAGACACCTTTGTAGTGTGTACACACCCAGCAGGTGCAAAGCCCTGCATGAATTGCAAGGTGATTTTGTGTAAATTAGCTCTACATTGTGTTACTTGCGTTGATGAATGCAGGAATGTAAATGCATGAGCTAACCATTTTTGTCTAAACTGTGAAGCAGCATTATATATGCATCATGTGCATGATTTTTCCATATATGGCATTAGTGGAAATATGCTTTTAGAGACTTTTTGGTTGATAAATATGTTTTGCTGTGTAAAAATCACACGTACCTAGTGCGTGTGTGTGTTTAGGTTAGTAAATCACCCCCCTTGTCTCACCCTAATCGGCCCCTCCGCTCTTCCAAAGACCTCCTGCTTTCCAGCTCCCTCATCAACTCCTCCCATGCTTGCCTCCAGGACTTCTCTAGAGTCTCTCCCATCATATGGAACTCTTTACCCAAACCTGTTTGACCATAACCCACTCTGACTGCCTTTAGGTGATCTCTTAAGACTCATCTCTTCCGGGAAGCCTATCCCACCTCAACCTAATCATTCAACACGCATCACGTTCTGAAAAAAATCATCGTCACACAGCTACCTCCTCATGTATGACTTGCTCCTCCCTTTTAGATTGTAAGCCCTCATGGGCAGGGTCCTCCTTACTATCTTGTCTTGAATTGTATTGTGATTGTAATGTCTTCCTTATATTGTAAAGTGCTGTGCAAACTGTTGACGCTATATAAATCCTGTATAGTAATAATAATAATAATAGATCTGATTCTGGATTTGCTTTAAAGTGAAGCTGTGACCAGTCCATTAGCATTTAGGTATTTACATATTCCTTACAAACAGTAAATTAGTAAATCCCTTACTGACCTTTATAGCTAAAGGCACTGTGGAGCAAAGCATTCTCAAAGTTCACAGCAGAAGCACTGAAGTTGTTCAAGTTATTATTTCAGCTGCCTAGCTCACTCTTCTCACACTCCCAACGGTGACTCAGCACCCTTCCAGAACTCTAATTTATAATGCATACACAGAACAGGAGCTCTGGTGGGGGTTAAAGGGGGAGCTGAGCTGGTGAGAGAACCACTTGAATGACAAGCCCCTTTACTGGTTGTTTGTAGGAGAGCTATTTAGCATTCTGGCTGCTCTATTAGTACATGGATGATGCGCCCTTTCATACAGACTTTGCCACTAACCATGTTGCATGTTTTTTTTTAAATCAAGATTTTTTTTTTTATTACCTTTATGTACAAATATATCATGGCATTTCATTCTACACTGTGTAGAGAAAGAGATGACTACATGTTGCTTGCTTGAGCTACCAGATCCTTTAGCTGCCTCTTAAGGCAGTCCCTATACCCTTATATACTAAACGTTGCTGATATGTAAATAATCCTTGACTCTGTGTCCTCATCATGTGCTTCACTAGACAAACAACTAGAAGTGTATCACAACCTGAAGGGTGTGAGTGAGCCACAAATCATGATGATAACTGCCATTTCAAATGAAGTTCTATAATCACATGCTTTACCTCAGTGCTAGTTGGAATTAGGTATCTCTACAGGGATATTACGAAAGTGATAAAAGTAATATGAGAACTAGTTTTGTCAATTCTGGGTCTTAATTAGACATGAAAAGCTTCAATCCAACTTTAAAGGATCAACTCGTATATACAAGGATTTGATCAGATTTGAACATCTCTGATTAACATTATTACAATTGACTAGAGGAATTAATGTAACAACTCAGGTCTCTGGATCTTATAGTTGAAAGTCTATTCAGAGAGAAATCATTAGCAAAATTGGTGATTAATTCCAATGTTTTAGAAGTTGGAACAAAAGATTTCTTCAGCGCATTAAAGGGACCACTTTTCTGAGGACAGTTATGAAGTTATTTGTCTTGCAGTCCTTGTAAGGAAGAACAGGTGGCACCTTGAGCTCCATAAATCTCTTCATTTGCCAACACTAATGACCTTTCAAATCTTAGATCCACTTTAATTACTTGTAGTGTATTAGTCCTGTGTTCCAAGGCTTGGCAACACTCTAATATTAATATGCATTGCTACTTAAATGCTTTGGGTAGTAATTGGCAAATTATGCCAACAGAGAAAAAGAACAAATGATTTTTGAAAGCCAGAACATCTAGGCATTGATGCTTCTTAAAATTTTGCTTATATATTTTGCGACATTTGGTGGTCATGTCGATGCCTCTGTTTTCTAAATATTCACATTTACGATGTATTTAAGATTTCTGTATGTCAAATTCATAAGGAGTATTTTAATGATAAAGAAGCTTACATTAGTTGTCTAAGACTTTGCCAACTCCTTCTTATCCCTGAATCCCTGCCTGTAGCACAACAGGGTCCTCATCTCCAAAAATCCCTTTAAGTCAGTATTGTTTAAGTGCTTGGTGGGCCACAAATGTTATTCCATGAAGGTAAGTAGATAATAATAAGCATAATTATGCTTCTGTTCCCTTTTACTACATTCAATTTGCCAGAAAAGTCTAGGATTTATCACTCAAAATTATTTGCAAAGGGATTGTATGGTGAGACATTTTTCTCTAATTTGGAGAACTAGGTTCAAGGTAGAACTATACTCCTATGCTAACATAAAACTTTGGTAACCCTTTTTGCTGCTTGAAAAAGATATAACGCAAGAAAGCAGTTTTTCATTCAGGGGTACAGGTACTCTTAAGAACAATCAATCAGAATGTGTAACATGCCATAGTCTACAACAGCCAAGAACAAGATCACACAGGGACTCATACACACGCATACACATGCAGAATCACATCCATACACACAAGGTTGAGCTTGATGGACCTGTGTCTTTATTCAACCTCAAATACTATGTTACTATGTTACTATGTTATTCATGCCTTTCTTGAGAAAATGCTGCTTCAGGTCCTCTTCAGTTTCAGCAATATGTCTAAAAGTTAAAGCATGTTGTTTCTGCTGAAGGGGAGGACTAGCCATTATGAGTTCAGACTCTGCCATTAGCAGAGTTCACATGACCAAATGTCCAGGCCTTCAAACATGTGGCCTACCTCAGAGGATAGCTCACTTTCTCCAAGAGTGGTTAAGAATTTCAGCCCCCTTCAGCTAATAACATTGCTTATGTTAACATTTGAATATAGGCACACGTTGAACTGTATTTACATTAAAAGAGAACTACGGTTATCCCCATAGTTAGAGGCAAGGTGTGACATTGAAACTGTCACACGTCGGCTCTATTGATCAGCAACTGAGTGAAAACATAACGCTGCACACTCACTTCCCAATCATCTCCCTGCAGAGACTGGTGACTGTCAGTCACCGCTCCCTTTAGGCAATCCTCCCTCCGCTCTTCGATCCTCCAGCGTTGACTGGAGGGATGTACTGGAAAGGTGGCGGGCCTAGCTGGCTCTGCCACTAGATAGGCAGAGCACACTGTCAATCAGCCAACAGGAAGGATCTCAGCAGTATTGTCAGGATCCATCCCAACTGCAGCACTCTTAGCATATAGCGCGCAATATCCCACTATATACTTAGTTTTGGGTCATGGGAGGAAGTTAGTATATGTCCTTCTGTGAAAAAAAGTTTACCCCATAGTTCTCTTTTAAGTATAATTACCATTAAAATATGTTCTATCATAATCTTATTTTGACTTGAGAAACCACTGCCCTGTTATGCCATTCTAGGTGGTCATGTGACCAAATCCCACTGCCTCAGCGAGAGCGTTTAACCATCTACTGGTGACACCATGGGGTTGATCAGTGAATGGGGTGAACCTCTGCAATCATACAGCCATTGGCAAGAACAAGTACAAACACATATTTTCAGCATTGAGTTTGTGCCAGTTCAATGAATGGAACACAGTGCAAACTAACAATGAGGGCAAATAAAATGTCCATAAAATGTTTTGTTTTCATTTGTATACCAAAGCCAAGCTTTCTTGTCCTTAAGATCTGTTTTAGTTTTTTGCGTTTGCACTAGGGGCATGTTTATGGAGCAGTCACCAAATATTCACTGAATGTGAATATTGCAGGTGCATGTATTTTAAATTAGTGATTGATTTCCCACCAGTCAACATTTGGTGAAAGTCACATTCACTGCAGATCAGTGTACAATCTCAGCACACTTCAGTATCACGATGAATCAACTACCGTGCATGTGTGCAAGTTATATCATCCCGGCCTGGCCAAACATGATGGTTGAAGACCCCAAACGCGGATGAGGCTAGGAAGATGTCTGCGCTGGCAAGGGAGCTTGGAGATGTTGTACCGCTGGAGGGGAAGGGAACATTGAAGGGTATAGTTCCATGTTAAACAAATATGTTGACATAAGTGAAAACAGTAGTAGACAAAATAGCTGAAAAGCTGGAAGGCACATCCTCCATGTGTTCTGCTAGACAAGAACCCTCAATAAATTTAAAATCATAAAAAAATGAATACATATGATACAAATATATATATAACTTGCTTACCCATTTATATTGCACTATATATATATAAAACATTGCATTATATGTAGGGCTGCAACAACTAATCGACATAATCGATTATTGAAAAAGTTGTCAACTTTTTCAATCATCGATTAATCAGCTTCCGATTGGTTGGCCCTTTCCACAGCTCCACACACGCTGCGCGCCACACCTCCTCCCCACGCTCACGCTCGCCGCATCCACACTCCACACGCCGTACCTCCTCCCCGCCTCACGCTCACTGCCCGCCCAAATCCACGATCGGCACAGGGACGTGGGGAGAAGAAGTGAGGAGGAGCAGGTGTGGGCGGATGACAGCTGCCAATAGACAGGCCTGATCTCAGAAACAAGTTGCTGGAAGGCTGCTCAGGTAAGCCTCCCCTCCCTCCCACATGGTGCTCTATAATATATTGCTGGGATTTGTATTCCTCTATAGCTGATGGTACGTATATTTTACATGGGAATACAAATCCCAGCAATACATTATACACTGTATGTATAATGTATTGCTGTGATTTGTTGTACTCCTCTATAGCTGGTGGTATTCTGCATTGCGCTGTATAGAGGAATACAAATCCAAGCAATAATATATTATACAGCACAACGCAGAATAGCACCAGCTATAGAGGAGTACAAAAAATCCCAGCAATAATACATTATACAGTGGTACAATGCCGAATACCACCAGCTATAGAGGACTACAACACCCAGCAATAGTACATTATATTATTATAGGTATAATATGTACATTATACAGTGCAATGCAGAATACCACTAGCTATAGAGGACTACAAATCCTAGCAATAGTACATTATACAGCGCAATGCAGAATACCGCCAGCTATAATGTACTATTGCTGGGATTTATTGTATTCCTCTATAGCTGGTGGTATTCTGCATTGTGCTGTATAATGTACTATTTCTGGGTTTTGTAGTCCTCTATAGCCGATGCCATTCTGCATTAATTGCTGTATAATTTTCCACTTTCCATTTCACTATATTGCACACCACACTTTTTTTTTGTTACTTCCACCGCTCCAAGCTTGCTCCTGTGATGGACTACAAGCTCAATACAAACTAGTAGTCCATTACTGGAGCCATTTTTTATAATGTATTTTATATTTTATCCGATTAACCGATTAATCGAACTTAATAATCGGCTAACTAATCGATTTTGAAAATAATCGTTTGCTGCAGCTCTAATTATATGAGCTATTTAAAAGAGACCATGCCATGTCCTCCCCTGCTCCATACATTAGTATATTACAACTACATCTAACTGATAAAATCAAACATTTTGTGGTCGGAATAAACGGCAATACAGAAGATAAAAGCATAACGTTTGATAAGGGTAAATAAACATGAATCACTAGATACAGGTTTCAAGCATGTCTGGCGTTTAATCTTTTGAAGTAAGACAAAGATGTTTAGTCATGTCAGATTATTTTTAAATATTTTCTCATTAAACGCCAGTAAAATTTAATTTTGTAGTGCTTGACTCTCTTAAGGGACTTGCTGAAATGTGCCCTATTGTATTTGTTTCAAAGACACGCTATGAAGATAGATCTGTGCAGTAGCAATTTTGGCAAGTCTTCTAGCGTCTGAATCTTCTGCAAGACACTGAAGATAATTAGGGACTGCAGCTGGATTTGTTTACCGTATTGGAAGGTTCAATGAAATCAAACTTACTCTATCAGAAGAGTTTTTCCATTCCGAAAGTTACAGGAGTATTTGCTTATGCAAGTTTTCCTAAAGGTAAACTTTAAAGGTTTATGATGAATTTGGGATTTTCAATTAATTTATTTTTAAATAAAATCTTTATTTTACAAATTCATATTTAATGTATTTATTATAGGGTGCATCCATATCACTAGTTTTGTAAAGCATTTTTTTCTAGAGAAACAGCCCAGCATTAGATGCATAGTTTCTGGCTGTTATAGCCAAACTGAACTATGTGCAGAGCAGAGGCGGGGAAGGGAGGCATCTCTCCACTAACTCATTCTTCTAGGTATGTCATTTGATGCCTGTCCACAGCACAGGCTATTCACAGCAAAGCAGTAAATCAGCTTGGTAAGAATGGAGAAAGCAGCCTAGAGATCTACCTGCTGGTTGCACGTTCACATATTATGAAATGATTTCATAGTGGATAAAATATCTGAGGAAATAAATGTAATTGTATTTTTAGTGATCGTTTTAAGGAAACAAATAATATTATAACCCCTTTAAAAGAAAGCTAGAATATCTCTAATTACTACAGACTACTATAGTAATGTTTACCTGCAAGTCCCTTTTTATGCAATTTCCTTATACTATATGTCTGTATGTTGTATCAAATATTCATGTTATTTGACATACAGGTTTGTATGTTCTTTCTCTAGTAGCTCTCTACATGCAAGGACAATTAGAAGCTGGGAGCATATAAATAAAGAGGATGTGCACTGCAACAAATGGGATGATTGCACACAGAGAGTTTGAAATACTCAAGGCAAATAGGCTGTTCACTTGTGAAAAGGGAATTTGTTGATATCCTTTAGGGATAGTCTTTGTTCTGGCTGTACCTGCACATTAGATCTCAATGGACTTCTGTGGGATCATCTCCTGAGCATCTCTGGTCTCAGGACATGGCCCCATAGGATTCTACTGGGAAAAATTTTAAGCTTGCTGTGGGTCATGGCCATGGTGTATGAAGTAGAGTGTATTCAGTCAGAGAGAAAGATAAATGCCCTTTGTTTGAAAGTGCACTGATCATTTTAAGAATGAAACCTTCTTTATAAAAACTCCCCAACTTCCTATAGATGTGAATGGAGTCTTACTTCAAGGATATACAGGTATGTGTGGCCATTTAAGGCTATGTGAAGTCACTGTGCAGGCACTTGCAGCATCAAACAAAATTGTAAACACAGGTTGTAGACCGCCATTAAAAAGAGGTAAGAAGTCATCAAGGCATCAGAGTAGGGGAGAAGCTAGCTCAGAATAGGTTAAGGGGCTATAGAGGTGGACTGGGGAGTTTGAATTCTAAAGGGAACCTTTCTTTATAGGTATATAAGGAAATATATGATACATGAGTTTCATCCGTGTTCTTGTCTATAGCAAATGATCTGACACAAGAACTCGGATCTTGTCACCAAAGTGTAAATTAAATATACAAAGTTATTAGGTAAATAATACCACTAGCATCTACCTAAAGCTCAAATACTCGTTGAGTGGACTCACCCTTTAATTTCTATAACACTATTCATTTCTTCAGTAAAATTTAATTTTCTCCTTTTCTTAAACACTAAGACTAACTTTAACATTTTAAGTAGACATCTGCAGTACAAGTTACATTGTATTATAATGAATTATAAACTAAATTCCATTTTTTAATTTTAGCCACCTTGAGTTATAAATGCAAATTAAGGCACTTGATTTCATGAATCATGGATCCATGACAAATTGAATTGATTTAATTTGTTAACCAAATTCTAGCAGATTGTGGGTGTGTTGCAGACATTTCTGCAGGTGTGTGAAACAGTTTTATCAACAGTCATCTTGACATTGTAAAATATGCTCTCTTAAAGATCCAGGTCTGCAGCATGGTACTTACTCTGCATTCACCTTCTTTAAATCAGCATACGTAAACAACTGATTTTTGGACTTGTGAAATTAAAAATATTAAAGCTAACGCTGATGAGATTCTTTTGACACCACATGTTGCAGTGTTTTAATCCTCAACCTGCTGTGCCTCCTTAGTAAATCGTGGACATGGAGCTAGTATATATAACAGGAGTCTCTAGATTTCGTTGTCTGCATACTTGTTCCAGATACTGACAATCCTGAAACTTGCACCTTCAGAAGCAAATCATCAATGGCAGCTCTCATATACTGTATGTACTGTATATATACTCTCGCAACCTCGCTTTGGGGCTGGGTTCACACTGTTGTGGTAGGCAGCACATTTAAATAAATGGTATACCCAACCATTCATTTAAAAGGGCTGTCCAATGCACTATAAATGGCGCATGTACTTTTTCTTTGGTAACACAGTAGTACACAATGCACGGTAGCTATAGTGCATTGCAATGCATGTGCGTAGGAAAGTTGTGTTGGTGGGCCACTAGAAATTGAATCACAACGCACCAATACATGTAACTCATGTTTTTGCAGTGACACGCGTGTAATGGCATGGCACCACTCTCTGCATACCCCCAAGGGTGGAGGGTGGAGCCTTGAAACTCTGGGCTTACAGAAAGTGAGCTGTATGATGCTTGGCATCATTCTTTCCAGAAGAGGAGCAGTGCTGCATCCTCGAATCAGTGAGTCTACAGGAGACAGCACTCAGGGAGATCGGGTGAATACAGCAGCTGGTGTTGCCTTTTTAGAGCTGCTAGCTGGACAGGTCCTTGGAAGGGCTCCGGCAGTCTAAGGACCTGTGATGTCATCACTTCTAATGCAGGTCAATTTACCTGCATCAGATGTGAGGATGCCAAGGGACCTACCACAGTCAGAGTGGAGGGGGAGATAAATGAGAGCTGACCATCGCAGGACCAAGGATCAGGTGAGCATATCTTCTATATTCCCATAGAGAAACCATTGCAGTGTAAGGGTAGCCCCACTAGAAGGGTTAACTTTGTTAATTTATGGCATTCTTTTTTCAATTTTCTTGTGCCCAGAGATCAACTTTCATAAAAGAAAATGATTATGTGATATTATATGCTACAGAATACATGTTTTTTTTTATTGTTAAAAACTGCTCATTTGCTTTGATCTAGAATTAAAGCTCCAAATATCTTCAAATATTGTCAGACAGCTTGTGACCTAGTATTTACAGATCCGTGCGAGAAAAATTACACTATAAAATTCCTCAAACCTATTTTTTTTCTTCATAAATGTCTTTAAATAACTGTCTATGCTGTCTTTTAGCCGTCAATCAAATCTGAATCTGTGCTAGAAAATGACAGCTGAGATACAGCATCTTGCATGCGATTACTCATAGAGCAGTACAGCCAGTTCTTATTTCAGGAATTTTCATAAATCAGCCTAGTAATAAGGAACCTGATCCCTTAAGAGCCACTTTAAATGTAGATATTTTTATGTTGCCACTGACAGTTATACTCTTTTCTGCAGTGTAAGAATGACTAAAACTTTCATTTAATTAAAACAGAGGTTCTTGAAGAGATAAAGGTCAAATCAATTTGAAGCATTTCACCACGGAATATATTTAGCCTTGTTAAAAAGGCTTAATAGTAACATTTATTGATATATATGCAAATATTTCAATGCTTTAACAGAGCCAAAAAAGGGACTTTAAAAAAAAATAATACCGATGATGGCCCTGACATTTAAAGTGAAATGTCCATGTTATTTTCAAACAATACAACAGTGCCACAACCAGGCCTTGGGGATGTATACCTTGTTGACTAAATCAAGCTGGAATAAGAAAGGCATTCAATTACAAATCAAGGATCAACTGAATTGTTATCTGCAGCCTAAGATCTGTGTATGTATTACATTTAATACATACACCAGCAATTTACACAGCACTTTACATACTACACATTCGCATCAGTCCCTGCCCTCGAGGAACTTACGATTTAAGGTCCCTATTTTACATGCATAGAGGAGCCAATTAACCTTTGAGCATATATTTGGGGTGTGGGAGGAAACTGGAGTACCTCAAAGAAACCCATGCAAGCACAGGGAGAACATGCAAACTCCTTGCAGATAGTCCTGACCGGGATATTCTAAAGAGCACCCAAGTGTCCTGACCGAGAAACAAACCAGGTACCCCAGTGCTGCAAGCCAGAAATGCTAACCACTACACCACTGTGCTGCTCAAATTTTGGCCAATTTGTCAGGAACCGACTGGAGTTTAAGCTGTGTATGGCCAGCTTGAAGTGTTGTACAGATTCAAAACTAATTGTCATTAATACATTACTAATCCATGAAAGTTCACTGAACAACAGCAAGCAGATTAATCTTTTTTGAACTTCGCAGCTTCAAAAACTGCCGCAGGCAGTGAGAGGCAGGTCGCTAAAAAGCCATAATCCATGACAATGTGAGAATAAAAAACAGGTGTGCTGCAGTAGGTTAGGTGATACCATTAACACCTGAATGCCCCGTAACCAAAATAGTATTTTAGCTAATTAAAACGTTAATGAGGGGATCTGATATATTTATAGGTTTAGTTTAAAAAAATCCTAATATTGCAGTTCCTTATTTTTTAGCAAATATCTATCATAATTAATCTAATAGTTCAAATATTGACTATTTAGAGTGTCTGGCAAGAATTTGAAAGAAAGATGCTGCTTCTCACTATGATCTAAAAGTTTTGACCTGGATTCTTAAGAATTAGTCACATGGTCCCTGCCAAGGGGCTTCGGAGCCACATGCTCACTCACAGCCAATCAGTCAAGGGCTGTGACTGAACACTGCCCCAGCTATTTAGCACTGATCATGTAACTGCCAGTCAAGGGCTTCAGAATAACAAAATTCACAATTGAAAAGTACATTTTTCCTGATTTTTTTTAACATCACTCAGAGTGATTATAAGCAGTTCTATGATGACAGTAGGTCAACTTTACAACATCATAATCTTTTTGTTCAACTATACTGCTGTTCAAAAAGCTTCTATAGTTTTACCCATTTCATTGTAAACCCAACTACACAGACTTGGCCATACAGCATACTCGGCATATACTTGGAGAGCTTTGCTCAATCATAAATACACTTTAAATATAAGCACTGTTGTGGCATATGCAATTGCTGAACCTGACAGGGGTAGTAAGCCTTCCCCACTCTATTCACAATAAAATAAAAGTGTTTGCTTTAGATGCACTTCAACCCTAATTAAAGAAACATCCCAAAACAAATAAGGGTTAATTTACTAAAGGTGTAGAGGCAGTTCACTTTGTAAAGTGAAGGTTCACTTTGAAAAATGTATATTCACTTTGCAAAGTGAAAGTTAGTAAATGAGGTAAACTTATGTTTGCTTTGCTCACCCAGCCATGCAAGCGCGAAATTAGAAACAAAAAAGAGACCCCCGCCCAAAAAAAAATGTCCGTTAACATTCACTTTGCTAAGGCTAATGCTCCATAAACATTCACTTTTCTAAGTGAACAGTCTCTGCTCCTTAACTAAATCAACCCCATAATGTTTCTTGTTTACTAGTTACAATATGGTATTTGAGATCACTCTTTCCCCAGTTTCACTATGTACAATGTGTCTTGTGTTCCTGCAGCTCAGGGATTTTAACTTCTTTTGCCACTCACCGTTTTCTCCTAAATCTATAACTCTTACAATGGATATCCCCCCGAGACTCTAGCTCCTCTTCTGGGACTCTAATTCTGACTGTGCTTTAATGCCTGACATCTCCACCTCCTGTGGAGCTGGAACAGATGGTTCTATAGTGAGGTTTAGCGTTGACAGTCTAGCAAAGGAATTATGGAAAGGCATAAATGGTAAGGCTGCGCAATTCTCATTTAACCCTTTGTTTCAATAGTATGGAGGCACAACGGTTACCTACCAAATGATGTGATTATAAACATGTCATGAAACTTCCTTCTAACTCATTTTATTAAACAGTGAACACACTGCAATATACTGTATATATGTGATTTTACATTTATTAAATTCACTAGTAATTATGTAGTTCACCTTATATCTAGTCAGATAGACCCCCTACCCCCAAAAAACATTTTATTGGTTAACCTAAAGGATGTTGTACAATAACTGTAACATGTGCTGCCAGCTTAAAGATACGAACTTAGTCAATTGTTGTGTACTATTTAAAAGTGACATACAGCCAGATAAAATTAAAGATTGCCCTCCCCCCAAAACAAATGTATACCGGGTTCCTGTAAACCACTCTGGGCTCCTTAAAATGTACACAAACAGTGCCCCCCACACACACACACACTCACTGCACTGGTTAAATGCTCACTTTGCTTAGGAGCTAATAAATAAAGAGTATTACTAACCCTATTCTCCTGTCCCGCAGGATTCCTCCATGCTGGATGACCACCCCCCACCCCCAAAGCCTCTTCTCTTCGCTAGTCAACTGGTCGCTTTCCAACATCATCATTGTATGTGCAGACATTGTATGCCCATGATGTCTTGGGAGAGTCTGAGAGAGGAGAAGAGCGCTAACTGATAAGGGAGCGCGGAATAAATTAAATAATACACCTTATTTCTCATCTCCTAAACAAAACAAGCATTTAACCTATGCAGTGACACTGCCCCCTCCTAACACAGCATGGGTTAAATGTATATTTTCTAACACCCAGTAACACTCACCTTAATACACAGTCCTGTGACAGCCAGTGTCCTAGTCCTCCACGCCTAAGCAATTGAAAGTGGACAGGTAGTTCAAGTAACCCCACATTTCGTCCTGATGAAATGAAAGCTGGCAGTGCATGTGTGATAAGGTTAGGTGGGAACAACATTGATTAGAGTAAGTATTATTGGGTGTTAAAAACCTTATTTTTATAAAAATGAGGAAGAGATTTGTTAGGATTGATCAATTTTAAAATTGTCAAGTTAAAGTGCTGCATAACAATACACCACATGATGTTTGTCATGCTCTTCTGTGTCCCCTCTAATTTAGTTTCACTTAGTTACTGAGGCCTGACTTATTCTGCCCTCATGGATAGGCCTTGCCATCTGCCATTGCAGTCTCCAGTGACCACAATAAAGGCACTATCACTGAACCAACTTGATGTCAGACTTCGGTGATTATCCATTAAGTCACGTAATGTCAGGCCTTAGAAAGAAAAAAAAATACAGTAGAGAAGGGCACATAAGGGGCTTTTTTGACTAATAATAGAATCTTGTGGAGTTTGTACTTAGACAGGATGTTTATTTTTGAACGTTTAAAATTTGATAAAAACGTTTTCTAGATTTTAATAAAGCAGAGAAAGGATAAAACCCCTATCATCTTCTTTTTTTGCTGTCTGTATACAATTAGAGAAATGTCTATTTACTTCCTGTTCCAGAGCTGCAACAGTAACATAAAGTAAATTTACCAAAGGGAATTATCCTCTTATACATATGTCCCTGGAACAGATGTGCCAATTGGGTGATTTCCTTTTTACTCTTGTTCTGGGGAAAACTTTAAAATGTTGGATTTCTCTTATTTTATTTCTTGGTGGCAATGGTCACCAGGATGAATGAATCCCAATGGGGCCACAAATAGTATTAAATGGTGACAGAATGTCTTACCCTTCCCCACAATATCAAAAACTAAAAAAAGTTTTGTCAGGAGATGACCTTTAAGGTTTACTTTTATGATAATTATAATTTTAGGTAATGATCTATCCAGATTAGTAGGTCATTAAACTAACACTTCATAGCATAATTCTGTAGTAGAGCACATCAGTACTTTGGTTTCCCTTGTACCTTTATTGGGGTTATATTTCAAAATATTACAGTAAACAAATGCACATTTTAAGCTGCAAAATAATTATTAT
>NW_017306325.1:2320421-2341840 GCF_000935625.1 Nanorana parkeri | reverse complement strand
CCCCTCTAACTGATCATTGGATAAAAAAACACAATCTAAAGGCCTTTTTTACTTAAACTAAAGACATGGTCACATGATCTTCAGGTCCCAAATCTTCTCTCTTTGTTTGTTTACTTCCCTTGGTGTCCTTCAGGTGTCCACATCAATGCCTGCATGATGTGCACTCTTGCAGAGGCAGGGTGCTCTCAGGATCCAGAAGAGTCATGACTTCACCTCATTCAAGAGGACAATAGGAGACTAGAAGTTTCAGGTGCAATTGAAACACTGAATTAGTGGTCCCCCGGAAATGAAAATGGTGTTGGCGAGGGTCCCAGGCAGGGTACTTAGGTGAGTATAACTTGTTTCAACAAGTAAGAAACCAAAAATCCTTGAGGTGGGATAGAGGGGTGGGAGGGGGAACAAAATTAATCACAGAGTGGGGTCTTAGTATATTTTACAATTAATATGTCATCCCTAAAATATTGTAGCGGATTTTGCAATTAGGCGGTAGGTATAACTATTGGTGGACCTATTGCAGCCCCTAATGGAATCCTCCTACTCAGTTTAGCAAGTTTAACATGTCAATCCTATAAGCCTTTGAAATAACCACTGTGCTCCATGGAAAAGAAATGCAGCTTGTTACCCTGTCAGACACATACAATTCTATAAGTGTACAAGCTTTTCAAAGACATGGACAGTTTCTGTCAGCTGGGTGTGCACTGTTTCTATGGCAACCTAGAAAATATTTACATTCTTCATTGGAGAATAAGCCAGCAGATGTATATGTGGAACGTAATAAATACAATTTATAAAAATGTTTATTTAACTGTCTTATCATACTGAAAGAAGAAGAATGCCAATCAGTTTAGTGTAAATTTACTAACCAATTGTTTTGGCCAAGAACAAGAAAATAGTGATGCAGCTGGCAATGTACTCTCACTAAAGGAAAAAGAAAACCTTTTTTGACCCTGTCAATAATCACGTCAATTCCCTGGATCAAACACACCATTGATTAATCCAACTGGTTATAATGGGAGATTCTATTTCTAACATACAGTTTTGTCCACTGTCTTCTTTAGAAGTGCATCACAGTATTTGATCACCCTTACAGTGGGGAATGACTCAATATAATAATCATAAAATACTTTCATCCAATTGTCCAGTGAGATAGGATAAACATTAAAGAGCCTCTGTCCCTTTGCCTATTCAGAGAAAATGACAGGTTCTCTTGCAAGAAGAACCCCCCACCCACTTGGAATTTAATTGGGAAGAACCCAAGATGGACCCGCAGGAGCAGGATGCAAGGGTTGTGGTAAGATTTCTTACTTCTATTATTTGGGCTTCTGTGATCTTTTGAAATTCTCCCTGGGGCTTAATAATAAAACTATACCTTCAAACTACTGTAGCTGGCCTTTACAGGAGTCTTCATGCTCTTTTTAATAACTTATTACCTGGGTTATCACTTCCTATTTACCCTACCTCACTACAAAATGGTGAGGGAATTAATCATGGTGATGGGCAAATAGAGGGGCAGGGGAAGCGGTTCAAAGCCACTGAGCTGAATGTTGTTTCTGCATTAGAATTCCCTTTTCTTCATGGGGTCTTCAGGCACACTGCAAGATAGGACAGTTCCAAAAAACACACATAGACCAGCGCCAAATAGAACCCTCCTTAGGTTCAGAGGACAATACTTCTTGCAATCCAAAAGAGGTTGCCCCGTTACAGACAAGGGATACCGTGCACTGCATGGAAGATAGAAAAAACAAACACTGGGCACCTATCCTGGTGCAACGAAACCTTTTAATTAGTACAAAAGATGTAAAAAAAAAAAATATGTACTCACAAGGAAAGCTTTCATATTTTGTACTGATTAAAATGTTGCATTGCACCTGGATAGGCGCCCAATGTTTGTTTTTTCTTTGTTTCTTCTACACTGCAAGATAGCACCTATGATGCCCACTACATCATGTAGGGATCTGCCAGATATTTTGTTTGGCCATACTGACTTTATGGTAAATTGAGTAGACTTCCATATGCAGAGTAAAAATGGCCTTAACTTTTTTTAAAACAGTTAGTTATTTGAACAATTCTAATTGTCTACTTGAGAAAGCTGTCAAAGCAAATACAGTGGGGGGGAGATGATAAAAACTGGAGCAGACAGAATCTGGAGCAGTTGCCTAACCAACCAGCCATGGGCAACTGCTCCAGATTTTGTCTACTGCAGTTTTGATAAGTTCCTCTCAATGTGTTTTTGTTAAACAAAACTTCATGAACGGAGATGTGGCTTCTGTTAGTCTTTTCTTTTCCCAGCCATCTCAAACTATCCACATTTGTGTCTGTGCCAGGAAAGAGTTTGTATATCTGATGCTTGAACCACAATAAATGTAAAAAGATGACAGGTGCATCACCTCACAACAGCTCGCCACAAAGATGGCGACCTTTCACATTGTGAGCGTTGTTTCATATCCCAGCATTAACAATCTGCCAGAAAACAGCGGGGCAAATAATAATTGGATAACCTTTTGCATATTAATAGTCTCAGTAGTCAGAGCTCCAAAGCAGTCTGTAATGTCTTTTTAATATCATACAAAAACTATTCTCTCAAATGTAGTTGCAAGAGACTGGGAAAAAAAGGAAACATGTGAAATATTTATAAGAAACTCAAATGCCGTACTTTTGGCAAATAAAATTCAGAGATTTTATTTTGTAATTTAAGAGCACCTTGCATTTTTTTTTTTTGCTTTTTGAATAATTTCTTAAATATGGGGTTGGGGGCTGCCTAATAAACAGACCTTGCATTTGAATAGAACATTCTGGGCTCCCAGGATGTCCTAGATTAAACTGAGGGGATATGCAGGCAGCTATAGATATTAACATTGTAATACCAGATTGTTATGTGCAAAATAAGTACAGGCTGACCCTAAGCAGACTGAGGAAATGTTAAGAGCCCATACACACTATGCTCTGCATTAAGGCAGCCAATTCATTTGAATGGTCTGGCAGTGCACCTTAGTATACAAATAAAAGGACATAACCCTTTCTTTCAAATGCAGCACAACACAAAACATGTCATGTGTGCTGTGGTCTTCTGCATTGCCTGCTTCTGCAGTAGAGCATTGGGAAACATTTAGAAATAATGGTACCTCAACGAAGCAAAGGTAATTTATTGCATGTGTTGAGGTGAGATGTGTGGTTTATTACAGTGGTGGAACTACCGCCGGTGCAGCAGGTGCCGGCGCACCGGGGCCTGAGGCTGTGGGGGGGCCCAGTGGGGTCTGCTTCTGCAATACGGGGCAGTGCAGGGTCCCTTTTGTTAGACCACCGGGGCCCTGCACTGCCGACAGGCTTCTCGGTGAGGGGGCGGGTCCTGTGACTCCCCTCCCGGCCGCATTAATCTATTTCTCTGATTAAATGATTACAGACAGGCCTCTGTTCTATCAAAGTTTGAGACTACGTTAGAATGTGTGACCACGTGGTCACACATTTTAACGTAATCTCGCCCAGATTTCCGGCGGTGGAATAGGTGAAGCATTCCAACGCTTTCTCTGCTGTTCCAGGGTAGATCGGCATCGCAAATCGCATGTGCAGGAGAACCGATCTGCCCTGGAACAGCTGATCGGTCCTGAAATGTCACTTCTATCCGACTTTGTGAGTGCGGTGGAATGTGAGATCGCAGTCGGAGAGAAGTGACATCTCAGGACCGATCAGCTGTTTCAGGGCAGATCGGCTCTCCTGCACATGCGATTTGCGATGCCGATCTGGGAAAGCGCAGGAATGCTTCACCTATTGGCGGTCACACGTTCCACCGACGAAAAATTGGGTGGGATTACATTAAAACGTGTGACCACGTCACCGGTAACACATTCTAACGTAGTCACAACCTTTGATAGAACACCGCCATCAGGGGGGTATGGCCTCATACATGGGTATCAACTGTACCGGGGCGGCATGGCAGAGGTGACAGGGGAGGGGGTGGAGGAGGCCGGACCCCAGCATAGAGAGTCTCAGGTGGGCTATGCAGGATCTATGGTGTGCTCGGCAGGGTCTCAGGTAACTCCAGCACGCTACTGCAACATTAGAGACCGATGGGGGGTGGGGCGGGGGCCAGTGTGATCCGCCCCCCCCCCTGCCCCCCTGTCTTGGGAGGGAGGCCCAAGATAAAATCTTGCACCAGGGCCCTTTGGCTATTAGGTCCGCCACTGGTTTATTATGTCACGCTTCAGTGTGAATGGGCCTTTAAAGTGCTTTGTCAAAGACTTCATTTTCAAATTATGTTAACAGATATTATCTAGACAGATATAGAACAATAGACTGCATGCAGTGAAAAGGACTGATAAGATTTACACGTAAAATCTATTATCATAAACATTTTACCATAAAAATAAAGAAAAATAATCTATGCAAAACATGTGTCAGCATCCAGATAAACACTGAAGGCACATCCCCAACTTTATAGGCTGTAATGGAGTTTTTTTTTTTTTTTAGAAACATCACAGACCACCTGATTTTAGTTTTGTGGTTTAAGACAGAATTTTTCCATTTACAAGGAATCACAACAGAAGTGTTAATAAAAGCTAAGTGCTCATTATCAGCATCTTATCAACCAGTAAGTCCCAGTGAATTGGTTGTATTTTTCCTTCCATCTGGTAAGAGTTATTTAAATGTGAAGTCTGATGAATTCCCAGATGGTGTACATTTTCCCAAATAAACTATGCACTTTAGTATATATCGCTAGAGTAAAAATATGACATGCTAAAAGACTAAAAGTCATGGACTCCATAATTATTAGCTTGATATCAATTTAATTCAGAGTGGACTTCTCATTTCCAACCTCAATATCACATTAAGTACACCTGTACTAGGAAAATGTAAAATAAACTAATAGTTGCTTGCAGAACAGGCATAATAAGCTGCTATATCCTAAATTTCCTAGAGACCCCCCTTTCCCCCGGCAGAGTATCGCTTATAACATTTACAGGAAAATATGGAAAGTCTATATTTTGCTCAGGCCTACTAGCTGGTTGCTCAAGTACCAAGCAGTACAGGAGGCATAACTTTTTTTCTCCATACTGGGAGTTTAGATCTTCTGAGATCCTCAAGTGGTTCTCCCAGAGGGGTTCAAACTTTCATAGTAAAGTCATATTATGACACCTTATAATGCCCGCTTTGCAACTTTAGCCTCTATTTTTATAACAATTACCTGGTACAGGATGCTTCAGATTTCCATGTTTTAACACAAATTACTGCAATGTATCTGGCTAACTGCTGTGAGTGGCTATTCATTGTGAAAGGCACCATAACAGACTATATAGTAAGGCTAATAAACAATGATCTGCAGCACACAACAATTCATGTACTATATGTTGTGGTATGCTGGGTTTAAAAAAAAAAATGGTCATGTGAGATTTTTTTTTGTCTGTTGTGGTGCCTAGGTAGCACTTTCATAAAGAACTGGCCGCCTTATGTCAATGCACATTAACAAATGGCACAACTCTGAATAAGAATAAGGAAAGATTAGTAAGAAGAATGTGACAATTCACAAAATTTTGAGTAGTGAGATTAAATTGGGATCTATAAATAGAATCTTTTGCCATCTGTGCCCCTACTGTTATAAGATGCCAGTATATTTTGTTGAATAACCGTATACAATGATATTTCCTTTTGTTGGAAACAATGTTTCCTACGTCATTTATATACAAGCATTTTTGCAAACTATAAACATTAAGACTAAGGGCATTTGAAGTGGCTAAGTGGAAAGTTCTGCCTTAGATGGATCCCAGTGTTTTATTAAGAAGGTATGCACCCCTGCCATTCCATTCCTTTGGCCAAAAAGTCTTTCTCCAGTGATGAATCTTAAGTGAATGCTTTTAAATGACATCAAGCTAATGTCCTACATTGGATAAGATAGTCAGGGTTACCCAACTAAAAATGATTCAAAGGTTAGAATGGCGTGACCTGGCCGGGACGCAGTGATATTTCACCGCTGGCAGTATGGGAAGGGATTGAAGTGACATTTTCACAAATTACTTTGCTCTCACTACCAGCCTATAGTGCGTTGTGTGGCAGCTAACAAAGTAGAAAAACCCTGATGATATTATCGGGGTATTCAGTGAATGTTCTGTACTTGTTTCTTAGAACTGAGAAATGATGGGAGCTGCAAGGTGACTGGTGGCTTTTTGATTTTGGTAAGGTTATATGTGTAGACTTGAGGTATGAATTTGCAGGTACAAGAAAAACAAAACAAACTCCAGCCTTGGGTTGTGTGTACAAGTTGGGTATGGGTCTGCAAAAACAGATCTGAGAAGATATCTCCCTCGGGCTCTATGTAGACTTTTTGAGAAATGTGCTAAGCAAAGTTATTATAATTTTGGAAATCATGGCTGGATGTAAACCAAAACAGAGTGGAGTCAAACAGATTAAAGCAAAATGAAGTTGGCATTTAAAAGGAGAATTTTTAATTTTACACTTCATCACACCTTGAGGGTGTGTCCACAGCAGGTGTCTCCTTGCACCTGCTTTCTATCAGGTTTTCATCAGTCTTTCATCCATTTTGTATCAGTAAGCTATTGATTTCCATTGCCTCTAACTGTCAAGCGTTTTTTGGCACTTAAAAAAGTGGATAAAAATCAGATTACTTTGAACAGTCATCAGAATAGAATAGAATTGACAAGCATTACATGTTACTTCATCCTATAAAATTACATTAATAGAGATAAACAGATAAAGTTTCTGAAGGACAAAATGTTCATGTTGCCTACATCAGCCAATAACATGCTGGCTAAAATAATTTAATGCCCATCCCCAGGCAAAAAAAAAAATACCCTCCATCCCTTTCCTATACCGCTCCCTCCCATCCATTCACCAGCTGATTTAAAAAAAATAACTCATCCAAAGCCCTTTTGCACTTATCTAACACCACCTTCACATGTTGCCTCTTTGTCACAGTCCCTTGTACATTGATTCGGCGCCAGGTTTTGCCTCCTGTCCGAGTTGCACAGTTTTGTGTCAAACCGCCATGAACATAGGTGTTAAAAGGCTTGTGCACCTGTGCTTTAGCGTTCGAGTGACATGTCTCCATGCTAGTAGCTGGACCTCTCTGTTTCCTGTGGCATTGCTGTTTGAGTATACCTTGTATTATGTGTCCTTGCTTGCTCTTGTTGTTTTCAGTGTTCCCTTCCTGCTGTGCTCTAGCATTCCCTCTGTTTTGTGTCCGTGTACCTCTTTGGTTTGCTGTGGCTGTGAGTTCTCTCCACAGCATTGTTTCCTACTCTGGTTTGTAGTTGCCTCCTGCTTCCTGTGATTATTTTGCTCTGCACTATAATGCACCTCCCTCCTTTCTCCTGTGCATTCCCCTCTGCTGTTCCTGTGTATTTCTTGTCTCCGTGGGTACACATGTTGTGTGTTCCTGTCTATTACCTGCTCCCTGTGCCATGCATGTGCCCTGAGTCTTCCCTCTTGTGCCTGTTTTCTGTACCTTGTATCCTGTGTGCACCCTGTGTCTTATCCAGTGTGCTGTGGTCCCTGAGTACCTGCTGGCACTGTGTGTCAGAGAGCCACAACCTGGGAGCTGCCCCACAGCTCAAACATCCACACAATTAGTGGCTCTGGGAAAGACCAGGCGGCTCCTTACATCCTGCAACTCTGGAACACCTACGTTTGTTTAGCGGTCACACTGTCCCTGCATCTTTAGAGAGCTGTATCCCTGCACATTCCTAATTCAGTCTCAATATACTGCTCTGAAAGACCTAGAGATTACGATTCCTGGTGCTCCAGTGCCCAAATCATGACACTCTTCCACTGGTGGAGACTAATAATCCAATGCTGCAGTCCGGGCCTTCCACCAATCAGTCTTGTCGCTGCTCCCCATTCAGATGTCACCATCCTCTCCACTGCTTCCAGTGGCATCTTTAGGATCTGTGAGGATACCTCCAATGAACAGCCAATGAGAAGTGTTTCAACATCACTAGGAAGCAACATGAACCTGAACAAGAAGCTTTTCCCTCTGCAGCAAGAAAAAGAGAATTCTTGGGATGAGGTGTGTCACATGGCCATAGATTTAAATGAGCATTTGGTGATTTGATTAGCTTTTATTTTGAATTGCTGCAACAAAAAGCTAGAGTGGGGAACTTCCCTGGCTATAACTTCAATTGAAAAAAAAACCATCTGAATGGTGATCAATAGATAAACTGGGAGGTTATTAGGACTATAGTTCAAAGAATTATGGAGCTTCCCGACGAGTTACATGCAGGCTGCTGAGGCTGATGTCTAATTCTAGTTGCTTGGCCATCAGTGGACTTAATATGAACTTAATATTTACTCTGACTTTCCTGATATAGTTGTTCTTGTTTAATGATTTGAAGTACAGAAGACAAATTGTCAACATGACAGCCAAGCAACTAAGACATGTGGACATAACTTGATATGTATTTTTGTCTCGACTCAAGGTCTTCAACTACATAGAAGGAGGTTTAATGATGACTGCTTGGCTGGAAGTAATATATAAAATACATACTATTTTCAGAACAATTTTATGTACTGTTGAAGATATAATGCATCTTAATTTTGGGACTTGTACTATTTCTGGAGTGTTTGTGCAGTATTTCTGTAACATGGCTAAATGAACTTCATTTACCGTATTTGTGAAACATGAACACCGTTTGAGTGCGTAATATGAAATTATGACAGTGATGATTTATAATTTTAGATTAAAGGGTTTTGGATCAGCTAACCCCTCCCTAAGTCTACAACAATAGTTTCCCCTGAAGTCAGCAGTGTAAGTCTAGGCTGCCTAAATTACCCCTCAAGAGCCTTTACAAGAAACTATAGCAGCTGGTGCATGATTAGGCAGAATTAGACTATGGTCTTTTGCTGAATATAAATAAGACTGTTTTTATTACATAATGATTAAGTATCTTGGCATATATCTGAGCCAAATTGAATAAAAATGCCCTAAATTCTGAACCATATAACATAAAATGTATACTTACTGTGTCTGCCTAAATTATGCAGTGTGACCCTATTGGGTTGCTCCCTCACTGGTCCAGAATGCTGAATAATTTTAGGGAGCTACATATAATTGGTCCAGTCAGTGAGAGGGTAACTGGTAAGAAAACGGTCTTAAAGTCATCATGTCTCTGATGAGCTCCACCCCTTGTTATTTGTCAAATGCCAGAGCCTTTACTGCCCACTGAGGTTCTCGTTTTGAGCAGTTGAATAGCAGGGGGTGGGGATTTGTGCTAGGAGGGGGTGGGGCTTCCTCGAGGCCTGCTTTTGAACATTCTTCTTCCCATAGGCACTATTTTAAAAAATGTCTTAACCTAAGAACAAACATGTAATATATTGCAGCTTACAAGTCCTTAAATGTAGTGGCTGCAGTTGTTTTAATTTTTCTTAGGCTAAGTACATGTTTAGCAAGTACAGAAAATACCTGTTAATATTGCCAGTGTCCTAGTCACTTCCTGTGAGATAAACCAAGAGCACAAACAATGGTGCCTTCCTACTGTAAACAACTACTTTAAAATGCCACTGACTATTAATGACTGGAGGGAGGGGGGATTTTATTGCTACTACTTGGTTTCAGTAGGCAACTTTAAAGGCTAATCCCGTAGCCAGTTCTCTATCCACGTACACACCACCTCATCTATGCCCATAGCCCTCAGCTTGTGTAGCAAGCGTTTGTGTGGTACCGTATCAAAAGCCTATGTTAACTACCTCAATATAAGCATGATTCTTCATTATCAAAAAAGTGTGGCATGTGGGAGTGTGGTACCTTTAGAAAACAAAAGTTGTCTCTAGAATTCCACTCTAAATCACAAAAGGTGCATATATTAGCGATGCACCGAAATTTCAGCTGCCGAAACATATCGGCCACAAATGGCACTTTTGGCAAAATGGCGAAAATGTAATCTTTCGGGCGAAATTGCGGTGCGGCCTCCTCTCACAGGAGGCCAAGAGGTGCAGGAAAGGAGAATGCTGTGTGCGGCCGGAGATCAGTGTGGGGGATAAGGAGAGCAGTGCGGGGGTGGAGACAGCTGTCAGTGCTGTCACAGGAGGCTGAGCTCTCCCTAGAACTGGCCCACTCAGCCTCCTGTGACAGATTAGGAGAGCGGTGGTGTGGGGATGGAGACAGCTGTCAATGCTTTCACAGGAGGCCGTGCCGGCGGTGCAGGGGAAGAGTCAGCTGTCTGAGGAGCTCAACCTCTCCTCCCTGCACTGCTCGCACAGCCTCCTGTGACAGTCGATCCTGGAGGTAGAGCGGGTACATGCAGTCAGTGATCAGCGATCGGTGAGTGTTTGTAAATAATTGAGGACATAGTATGTTTACTGTGTCCCCAATTATCAATGAATAGGACGTGATCTATATCACTTCCTGTTCATTGATGATTGTGGACATGGTAAACATACTATCTCCACAAGTTATGAATGAACATGAACACTCAGTGTAGAGGCGTCCTGTTCATTTATAACAGGGGCTGCAGAAAAAGTGATTGCCGACTGAGGTTAGAAAAAAAATTGGTTTCGGTCCGACATATTTCATATTTTTTATTTTCGGTGTCATTTCGGCTTTGATAATTTCATTTTGTTGTTTTGTATATTATGTACAAATAGAAAGAATCTTTTTTTAACTAATTATTATTAATAATAATAATAATATATGCATAAAAAATATATATTTTCTTAGTAAAGGAGCAGCAACAGACTGATAAGCTGATCTTTCGCTCCCCTTCTATCAGGATCTTACTTGTCAGCACATGTGAATGCAGACACCTGACTAGTCCTAAGTGCTGTAGTACAGGGGAATACAAGTGGCTGAAATCAAGTCAAATTCAGGTATTTTTACAAGTCATATTAGGAAACATTGAGGACTTGATCTGAGCTGTGCACTGTGGCAACAAGCGCATTACACAATGTACAGCAATATGCATTATATACCTTCTCACACACCTTCTCAATGTAACACAGTGCAGCACAATGCAAAGCAATGCACTACCATAGATTATGGTGTGCTGCCAAAAATACTGCATATGCAACTTTTGTTCCGCTAAAGTGCATTAGGGAGCCCATTCAAATCATTCCTTATGTTCCAATAAGCCAAACAGGTTTGTTGCAGTGCAAGGGGTATGCTGATAAGATGAGAGAACAGAGTGACAGAGTAATGAGCTCATCATTCTACTGCTTCTCCTTCTGTCCAGTCACAGAGTGGGGGTGGGGAGGAGACCTGCAAGTGAAAATAAAATTGCAGCAGAGAAAGATCAGGTTCCTTGCCCTGCCAGGCAGAACTATACTTTGTGGCAGAGCTGTGTAAATCTCATAACTGGATGGAGTGAAATACAACTCTCTTTATATGTATTTTGTATGTTTTAGCTGTTTACCTGGAGTTTAACTATAACAAAAATGGTAGGTGAAGAAACAATTTTCCTCTTCATACTTATCAAGTATAAAAATATATTCTTCTCAAAACATTTTTGAAGGAAACAGAATTTGTTCAGCCTTTCTGCATTTTTTAACATTTGTAAGTGACCTTTAATGTTTTCTTACTTGACTTATTTTACTCATGCAGTTCATAGTCTTTTTTTTTTTTTTTTACTAATAAACTATATTACCTCTGACTACTTGACATTAATGTGAATTGGAAAAGGAAGTCCATTGCAAGTGATTGAACAGATTAAACTGACAGGTTTTTTTTTATATAAAGACACGAGTCCTCAACTTTCAGAACTGCCCTTGTAAATGTCGCCATTGTTGTTCTCCAGAGCTTCAAACAAAATGACTGTAACTGCACAACTAGTTCTAGCAACTGTATCCCAAAATGTTGGAAAGCTTTGCTTCCAGATATTGTATAACATATTTATCTTTGAGATAAAATCTTTGCTTTGGTTTTTTAAATCTTTTAATAAAATTAGTTTATCGTGTAGTAAAAGCAACACCCTCAGGGTGGCCTTTGACAGTACCTCTCACATCTCTAGAGGTGGAAAATAAAACATTTGTCCATCATGATATTGAGAGACCTAATACAATTTACATTTACAGTACACTTAAAACTGATGCTTCAGGCATATGATAGTTTTTATTTCTCTTGGGGACAATAATGGTAAAACCCCAAGATTAAGTTTCTGGATCTGCACACCTGCTTTTGGCCTTTGTTGAGGGGTCTTATTCACCCATGTAGATCTTGTCATTTATTTTACTTAAGAAAAGAAGGCAGCAGAAAAGAGCCCAAATCTTTCAGATGGGCAGAAGCAGAATTGGGAATTATGGCAGGCAAGATTTAAAGTGACACTAAACTCAGGAGTTAAATCTTAAAAGTACATTCAAGTACCTTAACTATTCACAAAAATGTATCTTATTTGTGCATCACTCGGCTGTAGATCCTCAAATAATCTCTGAATTGGTGGTGACACTGTCCTTCCTTCTGGAGGGTGGCTACTTTTGTTCCCTATGATCCCTGCGTTTGTTGAACAGTAGCCACCACTCCAAGCTCGCTCCTGTGATTGACTACAGTCTCAATAAAATTTAGTAAACCAAACCTGAGATTTTAGAACATCCCGGGAGTGAGCTTGGAGCGGTGGCTACTTTACAACACACACAGGGACCATAGGGAACAAAAGTAGCCACCTTCCAGAAGGAATTACAGTGTCAGCACTAATTCAGAGATGATTTGGCAATCTACAGCCGTATGATACACAAATAAGATACATTTTTGTTAATAGGTAAAGTACTTGAATGTATTTCTAAGAACCAACTCCTGACTTTAATGTCACTTTAAGATTTATGGTAGTCAGATCTCTCTGCTGGAGAAATTATAAAAAGCCAGAGTGCTGATGCACCCCATGAAGCTTCATCCATAGCTAAAATAGCACTTTTGAATGGGCTAGTCCCAATCCATTATGAAATCAACAATAAAAGGATTCACCTTTTTAATACCATACTGCCATACAAACTGTCAGCAAGATAGGTTACCCAGTAGATTTTGTGGTGTCCTCCTAAGATAGGGCCATCTGCTAATGCTCCTGCTGGCCTGTGGAGATCAGTTGACTGATTACCAATATGGCAGCCACACTATTGGTGCTGTTGTCGGTGTGCATGGATGTGTGCAACACTTTTACCAATCTAAACACACACCAGAGACATCGAATTCCCAGTGTGATCTGCCTTGTCTTCAGGAAGACACATTCTTAGCAGGCTGATCGACCCTTTGCATCACATGAGGCCTTTTTTTCCACGTTACAGACTCGATTCCATCAGTGTGATTTTTTTTTTCTGGTTTAAATCAGGACTGAAAACATTTCTGCTTTGAAAAGAGAGCCTTCTGAGTAATTTTCTTTTTTTTAATGCTGCTTTTCAAACCCTATAACATGTTTGTAAGAGTCCCCTAATGAGAAAAACTGTCAAAATAAAGGATAACAACATCCCTTTAGTGTTACAATATTAACATTTAAGTTAAAACTGCTTCTAAATAATATATAACGTGAACTTTCGGTCAACCACTCTCCGCTCTGATTACAGCTGCCTTTCACCAAAAAGCTCCATTAAACATTCAGCATTTTATGAGCGTTTGTAAAAACTAGTAGAGAAAACAGCGATGATTTAAATGCAAGCATGCTTTATTTATGCTCTAGCAGCAGGATTGCAGGGGCTTTTTTTTCAACGTAACCATCATTTTTGACAACATATCATATTTTACTGTTAGGAGAAATTATTTGTGGATTATGTTCTCTTCTATCATAAAAAACACAAGTTTATATACACAGTATTCCTAAAACAGGTCACTTGCAGTTTGTATAGCCCTCCATGCAAGTGTTTGCTCTATGATTGAGCTCCACTAGAGGACAACACATATTTCAGAAAGGAGTGGGTTGGAGTGTGGCCTTGTTTGTGCTAAGTGATTCCTCAAACAGTCAAAGTTTTGGTCTAATATCAGCAATTTTTTGCTAAAAGAGGCCATTGAGAAATAACAATTATTCTATAAAGTAACCATAATATTTATTAACATCATATATTTTGTTGTAACAGCATCCGTAAACTGCCAGCCTAAACATTACAATAGGGGATCCCAAGTAGCTGTTTCCTATACAGCATACTAGCACATTATGGCTCACTTACCTTACAGGCTATCCCTTCCAGCGCTGGGAAGTCAGGGTTCTCTTTTTCCGCCAGAACTGCCATCTTCACCTAGTCTTCTTCTGGGTTTAGCGTCTTTAGCCTCTTCATTGGCTAGCTGGGATGATGCTCATACACAGGATTTTGGCACAGAACCTTGCTGAACTTGTGGACTGAGCTGTGCATGCGTGGCTCAGTGCACACAAACACTGGCAGGCAGGAAGGGAGCATTTATGACAGAAGAGACATACGGGGGTCTCTTCTGCCATGAAAACCTTACCTACCTGTGTTTTCTTAAAGATTAACTTTATTTCCACTTTAAGAAAAATGATTTGGGGTTGATGCTCTCTCATATCATGAAAACACAAGTATATATAGCCGGTATTCCTAAAACATAAATGTACTTTTTGCAAAATACTTTTATTACTATATACACAGATTCGGTACTACAGATAATGAGATACTTGTTACACTATTGGTCTATGCAACATTTTGCTTTAATAGCCACGTTACACTAAATGAGAGATGGCAGTTATTCTATAACATAACCTGGACACGATATTAAATTATAACTATCTGAAATTTTTATTTTTGGAGGGTATGAAAGGGTTAGAACCTCTGCCAGGATTTTACTGACACCTCAGTTCCCACTGAAATATTTATCCTCACAGTAACAATGTTGTGACCTGGAGAGGAAGTGCAGACAAATCTTCAAAAGGGACACAGGAAGCAATAGAAATATGCCAGGAGTTATTTACCCTCTCTAGGGGGCTAAAAGAAAAAAGAAGATAATAAAAGATTATTTTCTGGGGAGAGAGAGAGAGAGAGAGTGGTGGATGTACATGAACTGTTTTATAAAGTTTTATAAGATTGTCCTTGATCACAGTTATTTTAGCTATATATTTGACAACATTGACAGCAGAACTGGAAGCCAAGGACAGCATTAAAAACTGACCAAGGTTCTATATATATATATATGAGTGTGTGTATACTGTATGTATAAATGTATATATATACCCTTTACTGGTTCCTTGTATGCTGGGTGGATTGAGAATATCTGGCAGCAAATTGAATCTTGGCTTCTCTCCCACCTAATCACCAGTAAAATGGATTTATAAGGAGCGGCTCATAACTATTGTTTACCCTGTTTATGTCACAGAAAAGAAAGTCAGGTATAGTTTTACATAAATGCAAAGTGTGCATCTTTATATTTTGCTTCTGCTTTTATCAGCAGCACATGAATGTATTGAGCTAGACTAATGGGGTAATGTAATACAGTTAAATCTGTAATCTGCAGGATTACTCTGATAGGCAAACAAAGTATATAATGAGTCCACAATGAAGAGTTGGTTTAAGAAATTGTGTAAAAGTATTATACAAAAAAGCTGCTCTCAGTCGTACCGTGCCTGCCAAATTGTCTGAGATAATAGAAGAATTAAGCAGGTCATGAGTTTATATGTATTATAGTACTGTGTATACATACATGTTACAATATCTCCTCATCCACTATGGTAGAAGAACTCTTCAAACGATATACTGTATACTGCACAATGTTAATTGACAATTAGCACAGTTCATTTAAATGGACAAACTCATTGTTTAAAAATCTTAAGTCAATTAGGAAAGCTAAGAGCCTTATTAGTAAATTACAGCTCACTGGAGCTTATTCAGTAAGACAGTAATAGTAATGATGTACAAAGTGTAGTTGGGCATAGCAACCACTTCTTCGTTTGTTCCTTCCCTTAAAGAAACCTGACTGGTATCCACAGACATTAGACATAGACATGGGGGTTGGTTTACTAAAAGGCAAATAAGACACTCAGTTTGCAAGGGAATTTTCCCTTTGTGAATGAGGCAAAGCTTTGCTAACTTCCATCATCCAATCATATAAGCAAAAATACTGTTTTTTGTTTCCTTGGATGTGATTGGCTATTCTTTGCAAAGTGACTTCTCACCAAGTTTAGGGAAAATGCTCTTGCAAAGTGAACAGTGCATTTCCCTTTTACTAAAGGGACCCCAATGAGGCTAATTTACTAAAAGAGTTAAGAATGTTCACTCAACAAACTGAGTAAATATTTCATTTCAATTATCCGGTCATGTGAAAAGAAAATTCCTGTTTACTTATTTCATCTGCACACGACTGGATATTCAAAGTGAACAGGAATTTGCTTTTTACATAAATGGATAATTAATCTGTTTTAGTCACTTTAAAGGGAACCTGCCAGCAATCTAAAAAAAATAGTGGAAAGCCGAGAAAAGGCAAGTTTTTTTTTTTTTATTGCTTACTTTTCCTTTCCACATTTTTTATTAACCTGCAATGTGCCTTCCTAGCAAATATGACTATTCAATCCCTTCACCTTTCCTGACCCTCCTACAAAACCTTTTGTGTTGCTGCATAGGGAAGAGTGAAGGGGAATACTATAGAGTGTCAAATAAGCAACAGCTCTGAGTCTGCTGGGGCTGCTGACATCACATCCAAGATAGCAGGGCCCAGCAGTAGTCTCAGGGCTTTTGGATGTCTACACAAGGGAGGTTTTACAGGTAAATAACATGCCTAAAAAAATTAAAGATGAACTTCAGGATAAGCATTTTAGGACTCAGAGTGCCCATAAGGACATGAACAAATACATCTACTTGCCTGTACTTCAAGCATATAGCCAGTTTACATTGGTATGTCATCACATTAAAGGAAACCTGAATATAATTAGTTTCATGAAAATAAAGCATTAACATATGATCTCATTTATACTATTTATTGAATGTAAAAATGGTAAGCTATGCGATTGTGCTGTACAGCTCCTTTTTTTAAGAACAAATCTGCTAATAGAATTTAACCAAAAATAATATATTTTCCAAGACTGTTAAATGTGCATAGAGCTTGTCTATTAAGGATGTTAATTGTATTTCCTGTATATGAAAGACTCAAATAGAAATTGTCTACAATGATAAAGTAAGAAAAAAAAATTAACCAGAATAGTTTAAAATAGGTAATAACTCTAACATATTATAATTTCCCTTTAAAATACAATTTCGATAGACATAAGTCTCTCCTTGCAATGGTTTATGATATCCAGTTTAACAATAAAGTCACCCGCCCCCTCCTCTCTCTTACTTACAGTCCATTTTAACATTTCAAGTCCCTATCCACAAATTATCTCACCACTGCTGAATTGTTGTCAATAGCCTGGCATATATTACTGTCCTCCAGAGAACTGTCATTCTTGCCAGTCTCACTTGATCCCTCTAAGTTATGAATTATGTGCTCAAGCTAATATAGACCCATATGGATTTAGTCCAAAATCAGAGCTGACTATCCCTATCTCTTGTGTCCATATTACTTAATAACATCCGTAATTCAAGCACTCCAAAGAAACAGACTGCATGCAGTCGAGGTTCCTGTACAGAGGAGTCGTAGACTGGGACAATTCCCAGGAAAGAAATATATCTGGTAAAATAAAGGACTTTATAGGCTTTTGTGAAAGCCAGATACACAAAAGCTTATTAGCGATTTGCCAGTTCTGATTTTTCATGCATCTCAGTTTCCAGAAAGTGTCTAATTCCTCCTGTGCCTACTAAGTTAATTTCAGCACTGCAATACAGCAATACGAACACATTTCTCAATTAAGTTACAATGCATGATTTTAATGCTCCACAAAGGAATCTAATTATTTTCAGTGAACCTCTAATGCTTCATGCATCCTACCAATTTATTATTTTCTGGGACCACTATTACACTGTCTCATAAATATGCAGCAAAATGACTTTTGTAGACATGCTATAAGGATCAAGGCTGGTCATAGTTAGGATGTACTTTACTGAATTCATAAACATTAAATAGACAATTACAGACTGCTTTATGAAATGTGAAATAAAGAATTCTCATTAAACCGCAGAGTTCATTGCTATGCTATTGCTTGCAAAGCTCTCAGTGGTTGGTGGAGCGAACAGGGTCAAGGCTACAGCTTGCAACAGAACATTGGTTAGCATTAATACTGGAGTACTGGCTTCAAATCCCACAAGGGATATCAATTACATGGCTTTTCTCTCCATGGTTTGATATCTTTCCTCTTCCTGTAAAATAGTTTATTCCCAAAGACACTTAAAATACAGTCTTCTAGAGACCCTATGCCATAGTTACCGACCCATCTCACTCCTAAACGTCGATACCAAACTATTCGCCAAGATTCTCTATTACCGCCTATCCCCCCATATACCAGATCTGATACATCTAGATCAGGTAGGCTTTGTCCCAACGAGGGAGGCCAGGGACAATACCACCCGTGCCATGGGACTCATCCACTCTGCCCTGTCGTCCGCCTCCCCCTGCGTCCTACTGTCCACCGACGCGGAGAAGGCGTTCGACAGGGTGGGCTGGGATTTCCTTACCTCCACTTTGGACGCGGTAGGTCTGGGCCCCTTCATGAAGAACTGGATACGCTCACTCTATTCCAACCCCTCTGCGAGGGTCCGAGGGGGGTCCTCTCTCCGCCTTTCCACACTTCGAATGGCACCCGCCCGGGATGCCCCTTCTCTCCCCTGCTCTTTATCCTTACCCTGGAACCCTTCCTCAGAACTATCCGCTCTAATCCTGATATAAAAGGGATCCAGAGGGCACATACCCAACACAAGGTGACCGCTTTTGCAGATGACCTTCTGTTCTTCACTTCCCCTGACGTCTCCTTTCCGCTACTATTATCCGAAATAGCCAAGTACGGCGAACTTTCCAACTTTTTAGTCAACTCACACAAATCATCTGCCATGCACGTTTCCCTCTCGGGACCGCGGCTGCAACGGGTGCTAACCAATTTCCCTTTTAAGTGGTCCCCGATCTCCCTGAAATACCTGGGAGTACATCTCCCGTGACACCTTTCACAGGTATACCCCCTCAACTTTCCGCCGTTACTTGCCGCTATCACCTCCGACCTCAAGACTTGGTCTAAGGGCAGTTTCTCCTGGATGGGGAGGTGTAACATTCTTAAACAATCAATACTTCCTCGCCTTCTCTACCCACTCCAAGCCCTACCAATAAGGATCCCGTCGTCCTTCTTCCGACGACTGAGAACCCTATTCACCTCCTTCGTCTGGGCGGGCAAACCCCCCCGACTCAAGTATAATATCCTTTGCATGCCAAAACGCTCAGGGGGTATGGGATTGCCTGACCTCCACTTATACTACATGGCAGTTCACCTCACTCGTGTAGTGGACTGGTGCCGTAACCGAGCATCCAAACTATGGACGGACCTTGAACAATCCTTTTCCCATGTTCCACTCTCAGGCCTCCCTTGGTGTTCCTCACCCTTACCACATGCCGTACAGATGCATCTCACCATCATGCCCACGCTGCAGGTAGCCAAATCCGCCTTTACCCAATACGCCCTTTCTCCCGACCCCTCACCTCTGCTCCCGATCCTAGGCAATCCAGCCTTCCCACCGGGATCGGAGGACCCCACACTCCGAACTCTCAAATCTCCGGGAAAAGAAAGGGCACTTCACTTCCTGACGGGGCTTCCTGGCCCTCAGGGTCCAGGGTTCCCACCCGCCAAGGTCCCGCACCTCTGGACCCGTGGAGAACTCAGCAACTTTCCCACTTCCTGAGATCACTGCTACCCCCCTCGCAACTCTCCAGAGCTCTGACTCCATATGAGTCGGAATGCACCCGACAGGATACTGCTCACCATGCTCTCTCCATGTGCTACAAAACAACTCATCTCTGCCTCTTCTGACCCGACACCATGGTTCCTTACGAAATGGGAGGAGGACCTGGGAGTCCGATTTAGTTCGGAGGAAAGCGGGAAGCTGCTCACACTCTCTTACCAATCGTCGATCAGCAATAAATACCAGGAGTCAGGTTACGAGCTGGTCACCAGATGGTACAGGACTCCTCAACTCCTACACTCTATGTTCCCACAGACATCCTCCCACTGCTGGCGATGCGGGGCTCCGCACGCTGACATACTACATAAATTTTGGTCGTGCCTCACCATCCAAACCTTTTGGGATCAGGTCCACGTCACAATCCAACGGTTCACTGATTCCCCGGTGCCTTCTTCCTCCTGCACCACAACACTACCTCACTCAAGACATACAAACGTTCAGTGGCGCGACACCTGGTCAACGCGGCCCGGGCCTGCATCCCGGTCCTTTGGAAGAAAGCTGAACCCCCCACCATTCACCAACGGCTGGATAGGGTACATGACATATACCTCATGGAGGACCTCACGAGCTCACTCAACAACACACCAGCCAAATTCCGGAACACTTGGTTCTACTGGATTGAGTTTCTCAACTCTCCAGAGTATGCGGCCTTACGCCAAGGACACGCTGGGTAGATCTCCAGGACAGAACTCCTCTTCTCCGCTCTCTCCTCCCCAACTCCACTGATTCCCCCTCTTTCCTTTACTCCCCCCAACCTTCTATACCGTGCATCCCTCATACCCCCCTCCTTCCTACCTCCCTATCTCCCCGCAACCCCGGTGCTGCTCTGCTTTCAGATAGTAATAAGACCCGATTCCATACCTACATTGTGGAACTCTGGCTGAGGAACCTGCACACCTCTCTTTGTTATCCTTTGTTGATGCTACAACCAGGGTCCTCGCTTATATTTCCTACAATCCCCAGAAGGGTCTAGATTGGATATACATGTCTTCATTTAATCTGCATTGCACCCTTCACCCTGCCCCCATGGACCTATGTGGGGCCACTGTGGTACCTTGAGTTTTGACTTTATATTTTTATGTACTCTTTGTACTTCCCTTTTCCTCCTCTGTGTTACCCTTGGAAAACTGTGAAAACCTTATCTAAATAAAGAATTTGTAAAAAAAATAAAAATACAGTCTTCTGCCTAAACTTGTTCAAGAAACTGTGAGTACTGTATGCTAATGTTAAATGTATTAGATGGTATAATGATTTTAAGAGCTCTGGAAATTATTGAACACTATCCTGGCCAAAGATAATAATAATAACGGGACACAAGCTCTCACAATTGCTATGCCATTGTCATCTTGGAGCCTACACTTGCTACTTCTGTACTACTTGAGGTATATGATGATCCCTAACCACAGCCCATTCAAAATCTGGGTGGCTACACTCAGGATTAGTTTGCTGGTGGTTGCTTGTGAAAATCCCTAGTTCACGTAATGGCGGCAGTCTCAAAATACAATTCTGCCTTCAGAATGCGACATTGGCACTCTCAGCCTATCCCAGCAGCTTCCAGGGCAACAATCTAAGTGCCAGCAGACTGATAGTGACTGTCACTAGGGCACAGGCACCTTTCACAGTATCTGTTATAGCAATTCTGAGATATGAGAAATGTCTGTGACACTATATACTCACTATATACT
>NW_017306325.1:2318248-2320187 GCF_000935625.1 Nanorana parkeri | reverse complement strand
TATATACATAAGGGATGAAACAGAGTTTGAAATATATGGTAGCTGTCTCCGAAGCAGCAAGAATTCTTTCATTCTAATGAAAGCAATTAGAAAATCAGCTTATTGATTTTAAAATATTGTTTTAATGAAAGAAAAACACTTGAACAGTTCATTAATTTTTTTTACAGAAAATATGTTACACATAAACAGACAATAGCGACAGTAAAATAAGGAGGATAAACAGTAAAGTGAAGTACTGAAGAAGGTTTGCCTGGCCTTTGTCTCCAGCAGTACAATCCGTGGTCCACTCTGATGTATTAGGGTAATTGATTCTCATTAATGACCCTTAGCAATGGAATGTTAGATGAAAAATAGAGAGCTGTCTGCTGCCAATTCCAGCAGCTTTGTTGGACCCTCTAGAGCAGGGGTGGGGAACCTGTGGCCCTCCAGCTGTGGTAAAACTACAAATCTGAAGAGGCATTGAAAGGTTATCACAGCCACAGGCATGACTCCCAGAGACAGATGTATCATGGCATTTGTAGTTTCACCAGAGCTGGAGGGCTGGAGGTCCCCCACCCCTGGTCTAGAGGGTGACTACAGAAACGACATAACTGATCAAATGGCCTGAGGGATGTGCAAGGGTTTTATGATATTTCAGCAGACTGATCCTCAGTACCAGTATTTCTAACAGTATAAATATTTTAAAGTCAAGCAGTCAACATATTATTGTACAGAATGAAACCACAATTTTATAGACATCAGACATGATTTTTTTTAATCAAAGGCTTCCTCAGAAAGGGTAATGTGTTCCATCATCTTTTTGCACCTCATAATATAGGGATGTTTGGTATCTAAGTGATCATTTCTTTATTGTGCATTTGTGTAAACACGTGTTGTTACTTAAAGGAGAACTATGAGGTGAGTGCTTTTCACTCACCTCATAGTTCTAGCCGACCTGTGACAATGAGACTGTCACACTCCTGGCTCAGTAGATCGGGAGGTGAGCGAACACATACCGGGTTCGCTCACCTCTCGATCCTGTTACGGCTCTCTGCCGTGACAGGGGGAGGGGCTGGATTCCCCTCTCCGATCTGCCAGCGCTGACTGGCGGAACGGATGGGGGAGGGGGCGGGTACAGCTGGCTCTGCCTCTAGATAGGCAGAGCCAGCTGTCACTCACGCAGCTGGGCGGATCCCGTCGTCTAAGTCAGGATCCACTCCGGCTGCGGCGTCTCAGTTCACGGTATACTGAGCTTAGGGTAACGGGAGGACGCTAGTTTGTGTCCTCCCGTTACCCTAAGGAGAACTATGGGGAAAAACACTGACCCCATAGTTCTCCTTTAATTGTATATGTATGTAAACTGTAAAGATTTTGGTTTAGGTAGTGTACGAGAGCCAGACTGAAATGTTTATTCCAATAAATGTTCTGCTAAAATATTTACAACCTGCACTAAGAGCTTCTTAAGAGGTCTTCTGGCATTCCAATTTTACAACAGGCTTAATTAATAGTCTTGGGTTGATGCTGAAAACCACAGACAATTATCCCTTAAAAGATTTCCCAGAACATCATAGACAAAGCAAGATTTATGATTCTTGCTAGAAGTTTTGTTTATTTAGGTTGATCTGAGTCTTGTCTGTACTTTTAACCCCTTCGTGACTGACGACGTACAGTTTACGTCGCCAGCATCGGGGCTGTTTAAACAGACTCCCGGCTACTTTTGCCGCCGGGACTCTGTTTAAACTTGTAGAGCCGACTGTCGGCTTTACAACAGAAGCGATCCTGGCGACTTACCTGTCGCCAGATCGCTTCTGTGTCCCGAAGAAGGGGCCGCCCCCCCCCACCGGACACCCCCGCCGTGCTTCCCGGGCTCCGTTGCCCCTCCTACGGGCCCGGGACCGGCGATCTTGGTGTCCGCGGGGAGCTGGGGAGGAGGTCGACGAACTTCCGTTCATCGATCCCC
>NW_017306325.1:2226539-2317994 GCF_000935625.1 Nanorana parkeri | reverse complement strand
AAAGTCCCCCGCCCCCGCGAGCACGCGCGTCGCCACGTAAACACGCGTCGGGTGCGCCTACGTATGAAAACGACGAACGCGCTACACATGTTGGGTATCGCCGCGCACGCCGGAGTGAGAGAAATAATTCTAGGGCCAGTATTTTGGGGTATCTCTAAATTGATGACCTGTGGGGGCTTTTAAAGCGTCTTCTATTGACTTTTTGGGGTACTGCAGTTTTTTGCCGTTTCACGGACGCACGCAATTTGTAACCTATGCATGTTGGGTATCGTTTTACTCGTTGTAACCTCATCTTTTATATGGCATTTAAAAGATTTGTATTTTGTTGTGTTTTGGGGCATTAAATTAAATTTTTCACTAAATGTTGGGGTTTAATAAGAAGTTGCGCTAATATTGCGCAACATAAAAATTTGCAACTACCACCATTTTATTCTATAGGGTCTTGGCATTCAGAAAATATATAATGTTGGGGGGTTTTAAGTCATTTTCAGGCCTAAAATGTGGAATATAACATGGGTGCAAAAAATGAAAAAAGGGCCTCAGTCATGAAGGGGTTAAAAGCTGTTGTCCCTCACTGGCCAGAAACAGCAGATTTAAATCTAAATGATTTTTTGCAGGGTACAACTGGGATATGTAGGAATCTCTATTCACCCCACTCTATTTAGGGTACATCAGAACTCGTTATTGTCATACACAACCCTTGGCTAGAAAAGGAATATGTGCAGGAATACTCAGTTCTCCTCCTAAGCAGAACAGCTGGTGAAGTAATATCAGTTTATTATACCAAAAATTATGTAAATCATGCAACAAGCCCAGTGGTGCACAATCATGCAGTTAGTGCCTAACATAACATCTTCCAAGTTAAAGCAAACCTGCCACTTTGCCTATTTAGGGCAAAAGTAGCAGATTTTTATTATACAACCCTTAATTTGCAACTAACACTTTCCTTTAGTATGCGCCCCCGGCCACACACACACACTCCTGCCACCTTGATCACCTGCTGGAGCCCCAAGCACACAAGGAAATTAAAGGAATGCTGGATTTCTCCCAAGATATTGAGGTGTTTCCATACTTGCAGAAAATGTACTTAGTGCTAACAACAAACGTCCATAACAAGTGAAGGGATAGAGTGATGTAGATGCTAAAGAGCTGGACATTGCTTAGTTCCAGTGTTGACTACCATACAGGAAAGATAATGATATGGGGAAAAATATGATCTTAAAACGTTTGAAATCAGCGTAGTCACACTAGCATTCATGTTCACAGTATATGACACTATCTGTACACTATATATCACAGGCCTGGGTGCACTCTCACTAAGTTTCTTCATTTCGTTGAAGCCAAAAACAAGCAGTTCAGTGATCAGTTATGTTTTTATTAAATGTTCTATTAGTATAATTCATTCTACCTTTCAGAACCCATAAAAACTAGGCAAATTAAACAAGGGCAACCCATATTATCTAGCAAAACAGAAAATAGCTTTGAAATGAACCATGTAATTTTGTTTAACAAGATGCAATTTAAAAAGTAAGTGGATAAAAAATACAATATTTCATTTTGAATGGATAGTTAATCAGCTGCATTACGCTGGCTGCTCTAATGACTGGTAGGACATTATACTTCATTCAATTCACTCTTTTACATTTGTTACTTTTACAGTTTATATTATAAGTTTTTCAGATAAATAACAGAGGAAATACAGAAGTAACTGCAGACTACGAGTGCCATATACAGTTTAGCTAAATATACCTCCTTAATGAAGAACTACTTGTAGTGTAATAATGTACAAGTCATTGGACAATTGAATAGTGCTGAGGTTCTCAGCAACTCCTGCATGAGGCATACCCCACAATTGCTTTTCTCTTGATGACAGCATGGGTAGGCAGCATTTATTGTTGCAAAAAAGCTTCCCTGTGTGCTTTGAAACCCTTTTGATAGGCAGTACCTGTATGAGAAATATCTTGCTGTACGTTAGTGTTTTCTACAGTGCATCATTCTACAGTGGACAGTATGGTTTCCTTGGGTATCTGCCTGTACAGTGGTATTAATCACTGAAAAGAAAAACAGAACTTCAAAATATAAATGAGCACCAGGTAAAAAAAAAAAAAGTTTTTTCTCTCTATTGCATGAAACCATGTAATACACTATACTGTAGAATAATGGCCACATTGCACTTAATTTTAAACTAAAATAGACAAATGGTGGTGCATTACTTTTTGAAATTGTACTATTAATATTTATGCAATTGTACTGGTGGGTCATTCAAATGTTTAGGGTCCTGGGGGAAAGCTGAAGATATAAGCTGTTGCATTCTGTGTGAGTCCATCTGCAGCGGTCTGTTGCTTAATGGAGAGCCATACTTGTGACAAGGCATGGAGGCAGTGGCGGAACTACCTCCGGTGCAGCCGGTGACACCGCACCGGGGCCTGAGCCTACGGGGGGCCCAGTATACTTTTAAACACAGCACCGGGGCAGAGATGGGGGCCCGTTGGTGTCCGACTGCCGGTTACCATCGGATCGGTATGCGGCGGGCCACCCCATCTCTGCGCCAGGAGTGTGTACGTTGATCACATTGGTGTCCGGCAGCTGGCAGGCCCCCTCATCTCTGCTCCAGGAGTGTCGAAAAGGCCCAATACTCCTGGCGCAGAGATGAGGGGGCCCGTCGGCCGCCGGATACTGTGGAGGGAGCCGAGAATTTTAAAAAAGCCTGGAGGCACTACACTGGGCCTCGGCCGTGAGGATCCAGCAAGCAGCCCCCTAAGTACACGGGTGCACTGTCTCTGACACACACTGGGGTGGTTTTCTGCAGCCTCCCCCACCAGAAATCAGCCAGTGGAGGTGAAGGTAAGTTCATAAATAAAATCATTATTGTTTGTAGCCCAATTGATGGCATTGCAGTATAAAGTACTGCTGGTATTTTTAGTGCTATATAGCAGGTCCCATTCTGCTGTGGACTACAAATCTCAGCTGTACTTTATACAGCAATGCCATTTTCCAACTTTTTTTTTTGTGGTTGCTACAGGGGATATGGGTTGGGGGGTTTTGTGGGGGTTTTTTTTAGGGGGGGGGGGGCAAAATAATCTTGCACCAGGTTCCTTTGTTCCCTAGGTGCGCCACTGCGTGGAGGGGTATGTTAGACCTTGCAATGCTCCCACTAAGCAAATCGGTCTTCACCCTCTGTCTGCCACTTGGATTAAGAAATTTAGGATGACTCTGCGGTGAAATTACAGGAAAAATAATAGTAAGATCTTAAAAAAGTATTGGTATAAATATATGGTTTAATGAACCCATCCATGATTTATTTTAGCAAATAGTAAAGTTAGGCTTTAAATATACACCAAAATATTCATCAGATGACAATTTCTCATATTCCTGAGAATATGGAAGACTATAGGAAACAAGCATTTTTTTTTTTTTTAAATTTAGCAAACTGCAAATTTCTAGATTTGTTCTAGGGTTCATTCAGACCTGTCCATTTGTGTGTTAATGTAAGTTGCATTAACAAAGCCCATTCAAATAATAAACCAATAATTGGTGCTTTACCCTGAAGTGTAGTGCATTAGCAAACTGCAAATTTCTATATTTGTTCTAGGGTTCATTCAGACCTGTCCGTTTGTGTGTTAATATGAGTTGCATTAAGGCAGCCCATTCAAATAATAAACCAATAATTGGTGCTTTACCCTGAAGTGTGGTACATTTCAATGCATGTGCATCAGAATTGCATTGAGTTAATGTGTTGGAGTTCCCCTGACAATGAATGGCACAACAATGCACCACACTAGAAAGGTGTGAATGGGTCCTGATCCAAGGCTAGCTTCAGGATTTCCTGTCTGCCCTTCTCTGCTTCAGACATGAAAATGCATACGTGTGAGCTATGCATATTTTCTTGAAAATAAATAAATAATTGAAAATAAATAACTAAATATATACTTGGATCATGCCAAAATATGTAGTATATATAAAATCTATGGCCCACCTATACCACATCTCTACATTAACTACACCCACCAATCAGTAAGACATGTTATGTGCACTGCAAGAATATTTACAATGAACACATTTTAATATTCAACCAACCGCAAAGCTGCAATCACTCCTTGGTACCAGAAGTGTAGATGATTTACTACCTACAGCTGCTATGTCTCTTAATTAAGTATTAATCAATGTATAAATTAATTACATTTGTCCTGGGTCTATGATCATGCCAAGCCCAAACGTTTGACAGGGACATTTGAGAGGTTCTATCAGCTCCCGCCTATTCATTCCCACCAGCATCTGGAGAAATTAAAGGTGTATAATGACCTTTTCCATGATCAAGTTACACTAACCCAGGCAACATCTGTAGAAAATGTATTCATTAATTACATGTCATAAACACATGCTATCAAGGCACACAGCAGCAGCGGTCACAAAGGATTGTGCCTGAAAAGGTTTGCATTTACATATTTGCATTTAAGGCTAATGCTTGGAGCGGAATGTATCATAAATAAAAGGATATCTGTACCTTTATAATAGAATTATAAAGTTCTCCATATTTGTTTTTTTCAGTGTGACTGATTTTTTGAAGTGTATGTGTGTACACAAGCACATTGAGAATACGTGGATAGTTGAATTGTATCCTTACACTAATTACTATGTGCCAACAATAGACATATACAGGGTTATTCACAAAAAGGGTGAAGAGTTTGGAGAAGGCAGGAGAAGTGAACAATCTAGGACAACATAGCTGAACTAGAAAGTGAGCTGAATTGGAGTATTTTTCCAAATCAGCTATGTTGTCCTAGATTGTTCACTTCGCCTGCCTTTTCCTAACTCTTCACCCTTTTTGTGAATAACCCTGTAAATGTAGTTTGCTCCACTGTCCAAATAAGCCATATTGTGACTGAAATAAAAATGAAATTTAATCTAATGATTTTGGGTCTATCTGACTGTTCTTGGCAATTTTAAATTCCCATCTCATATAGGAACAAAACTGCATGAAGTAACTAATATCAGTAAAGTTGATTGTAAGAAACAAGCAAGAAGTCTACAGCAAAATGTTGTGCTGAGGGTACCACTGTGCGCATGTTATTATTATTATACATATTTATTTATTTACAGGATTAATATAGCGCCAACAGTTTCCGCAGCGCTTTACAATATAAGGAAGGCATTACAATCACAATGCAATTCAAGACAAGATGGTAATCAGGTGCAGATATACACATGGTGGCCACAGCAAGAGCATGTACACAGTTTCATATGCTGTTGTTTGAAATGGTCCTAATGATAAATACCCATATGTACGGTACCTCTTTTGCTCCAGCAAACATACAGTTTTAGTTCGCTATACTTGATGCATGCACATTTCATTGCTTAGTGCGTGTGCAAGTAAAATGATGATATGACAGTCTTTAGACCCTTCTGGGGACAGAAGGCAACAAAGTATGATTATCTGGATGCAATGTAGGTGTAACATACTGATTTATCCCTGTGCTTGTTCACAGTATTCATTAAATCAGGCCCAATGTCTTCATAGCATAAGCTGTACATACAGCAATGGAGTAGGATTATCAGCATGTGTATAGGCATGTAAAAACTGGCAGTTATCATCTGTAGGGATTTAACAAATTCAAGCCTATTCTTTCATTCCGTTTGACGTGCTCAGTCAAATGTGGGTTAGTGTCACAGAGCTAAAGGGGCCAGGAGATGTATTTCTTGCTCTTACTTTGTTGTTCATATGGAGTAGGACAGAAAGATGTTAAAAAAATGAGTTTTATGCAGCTGGGCCTTCGATGCTGGAGACTCTATTGGTTATTCTACCCTAGCAAAACCGTGAAGTTCAGCAGCAGGGGAGACAGTTCTGATATGTACTATAAGTGTACTTTCATTTTGCCATCATTGCTTAAATTCTTTTATATGATGATAGTGTCTCTTTAAGCCCTGCACTGCCCAGTTATTTTCATTCAATCTGCTGAATCATTTGTGAGATCTGGCTTTTTTCTGCCTTGCTGCCCTATAATTGCACATGAGATCTCCTCTAAATCCCACGAAAAATAGTGAACTATTGCAGAGAGCAGGCACTGCCATGTTACTTACCCGTGTATAGTCTGGCCTGTGTGCAGCCAAATGTCCATTTGTGTTTTATATTTGAAAACAGGAAAGATGTAAATTCCTGAATAAAGTTTTTTTGGTTCATACATTAAAGCTTCACTTCAATTCGAGGATTAAGGGAACATCCTTTAAGATACTTATTGTTATCTACTTAAAGAGACTCTATCCTCGAAAAATAATTCTGCTTATCTGAAAGCAGATGAGCTATTGAGCAGGCAGTGGCAGGCCAGCAACTTCAGCTTACTTAACATGTTTATTCCGAATGTATTAAACGCAAAAGCACTTGTTTATTTATTCTACTTTTGGAAAACACTCTAATGCCACCTAATGTATTGGGGGTGATTTATAACAGCTGGTGGAAAGAAAATTGTGTTGCCCCTATAGCTGTTCACAGCCCTTGTTATTGTGGAAAAGAAAGGTCTGGACTGGTTCCTATAGGCAAGGTCTCCACTTTCCTTCCCCCCAGTAGTTTAATAACAGACATCCCAGTAACTTTGGGATCGTTCACTACATAAGAGACAAAAAGAGACTTATAAGACAACATCTATTTATTACGCTATATTGATACCTAGGAGCAAAACAATCAGGTCAATCAGGCTAAACGTATCCAAATAATGATTTAGTGGTAACATTATAGCACTGAACCGAGTCATTTACAACATACCAGCCCACATAGGAGCAATGTTTACTAGGTCTGGTAAGGAAAAGCATCTGTATGTATAACAACTATATCCAACTATAACCAGTAATGGTGATACACTGCAGGATGTGTCTAGTCTGCTGTAATTTTGCTATAGCTGAAACATACAATTAAACAGTTCAGAAATACCCTCATACACAGACATATCAACCCTTTTTAAAAATGCCAGATATGCCACATCGGAGGTAGACATTTCTATAGATCTTAGCTATGATAAAGGAAGCATTCTCTGGCCCTAAAAATTGTTGGATACACGTATGGGACAATAGCCAAATAAACATTGCTTGTACTTTTACAATTTTTTGTAGCATCTTTTTTGCCTTTCTGGTTCTAATCTGGTTCCAATCCAGAATTTTCAGCAAAAGGGAGTTGCCTGCTAATTGCCTGGCACACACACACACACACCAATACACTTAACTCCATGTGAATCCATTAGAGCAGACCTTATCCTGGAATCCAGCTCCACCATTTCATTTATCCCAAATGGCTGTTCTGGAATTGTATACTTAATAAATATATACCATAGTAGAATCTAGAAAGAAACTATTTTTACTTTTTTTTTTTTACTAGTGTGCTACTATTCTTTAATACAAACATAAACAAACCGTATACACCAAAGGAAGCTCAAAGGGGATGCATTAAGCTATGAAAAATGGGTAAACATAACAATCTATCAGACATCTGGAGGCTGAGACTGCATGAATTAATTTTAAAAAAAACTATTTGATTGGCTGCTATGGTTTTTGTATCAAATTTACTCCCCCAGTAGAATCACAAAGCAGCTGACAGCACGAAGGAAATCCACCATTTTGCTATCTGTTATGTTCATGTTATAGGCTTCATAGCAAAGTGGAATCAGATGTTTTTATTTATTTATTTTTTATTCCGGGGAGACAGGAAGTAGCCCAAAGACATATTTTTGTGCTATTTGCAGAAAACTCTCTGACCCTCATAGCTTCAAATCGTGGCTCAGACTTTAGAATACCCTGGAGTCTCTTTCAAACATTTTCCAAGTCAATAAGTATACACAGAGCTGCCATATTTGCTTGGAGGCTGTTTTATTGATCGTGGTATTGGTAATGACTTCCTCTGTCTTCATAACCTTCAGACTAAAAACTTATTTTTTTTCACTTTTCTGCCACTCTGCCTCATCCAAAACCATGCTGACTTTCTAATCTTTTGAAAGCCTACATGACATTTACAAAATAGTGGTTCTTATATTGAACATTTTTGTATCTTTATAAAATTTCAACAATGGCCTCCCTATTCAACTTTCTAGTCTAACTTTTAGAACAAAATAGAAGTTTGCCGTGATGTGTGTTATATGATAACATTTTTTTGTCAGAGCACCGACAGAAGGTTGAAGTATGCTACTAGCTTGTCTCTATTTGCAGTACGATTTAAGTGGAGTGTCTATCAGCCTAAAATTTGTTTTTTTAATTGTCTAAAAATTAAACTGTTCAGATTAAAGGCTTAAAAAGTAAGCCTTATGGGGGTAAATCAACAAAGGGATTTTTGTGACCTTTAAGTGACACTCTTCAAATGTTAAACCTTAAAAATGAATTCAAGTACCTTAACTATTAACAAAAAATGTATTCCTTTTGTGCTTCACTAGGCTGTAGATCTTCAAATCATCTCCAAATTGGTGCTAGCACTGCCCTTCCTTATAGAGGGTGGCTACTTTTGTTCCCCATGGTCCCTGTGAGTGTTTTAAAGTAGTCACCGCTCCAAATTTGCTCCCGTGATTGACTACAATCTCACATTTAGTTTACTGATTTGTATCAAGATTGTAGTCCATCCCGGTAGCGAGCTTGGAGTGGTGGCTACTTTACAACACACACAGAGACCATGGGGAACAAAGTAGGCACCCTCCAAAAGGTAGGACAGTGTCAGCGCAGATTCAGAGATGAGTTGAGGATCTGCAGTCGAGTTATATACAAATAAGCTACATGTTTGTTAATAGTTAGGGTACTTGAATGCATTTTTAAGATTTAATTTCTGATTTTAGTGTCACTCTAGGGAATATAGTAAGGGGACATTATCTGTTCCTTTAGTAAATCAGTAAATACACCACTTCACTCTATTTACTAAGCTCAGTGAACATTCAGTTTGCTGTACACCACTAGTAACATGCATTCTTAACTTCTCCCACCTGCCCCTGCCAATAACATGGGATCTCACTTTCATAACTTTACTACATATCTGTCTAATAATGGATGACACTTTTGTGTTTGACTTTACATTAGACACTGTGTGTGGGCACAGCTAGAAACTTTAGTCATTGAGATATTTTAGGAGCTCTGGGAGAGAGAAGCAGGATGAGCTGAGCTGCTAAGAGACCAACTTTAATCACTTTAGTACTTCTGAACTTTAGGGGTGAATTGCACCAAAGTTACTGCAGCTACATAGCTACTTACTAAAGTTTCCAGACCCTGGCCAAATATATTCTTTAGAAAGTCAATGGGTAGCTTTAACCCTGTAGTGCTCACCAAAAACTGAAAGCATATTGACAGCCTTTTGGGTATATCATATTATCCTGTGTAGTGCCAAATTTCTTCATAAACATGTATTTTTACCTTCAAAGAAAAAGAAATCTGTTCAAGAAGCATAACAATGCCTACTCTTGAATTTAACTGCAAAACGGGAGACTTTATTTGCCATTCAAATTAAAGTCATTTTAAAGCCCATCGTTATTCCACTAAAACTTCATGTCGAAGTTGCATTTCTTTCTGTAGAACTAATGTTTTAAAATAGCTGGGACAAGCAAAAAGAAACAATTCATACAAATAACAGTAAAATATTATTAAGACTTATGCTATCCGAGCAATGCAGCATTCAATATTCCCCCTTTTTATGTTTCATTTGTTCATTATGGCACATACTGAAACGTGTTAATGGTAATGACTTCTAGGCATTTCAGATAATGAAACAGCAAACTTGCTCATTCAACAAGGCAAAACTGACAAGAGCGAAGGCTGAAAGTGAAGAAAAAGACAAAGAAAAAACAATCAGACATTGTTTGCCTTAATTACATTGTTGTGCCCTGTTTTCAACACGCTCAACAGGACATTACCCTCTTTTATGGCAACATAATTTCTTGTGGTTGAGGCCGATCACAGCCACAAATGCAATAAATTAAAAAAAACACCTCTGTTAAAAACTGAAAATAAAAAAATACTAACATGGTTATTCACAAAAGGGTGAAGAGTTTCGATGAGGCAGGAGAAGTGAACAATCTAGGACAACATAGCTCAACTAGAAAGTGAGCTGAATTGGAGAATTTTTCATGTACATATACGTGAAAGAGTATAATTGTACTTATCTATTAACCTGGTTTGCCCCTCAGCTGGGTCCCATATGGTGCAAAATGATTGATTTACATCCCTATGAAAAATGGGGCTTATTTAGCCAGACCCCTGTGCATGTACACATGAAGCCTACAGTTGTCCTACTACCTCAATAGAACATGGTGCATCCAAAGAAATACAGTGCAATGTAAAACAGGTCAAACAGAGCCTCTAAACTGCCATATGTACCGCTTAATTAAAATCAGTGGGATTTTGCTGGCCTGCATATGATGTGCATTCCAAACACATGTCAAACCCAGGAAAAGAACCCAGTCAACCCTAATAGTTTTCGAAATGCTCAAAATGAGGGTGTAGTGGAAATGTTTGCACATACTTTAAATATATATTGGGACTGACCTACAAAAGTAGTAAAGTGAAAGTAATTCTGTAGTCCACACAGAGAGATGAAAAAAAATGTAACTGATATCAGTGCAGGAAAGGCAAATAATACATAGAGTATAGGAAGTTACAAGCTGGATCTCATGCAGGATCTACAGATACTTTATTTTCACTGTTTGAACAGCTGCAACAAAGCACTTCTAATTGTATATTCCACAAAGCATAAGGAAGCAAATAAAAGAAGGGCATTATTAGGATCTACAGACACTTAAGAAAGCATGTATTTACTTCCCTTAGTGGATAACTCAAAGCTATGTTCACAATGAATCAAGGACAAGGTAAATGCAGAAAAAAGGAACTTTGCCCATGAGTTCACAATTGAAATAACCATGGGTCCACTTTATTCGATAAGCTAAGTTATTTTTCTCCTTGAAGAGTGTTCTATTTGTTCAGTAAATCAACTCTCCTTAAAAGGAGAACTATGAGGTGAGTGCTTTTCACTCACCTCATAGTTTTAGCCGACCTGTGACAATGAGACTGTCACAGGTCGGCTCAGTAGATCGGGAGGTGAGAGAACACATACCGGCGTTCGCTCACCTCTCGATCCTGTCACGGCTCTCTGCCGTGACAGGGTAGGGGCTGGATTCCCCCCTCCCCGCTCCGATCTGCCAGCGCTGACTGGCGGAACGGACGGGGGAGGGGCGGGTACAGCTGGCTCTGCCTTTGGATAGGCAGAGCCAGCTGTCAGTCACGCAGCTGGGCGGATCCTGGCACAATTGTCGGGATCCGCTTCCGCTGCGGCGTCTCAGTATACCGCGAGCAGTAGAATACCTGCAGCTCGCGGTATACTGAGCCTAGGGTGACGGGAGGACGCTAGTTTGTGTCCTCCCGTTACCCTAAGGAGAACTATGGGGAAAAGACTTAACCCCATAGTTCTCCTTTAATACCAGAGCTGTACAAAAAACAAGACCCCTGACTTCTGTTAGTTGTAAACACTATGGGGCTGATTTACTAAAGGAACAGATAATGTCCCCTTAACAAACTGAATGTTCACTGAGCTTAGTAAATAGAGTGAGGTGGTGTATACTTCAGCTATCTAGTCATGTGATTCTATTGGGTATTTAAAGTACACATAACTATATCTTATTTACTAACATTCGCTAAATCTACAGTATAGGGTTTTTTTTTAAGTGACACTAAACTCAGGAGTTACATCTTAAATATTCATTCAAAAATGCCTTAACTATTAACAAAATTGTATCTTATTTGTGCATCACTTGGCTGTAGATCCTCAAATCATCTCTAAATTGGTGTTGACACTGTCCTTCCCTTATAGAGGGTGGCTACTTTTGGTCCCCGTGTATGTTGTAAAGTAGCTACCACTCCAAGCTCACTCCTGTGAAGGACATCAACTTCAGGTAGTTTAGTTTAAGTTTACTAATTTGTATTGAGATTTTAGCCCATCACAGGAGTGAGTTTGGAGTGGTGGCTACTTTACAACACGCGCAGGGACCATGGGGGACAAAAGTAGCCACCCTCCAGAAGGAAGGACAGTGTCAGTGCTTTCTCTTCTTTTCAGCACATTGAGTGATTGGTTCTTTTTACTGCTTCTTCTTCTCCTCACACTTATCTTTGTAATACAGAGACTGCAAGAGGCTGGAACCAGGTCAAATCCAGGTACTTAAACTGCTTGCATAAAAAAAAAACACATTTAATGATGTATTAATGACTACAGAAGAATATTTGTGTATGTTATATCTGCCTAGAGTTCAGCTTTAATTTTACACAGATCCATGCAGACTGTGCTTTGAAACATAATTCTCTTGGATTTATGATAAATAGTTTTTAAAATATTTAAATGGAATGCAAAGTCAATGCATTATAAATAAGCAAATTATCATTCGTGTTTTAATAAGGCTTGGTTATGATCCTCTGGGTAAGGCTCTGAAGGATGTTGCTTTAAAAGGATGGTTGGAAACAATGCTGGAATGTTATTATTGCTGTACAACAGGTGATTTTCAATCTGGCAAGCAACGTTTACATATGTTACAAGGACAGAAGTTCAGAACTGTTTTTTTGCAAATTCTAAACAGGATAAAAAAAAGAAATAAACATAAATATTTATGTATTTAAGTTTATATTTTTATAAAATGTCATCATTGTAGAGCATTTATCTGGAAAGTAAGTAAAGTAGACTTTCATTTGCCCGTGTGACATATAGTCATTTAGGGCCCATTCACATCAGATGCAGTGCGTTCCGGCTTGATTCTGGCCAGAACGCACTGTCTTGCATTGCGGCTGGCTCACTTTTTTGTGGGGCAGGAGGGGGCGTGGCGGTCCATTGAAGTGAATGGCTTCGTAGCCACTCCATCTGTCCGCAATGCGATCAGCTGCATGGGATCGCAAGGCACATTATCCAGGATTTCCTTATTCCTTATTTTATCATGATTTTTTACAATATTTTTAGTATTATTACTATTATGTTTTTATTGCCCATCACTTTTATGATGCATTCCTGGCAGCAATTTATCGCTATTGGCTTCCTCCCACTAGTTGGCGCCAAAGCGCTCAATGCTCCTCTTTCCCCTATATAAAGGATTCTGCCCACTCCACCCGTAGGCTTGACAAAGGAGGTGAACCTCTGAGACGCATTGCCTAGCAACACTATATTTATTGACGCACATGCAAAACATGCTCATTGCGACATTTCTGGGTCACGCAGGATCCCCTTCATCAGGCAGAACACGTCACTTGTTCTACCTGATGAAGGGGATCCTGCGTGCCCCCGAAATGTCGCAATGAGCATGTTTTGTATGTGCCTCAATAAAAAGACGTACTTCTACCTTTGAAGTGCCGGTGTTCATACTTTTTTGTATTACTGGACGGTAGCCATCCGTCGACTGTCGATGCACCCAACCATTCTTATTATGGATAAGCGGTCAGGAGTGCAATGGGTATATAGATTGTAGTGCCTAGCAACACCTGATGACCCAGAAGTACTCAGCAGCTGTGATTCCACCTTGAGGAGAACCAGCTACAGCAGTGCTCAGCCACTGGATCAGATCTGTGTCTTCCAGCACAGGTGTTCTAGAATCTTTCTGGACTGGACTGGACTCTGCTCTCTCAATATCCTGATAACAATCTTGGACCAGCAGCTGAGATCGGACTTTCATCTGATGCATAACAGGTGAGATGTTTTTTAATATCCTGTAAGTGCATTACTTTTTACCTTTATTAAACAGTCACTTTTAAACTGCACTTAGATTTGTGCGCCGTTTTTTTTTTTATGTTTTCTTCACAGTGTTGTTACATGGATGTTTCCCTATCCAACAAACCAGGCTGCAGGATCAGTGCATACATCTTCTCTGGATTAATCACCAGTATAACTGGAGCTCTTTTTACACTATTAATATACAGTCAAACAATCAATCTAGTTGCGCAAGTTGATGACTTCGGTTTTATGTAGAACTGGGTACATGGTGATTGTCCCCGCGCTAAAACATGAAGTCAGGAAAGAAGTCTGTGGCTCCATCTAGCTCTGACAAGTTGGTTTGAAGCTAACACACAGCTTTCTTTACCCAGTTCTGGCTGTAGAATGGAGGAAAGGGGAGTATACTGTATATTCCTGTGGATAGGGGGAGAGCCCAGAGACCATTTTACTTTGTTCTGCAGGGCTGTAGGAAAGGGTCACTTTAAATGGACAATATGTTCACAGCAGAATATTTCAGTCTAAATATCACTACCACCCCTTTTCCAGGATAATGATCATGAACAGATCAGGAACAGTTTATTTTCTCCAGTAATCCTTGAAAATAAAAAACACCTGCAATGGCAGCCACATGAGAAATGCCAAGGTCCTGGTCCCCTGGTCCTATTATCTTTGCTGAAGGGGAGGATCTAGGAACAAGGCTGACATACGGTCCGTGCCTAAATGTGACAAGCCCCCCAGTCCATTGGGCTAAGAATACACAAGCAGTGCAATAGCAATTAGTAAATCAATCACCACCAGAATGGTTCAGGATTACAAAGATTAAGGCATTTATTTTTTTCACTGTCTTTATTTTTTGTAATTCTCAGGAAGGTGTATTTTTACAGTACAGGTCCACATTAAACTTTCTACTTATCCACAACGAGAGGTTCCTCCATTCTCTCTATGCAGAGAAGACCTAAAAAAAATTACTGCTCAATATAACATCAAGTTAGATTGTTTTGACTAAGATAAAGGGCTATAGATGGACAGGAAATGATGCGTAGGATATGTCCTTGCCAGGGTATCCAAAATGAAAAGCCTTTAGATAATTCTGCTTGCATCCACACAAGTACTATATCTGTTGGTGGACTATAGGTAGATACACATGTATGTTTCCAATTACTTCATCAAATAAGCAGACCTTTGATCAATCCCTCTTCTGGCATGACTATCCACTGGAAAGTACAGGTCTTAAGAGCTCTCCATACAGATGAGCTTGACTAGAAAGTACAAAAAAACCTGTGACTTTTGATGTTGAACCATAACAGTTAAAAATTATCTTTCCTATAAACCAAAGTAAAATTCACATCTTCTGGTTCTTTAACTTGCAGCCATAGACGATTTTAAACAGTAAATTTAGAACAGGCTACAACAATGTCACTATAATATATGATTCAAAACCCCTTAGTCCCTTCTTTGTTCTTTTATATGCATAGGAAAATGAATAAATTGCTGACCCAAGTGCATTATCTCTCAAAAAGAGTAGCAAGTAGGTAAGTGGGATTGGTAGTAAATAATAAGACAATAAAAGCAAAGTACTGAATGTGCTAGCAGTGTTAAAAAAGAAAAAAAAATCACAATAGGTACGCACATAAAATTCTGAGGTTGTGACTTGACTATGATGCCAGTCTGTATTTACTTCAGAAAATTTAGAGACTGAACTTATGAACCAGCAATGATTGGATTACACAGATATAGCTCCATCTATTGAATCGTTTGACACAATGAACAAGATTGTTCATTTCAAGATGCTTTAGAGACTGCAATGGGAAACCCACCATGCATTCCACCAATTATACATGCCATTTCAGACTAGAATAGAACCTACAGTTGTATTTTCCAAGGCTTCAGTTTTAAGATCAACTTTTTTGGCTATTGTAACATTTTATTACTTAGTGACTGTGAACAGTGACATACCCATACTGTGATCACAAACAATTCTGCTGACCAGAAATGATTACAACAAAGTATGTGCTTCATCTAAAAACAGATTTGTAGTTCTAAAATAGCACATGAAAAATATCATTGCAAAGAATACGTTACTAATACAGCAAAATTGCCATTATCAGCCAATCTGCATTTCCTTTTTAATCCAGTGTGATTTTGTTTTGCCAACAGAATTTTAGGAATAATAAAATAAAAGATAAACCCCAAGAACATTATTTCAATTGTGTGGAAGTCATATAGACATGTGTAAGCTAGTTTAGATAGACCAGTTATTTTTACTTCACACCTTAAGTACCATTAATTGGTTATGTTGTTTTTAATTGTATAATATATTTTAGATAATAAGTGAATCAAATCAATAAACCGCTAATGATATGCAATGAAACTGTGCTCCGGTCAGAATCTCCATTCTTTTTACAACAATCTTAGTTTTATGTCATTAATTGAAGCTCTTATTGAAGCTTCTGTGTGGGACTGCAACAACTTCCCACATGAATCCATGCTGTGCACCTCCCCTCTCTCTCAGGGCCCATTCACACAACACTGCATGTGCTAACGTTCCATTCATTGTGCTGGCACACACTACAGCTCAGCACAACATACAGTGTCCTATGTGGAGAGCTGCACAACCTCCCTCAGATTTCCATGTGTTGAGGTGTATTTTAGCCAATTCGCAATGTGCACGAATACATGTAAAAATGTGTATTGTAGCACAGTGCATTCTGGTGTGAATTGGCCTTCAGTTTCTTTCTGCCTGGCATCAAAGGGCCAAGACTGGGTGTGATATGAAATTAACATTCACATAACTTGACATGAATTTGGTGTTCCCAACACAACCGATTTCTGAGAAACGTGATTTAAAGCAATGGAGAGATCTGGTGTATGACACCATGTCTGAATGAAAAAACACTGTCCTTGGATTGTGTTCTCTGTATGCATTTTAAATACACAATTTATTTAACCAGAAAAAGAAAATATTGTTGTGGCCTCTACAACTTCAACAAGTTGCCAAATGGTCTCTCTGAATAAATGTATGTTAAGAAGAGATGCTGGGCAAAGCTGCATGGACACCTAAATTATTCAAAAGTTGACTGACCGAAAATGATATTTTAGTTGTAGTTGGGTACCAGAAGGCTGGATCACAGCTTGTCATATCTTTAAAAATTGTAAAAGCAGTCTGCCTCTCCTCCCCTTTTACACATTGCAACAATGAAATTGACACTTAGGGGGTTATTCACAAAGCTGATGAAGGAAGCCGAGTGAATAAGCCAGCCGAAGTAAAGTTATTCAATTCTGGCTTGTACGGCTGATTTGAGCCGTACAACAGCTGAAATCAGCTATACATCAGCTACCTTCGGTTGCACTTCGGTCAGCCGAAGTGCAGAAGGACTTCTGGATCGGCTGAGCCGAAGCTCCGGCAGCTCACTCGGCCATTCTCCCCTACTCTCATAGGAGCTGAACCGCAGTGAGTTCAGCTGAAGCCAAAGCTGAGCAGAATAGCGGCATTCGGATCGGCTATTCTGCCTGGTACCTCCATGGTACCAAGCAAAATAGCAAATCAATGAAAATAGTTTAAAAAAAAGTGAAACTAATTATTTTAAAATGTAAATTGTAAAAATTAAAAAAATATATTTTTTTAAAGAAAAAAAAACAATTGGGCGGAGCTAGTAGTGATAGCTAGCTCCACCCAACTGTTTCCTATTGGCCATCTAGCAGGTCCCGGCCAATGAATAACAACTGGGCAGACCCTACCTTGACATCATGGCCGGCTCCACCCATTTGTTATTGTTTAATGACAGTTCAGTGCCCCCAGGTCATTTGGGGATGCTGATCTGTCATTACAACTGGGTGGAGCCAGCCGTGACATCACAGCTGACTCCGCCCAGCTGTCATTTGTGGAGCGAAAGGCTGGCCTTAGGCCGGCCATTCACCCCACTTCGGGTGTCACTTCGGCTATGCCACTCGGCTGCTGTACGGGCTATAGTCAATGAACCAACTGAACCAAAGGGCTCCGGCGGCCAAAGAGAGCTGAAGGAGCAGTCGAAGCTACGGCTGGATCCTTCGGTTCCTCTGTGAATAACCCCCTTACTAACAGCTGGACTCTCCATTAATTGTTTATTCAATTTTGTAAATGCCACAACATACTGGCAGTACTGGGAAATCTAGGGTAAACATTTTGTAATTGAAAAAAAAAAAGAAGAATCTTGCAAGTGGAATCCCAAAATGTGTTGCCCTTTAAATAAAATGTTAAGATGGTTTACACATTGGAATCCTACATAAGCACAGAGTTGTGGAAACTTGTATAAGAATGTGCCAGTGGATTATCCCAGTGGAAATTCAATCAAATTAATGAGTCAAGCAGGATGTCTCAGAGTATGAGGTTTTTGCAGAGACCAATCTTCTGCAAGGCCTTAGTTAAATTTCTGTCGCTGTGGCCACCACAGACATCAATTTTCGTTCTTAATGTGTTGTTATTGATTGGGAAACTGAGTGTCCTGCAATCCACATGTGATTACTCTTCTCCATTCTTAAGGATTATCCTAATAATTAAAAACCATGTACTACTCTAGTGTTTACCAAGCTGACATAGTTTGAAAGCAGATCACCTGTTTTCTGATAATTTAAACTGTCTATTCAATTTTGCCTGCTTAATTGTGTTTGGCCACTATTTGCAGGCCGTCTTTAATATTAATTGGAACCTCTGGATTTTCACACACACACACACACACACTCTATATAGATCTATATAGATATATAAATCTTTTAATACATATTATTAGTTATTTTATGATGAATGATTAAATATTGATTATTTTCTTATTAAATAAAGTTTTTAGTTAAGTTGGAGTTTCTCTGCTACGTCCTGGCCCTACACATTCCTGTTGGCACTCTGAGCTGCCTCACAGCCCAATAGGAATGTGTTGAAGGCAGGATTGGGGGGTTGGAGGGGGGCAGGCTCTCTCATCACCAAGAAGTGTTGGAGCTTTGCCAAGCAGAATGTAAAAGGGGAAATACAAGCAGGCATGTTCAGACACCTCTAGATGCCTGCATTTTTATAATTACAAGCATTTTCTTCAGCAATACTGTGTCCCATAGGCTATGTTAAAGCCATAGTATTAGTTGACAGCACAATCATACCCAGAGCCAGCAATCAATGAGACTTGTGATATAATTTTGTTATTTTAAAACAGAACTTTTCATTCACTGGTGATGGATGCAGGTAATTTGGAGTTTACGGTCACCTGGCTGCAACAGACCAAAGCAGTATAAATATCCATATATCATAATTCAAAATAGGGTTTTCACTAAATATAACTTGGACTAACAGAGGTGGAAATTTATAAAAAAAGTTGGTGAACCTAGACACATTCACATGCTTAAATTGTCCCTCAAAATTCCCATAAAGTAAAGCATGATTCTGCAGAACAAATTCTTTCATCCTATGCTAATATGGATGTCAATCCTATAATCTTTATTTGCAGTGCATTGAATCAACAGGGAACATTGACTTAGATGAAGAAGTGTAGTAGACCTCCTTAGGGAATCATTGCTAAATTACAGATAAAATCAATGATCCCTCATTTTCAAACAATGAATGTATAATCCAGTACCAACAAAAGTAACATTGACCGTATTATTAGAACAGCAATTGTTACTGAGACCTGGGTTTTCTGTTGCAGAATCAAGTCAGTGAATGTGTATTATGTATTTCATTGAAGTTCTCTTTGACTTTCTGTGTGGAACTGCAGTAACTTCCTGTATGAATCAATGCTCTGCATCTTTCCTATCCCTCAGGGCCCACTGACACCACACCACATGTAGTAACTCATGTTATGCATTTGGGTGCTGCAGTGGCGTTCATTGTGTTGCAACACACTACAGCAGAGTGTCCGGTCACTGTCCCAGATTGCCATGTGTTGAGATGGATTTCAGCCCATTCCCAACACACATCAATGCATGTTAACACCTGTTGAAGCACACTGCATTTTGGTATGAATCAGCCTTCATTTTCTTTCTGTCAGGCAGCAAAGAGGCTAGAACGGGTGTGGTAGGCAATACCGAGATTTAACGGTGGAGAGGTCCAATCAAAATCTAAAACTATTTTTTTGGGGCACCAAGGATCCCAGAATAGATAACCTTATGAGATGTTTTATTTGCATAACGGTTCCAGCCTACAGAAGTAGAGTAAAAAAAACATGTTTTGACCAGAGAAATCAAACTGCAGATTTTATTTTTACAAAATAGTTAAAATAATAAAAAAGGGAAACTCGTTGGTTGAGACTTTCTTCTGGTTTTTACATATGACACCCTCTACAAAACTAAGGTCTCTGTTAAATAGAAATCCCTTTATTTTGCTACTTCATGGCCAAAATGTAATGCTAATGGATTCTACAGCAACTGGAAATGAAAATGACCTGTCATATGAATCTCAGATACCTGAAATAATTCCCACCAGCTGTGGCGTGGCTTGAGAGAAAATTCCCATGTAGTGGAGTCCTGATGTCTGGAGAGCACTGAGGCATGTATTAGGAAGCAACTTTCATATTTTCATAGCGGTCTGAGGACAAAATGACGATGCCACAGTTGTAGATGACAGCTAATTATTGATGGTCTACTAAATCCAACCAAAGAGGAGCAGATGTCTTACAGAGAGTGACACATTTCCCTATACTCTCACTTCACTAAAGGATTGGACACACCACAATCTTATCTCACCTTCTGCCAGCGAATTGGTGTTGATTTACTAAAAGCAAATAGGCTGGTCATTTTGCAATAGAATTTGCACTTTGCAGGGTAAGTTTCCCCTTAGTTTACTTAATGAGGTGAAGCTCTGCTGACCTTAATCTCACAATCAAGCACATGCAAAAATACTGTTGTGTTGGTTTTTTTTCTTATTTTCCTTGTACATGATTGGGTATTCTTTGCAAAGTGAAATGTCACCACATTCACCCAGCTACAGTAAAATTTCCCTGCAAAGTGAACAAGCCTATTTGCCTTTAGCAAATCAAATCCACAGAAGCAGTGCACGGTGAATACTCTGTTTGCTCTTCAGCAACAAAATAATCTTTGACTATTCTCATAGAGCTTTTCTAACAGCTTGATTATGTTGTCTGCCCTACTGAACATTTAAAAGTGCTTCTAACCAGCCTTTAGTTACTTGATAAGGATCAACTAAACAAGGTCATTCTTTGTGTACGACCACCCTAAAGCCCGAAACTGATCATAATAAAAAAAAAAATGCCACAGTAATCTTAAGTGTCATATATTCTTTTAACACAGGTTTTAATGAATTTAAAATGAAAAAAAGGAAAATTATAAATAGATATACAAATACAATAAACAAGTAAAATATAAAAATAGATTTAAAAAACCTGGTACATGTCTTACAACCTCTGTATGTCTGTGAATATATTTGCATAAAACAACACATACATAACATAAAAAAAACTAAATAATAAAAACTAACACATTCAAGAGAATTTCTTGTAAGCAGTAATACTGGCTAACCATATGCCTGATATGCCTGAAAGCTAAAGGCCAAACCTTTTAAACAATCAGTGCAATAATCATTTTATGACTGATGCAAATTCTTAAAAGGAAAGAGTAAGGCAGCCATTGCAGTTCACCTAAATGAAAGAGCAAAAGTGGAATTAGGTAAATCATTCAATTAAAAGTGGACAAAAGACTGGAGTCCAAGCATTTACCTTGAAGAATTTGTCAGAAGAAGTATTTGTCATGTATCCACTAAAAGCTTAACTGAATTAAAATTAAAGCTAAAGCGGCTATTCTGCTATGCTAGACTGAGAAAGATTGTAAACAAAGAATCACAGTGATCTAATCTTGTGCAAACAGAAGCTTGAATCATAATACTGCCAGTTCAAAATCACAATGAGAGCAAATGCACACAAGGTTAATAGCAAAAAAGGTATGCAATCTATAGTTAAGTTTTCTATGAAAAGAATATAAGAGCTAAAAGTAAATATCTTATAATGTTAATTTATTCAAACAGGGCATATAATGAAGAAAACGAACAGGCAAAGGTTACCTTCAGTGAAAACCATCAGTGGACCCAGGGATATAGGTAGCAGAATGTGTATGCAGATTTTGACTACTCTAGAATGAGTTAAGTTGCTGCCTTCCAAGACTCCATGGTTATTCTACAGGTGAACAGCTTGACTAATACAGAGATCTGCAGATATACTATTTAGATATTTTTCCATCAAAAGCTCATTTTGAATGCCCCAGGTTTGTTTCAACTATGAAAGAATGATGTATAAATAACTGTCTTGGCAGCTGTCAGTAGAAGAATTGCAATCCTTGTGACAGCCTATTTTTGTTAAAGATTCAAGGGCTGTTTATGAGTGGCAAGGTATGCTTAAGGTGGCACCCTCCGGTGCCTTCTGGCTTCCTCAGTGGTGCCTCAAAATTTTGACACAGTGCTGACTTTCCACAGTGCAGGTGGGCCAGCCACCAGCGCCATGTTAATGACATTAATGAATGACAACAATCCAGGGAGGGTGGGATCCACTCAGGAAAGGATGGGTTGCCTCTGTCTAGGCCTGCTCCATCATCCGCTCTCTGCTATGATGCCGCTGCAGCAGCTGCAGCTCTTTATTAGATAGTAGGACTCTGGTGTGAATGGGGGACTGAGAACTCTGATGGAAAGGGGTCTTCTGATGTGAAATTTTGATGTTAAAGGGAACTCTAAAGTTAAAGGGATCTTCTGACGTGAAGAGGGTTACATTGTAAAGAAGGGCTTGTGATGTGAAGGGGACATTTTAGTGTGGGAGGGAAACTCTGATGAAAAGGGGGACTTCTGATATGAATGGGGGCTCCTATTGTGAAAGGGGGACTCTAATGTGAAAGGAGAGGGCTCCTGATGTTAAGGGGCATCAGTATAAAAAGAGAGATTCTGACATAAAGGGGGCCCCCTGATTTGAATCTATTACATGTAAACAATGACACAAAGGGGGTGATTTACTAACCTAAACACACACACACACACACCAGGTGTGTGTGATTTTCACACAGCAAAACGTATTTATCAACCAAAAAGTCTCTAAAAGCATATTTCCACTAATGTCATATATGGAAAAATCATGCACATGATGCATATATAATGCTGCTTCACAGTTTAGACAAAAATGGTTAGCTCATGCATTTAGATTCCTTGCATTCATCAACGCAAGCAACACAACATAGAGCTAATTTACCCAACATCACCTTGGAATTCATTCAGGGCTTTGCACAACACACCTGCTGGGTGTGTACACATTACAAAGGTGTTTAGATTCCACCCATAGATCATGCTGGGAGGGAACACACTGCAGAGGTGTATACACATTCATGGTGTGTTTATAAGGTTAGTAAATCAACCCCAAAAGGTCTATTGTGCTGTATCTGTTTTTAAACATCCTAATGTAGAGACAGAAGTGAGTGATATATACACATTTCAACCTATAGAATGTAACAAACTATGTTCTGAATTAATATCACTCAAGTTAGAATTTTATTTTTAGTAATTATAAAAAAATAATTTGAGAAAAAAAAAACAGCAGCAGACTGTAGCTGCAAACATTACACTCTGATTTATGTTACATAACATTATTTGCTGTTTTACCCATCTGCTGCTAGACCTTTTCGTTTTACAAATGGTTGGTACATTTTATTTATTTATTATCATTAATGAATCTATATTTTCTAAGATCCACCAACAACATCACTCATTCCTACTCATCAGTCAGGTATCTCCCTTGCTATACATATACATTTTTAGACTCAGCTTGTAAATACGACCACATAGTGATCAGACAAGCTCAATTAATTATTTTTTAAATATGTACTTGAAAAGGGGAATACAGAAATAAAGTGAAGCAGTCATTACTTTTATATGAAACCTGTGCCAAGGTAAAAATGGAGACTGGCATAATTAACTCAAAATGCTAATTGCCTTCCAGTAATACCTGATCTGAGTCACTGACCTGCAACATTCATGCAGTTAGTGAAGTCAGAGCAAAGTCAGAACTCCTTATTTGCATATTTATTCCAGGTCAGTGATTCAGGAAGTACTGAGGTCAATAAATCAGCATGACAGCCAGGCAGCTAGCATTTTAAGAAAGCAAAGTATTGGATTGCAGCCAACATATTTATTTAATGTTTTTAAAGGTCTTCAACGTTCTATAGAAAGATCCCTTAGTGTAGATGAGGAACCCCTTCACACTATTAAATGTTTTATAGATACAATGGTTGAGCCTATTGGTGTAGTATTTGAAATTTCTTTGGAACAGTTAAATCATTTACATAAATTTATAGAGGTAGAACCTATAAGATATCTTCAGCTAAGATCAAAGTTGACACTTTGGAATGCCAGCTGATCTACTAGTATGTTCTTGGATTGTAGAAGAAAATACAGTATCATACCTATACACTAATGTAAAACCTTCTGGATGCTTTAAGATAACTGAGTCATTTTCTATCCTTTCTTTCCAAAACCTTCTCTTCCTTCCTCCTACTACTAATATCATCACTAAATATGTGATGATATTGTTTATAAGCTTAACTAAGTCTGTGAACCATTAAAAAATTATCACAAAAGTCCATCACCTAGTGAACCGAAGATCATATTTAGCTGCAAAAATTACACACCCAAGGGCATGTTCAAATTACTCCTGGTTAAACTCAAATAATTCATTGATGATCTGGGCTTTATGGTGCACATGGAAAATTTCAGCCTATTGTATAATTTCTTGTCCCCGACGCCTAATTTTTACCCCATTATAAAATGTCGACATAGGCTATACTCATTATGCTTATAATGAGCTCACATTAATGTTATCACCCTGGGAACATCCTCAGCAAAGATCTCATGCAGTATATCAAGCACATTCCAAACCAACTGCAAGTTTATAAACCTGGAAATAGCACTGGCCTACTTAAGACTGGCAACGTTTCAAAATAAGCCTTTAGAGGTATGGGACAAGGTTGAATGTAGCTGATGACCTTCTGAAGTTGAGATTTGAATTTAGGAAATATAACTTAGCATACAACTTGTTTCATAAAATTCAACTGAACATGAAAGCCAACTAAAAACATTTCAGAGGGGTTGGCCAAAATATGTTGTAGATTATTTGCCCTTTACTGTGAATTGTCTGTTTTAGGGGTCCCTTAACAAATGCTTTTAACTTGATTATCTGGAAGCCCACCACTGCCTTAGACTCTATGTCTAAAGAAATCTCCAACATTTGGTCAAACGGAACTTAAGGATTGTAAGCCCCGGAGGCACACACTGTCAAATTATAAAAAGGGTAAATTTGTGAAACAGAAATAGTGAGATAAGTATTTACTATGCAAACCTTACCTTCATACACTGACCAGTCATTAGACTGGAGGGAGAGACAGGCTCTGCTGCTGCATGTGCTGACATGAAACATGCTGACAGCAGCAGCATAGCTAGCAAGGCTAATAATCTATCAGCTGCTCCTTCATTCTCCTATTAACAGATTGTGGCGGGGAGGTGACACCAATGCATTCCTTAACTCTAACAGAGAAAGTGGTGTCATCCTCCTGGCTGTGCAATCTGGCAAATGTGCATGAATCACAATCGCATGACTGTGGGACTCGTTATCCAAATGAACAATTGTTCTAGGCACAATCAATCTTTTGGGGGAAAACCCCAGTCATATCTTAAGTGTTGTATAGTGTGGGAAAGAATCAGAAGTTCTGCCAGGTTCTAATTGGGTAATATGTCCCCACTGGGGAGATTTCCCATCACTTCCAGCTGAAGATACAACAGGAAGTGAGTATATAATTTTTCCACACTGAGAGAAAAAAGCCATTATTGGCAGCTGTTTTGCCTTATTTCCTGTTCTGGTGACAACCATAACAATTTAAAATTCCCCTTAATTTTTTTTCCCAAATACAGAGGTTGCAAAGACACAGGCCCAAAGGGAACACCAACAAAAAAAGAGGTTTTAAGCCTTCCCCACACCATCCAAAACTAAAAAAATGTTGTTTGGAGTTCTACTTTGAATCTATGGATATAGTATTAATTGTGCATTTTAAAATGTTAACAATCTATTCTGCTAAGTATTCTACTTAGCAGAATAGATTGTTAACATCTCTATTTTCTACATAAGCACTTTCACATCTTTACTTTTGTACTGAGCCATAATATTTTGTGCTAATAAACCTAATTAGGCTGAAAAAGCTGCATATAAGCTGAAATAATGTCTTGTTTTTATGCATTAAAGACAATTTGACTACATTCTTTCCTAAAAATATTTTTTCTTTTGTACATTACTGGTGGTGTCGTGTTTGAATGATGATATACTGCAGGGACATGCGGTCAGGGAGGCAGGTGAGGCTGCCGTACCAGCCTGCAGTGAATAGCCGAACAGTGTTCGGCTCACTTCACTTCTGATCGGTCATTCACTCGGCTGCCCTCGGCAGCTTTGTGAATAGACCCCTATGTAACTATGTAACCTAGAATTATGGAGGGAAAAGCTGGCAGCTTCAAGTCTGAAGCAGACAGCTTTTTCTCCATTCAGATTGGCATCTATCGGGTTATACGGCAGGGAAAGCCTCCCCGCTGTGTAACCTGTCATGGATGGAGCACTGCCTGTTAATTACAGGCAGCGCTGCATCCAGCTTTTGACAGGTAGTTAGGTTACACAGCAGCGGTCTTCCCCACTGCTTGTGTAACCTAACTATTGAAGCCAGAGCTGTCACAAACTCTACTCTTTGTTAGAGGCCTGAGCTCTGTGGATGGCTTGGATCAATGGCAAAGCGCCATTGGTCCCAGCTGTCCAATCAAAAAAAGAAAAAGAAAACCCACTGAGGCCATTGATTTCGATGCCTCAGCAGTGACGAGCAAGTGAAGGACAGGGAGACTCCTCCCTGTCTCCTCTCTTCCACTAGCTTGGGGTGGGTCTTCATGTGGTGGGGGTGGGGCTTCAGCCCGCAGGGGCGGGGCGTGCTGGGGAATGCCTCATCCGGAAAAAGAAGTACAGCACGTCACTGCTATGGGACACTAGAATGCTCATGCCCAACTCTGGTCTTCTAGACCAGCCTTTCTCAACCGGGTGCTGTGGCACCCTTGGGTGCCTGAGGACCTCCTCAGGGGTTCCTTGAAATATTCAGACAGTATCATGCCTTTCCATGGTGCAGGTGGGCCATGAAAGGGGCTTGCTTATGTGCTTGCTATTCCAATACACCAATAACACATCCAGTATTGATAATAATTCATGACACACACTGCAATTCAGTGATGAAACCAAATAACAAAAAACATGTCTAAAACAAAAACAAAAAAAGAAGAAGAAATGCATGGTTCACTGTGGATTGTGCTTGGTAGATAGGAACATCCAACTATTGAATGTGTATAGTTATACAACTAGAGTTCAGCTGTATATTAATATTTGATGGCACAGCCTTTGTGTTTCCTGCGTTGTATGCTCAGAAGGTCAGCCGTCACCGTCTTTACTTGAAGGTCAAACTGCCCTGAACAGGCTTCTTTCTCATCTTGTCAGTCAATGCCAGTCACTCCAAGCAACATGACAGGTGCTCTAAACTAAAGCTATCGCTACACTGCGTGCATAAAAATGCAGGAGTCTGCTTATACATTGCACACAAAGCCTTGCTGCAATAAAAGAAATAGCAACATCAACTGTTTATCATTTATAGATTACTTCTTATATTTTAATTACAATTTGCATTCATGTTATAAACACCTCCAAGCAAATAAAAAAAGATGACATAACTACAGTATATAATAACTGAAAATTAATAGAATCTTTAAAAAGATTTAATTCTAAAGTGTACAGGTTTATGAACAACTCTGGGCATTTAAAAGCAACTCTGGGCTAGCCCCACACTGCAATGGTTAAGTGATTGTTTCAGTCTAGGGTCTAAGGCTCCACCCACACATGAGCGGTTTTCCGTGCTTATTCGGCCGAACGAATACACGCGGAACCATGTTAAACATAAAAAAGCATTGCAATGTGCATTGTTCAGACTATAGCGGTGGCCGTGCTCTAGGAAACTGTGTGTTAAGCAAAATAGTCCAAGCACGATTTTATGGGTGGATTCCGCACATTCCGGCCATAATAATAGCTACAATGTGCAAAATTTACATGCATGTTAATGTTTGTGTGGTTTCGTTCTGCGCAGTTTTCCAAACGAAAAACTACCGCTATGTGTGAATGGAGCTTCAAGTAAAGACGATACGCTCAACCGGTCCTCTGCCCCATGGCGATGACCGCTCACTTCTCTCCTACTTTGCTCCAGCTGGGGTCCCTCGGCATCCGTGATAACGTCAGTAGGGCTTAGACCACTGGAGCCCTGGGGAGAAGAGGCTGTGGGGACAATTCTAACAGCCAGGTGGGACCGAGGATTAGATTAATATATCTTTTTTTAATTTAGACCCTAGACCAGTGGTGGCGAACCTTGGCACTCCAGCTGTGTCAAAACTACAAATCCCAACATGCATCTGCCTCTGGGAGTTATGTCTGTGGCTGTCAGAGCCTTGCAATGCCTCATGGGACTTGTAGTTCCAAAACGGCTGGAGTGCCAAGGTTCGCCACCACTGCCCTAGACCAAAAGGAGCACCTAAGTGGGTAGCTTACAGTTGTCTGTAAAGGATAAGAGGCTGTAGGACCACTTTCATTACAACATTTTTATTGGAAAAAAAATGAGCAGGCAGAAAAATAGAACATTGAAATTTGCAGTCTCCTTGGAGAGGAGTGGATTGGAGAGATATTTAGGCAACATAGAGTTCAGCTAAAGTTCAATAATCTTTCAGGTGGTGCAGATTAGACTTTGAAAGAGTACACGGTTTCTCTATTTAAAGAGATCCTGCCACCCTGACCCAACTCTCCTTCACAATGCTCCTTTCTCCCTCATAGCCGCTGCAAAATGGCTGGTGTTAGAGCTTTCATGGGGTAATTACTTCCCTCCCACCATCATGGGACAGTGTGCAATGCTATTGATTGGCCATTAGGCCCGAGCACTGCATAATAGGAGAAGGTCACATGCTCCCCATACCTGGAAGCAATGGGTATTTTGAGTCAACTGTAATGGAAGAATAGTATGGAAAGTGCTATGAAGATACATTGAATTGGGTTGAGTGTGGAGCATGGGCTTTAAAGAGAACCTTTTGCAAATATGAATATAGTATAACATGATGCTTATTTAAATGTTACATTACAGTGTTTCTACACCCAAAATCAAAAATGTAATCTATTACAGTGTATCACTCCTTAATTGTGGTGGCTGCATTAGTAACATTTTTCAGGCTTTTAAAAAAATGTATATTCACCTGGTGATCCTGCCGGTAACACTCCTCCTTCCTCACTGTACTGTGTATATTTAGGATTAGAGTTGTCACCCTAGGCTGTCTTTCTGATTTGTAGTACAAAACCCCCCCTCTTTCCATTACATAGGGAGAACATATTCTGTAGATCACAGATAGCTTGAAAAGACAATAATATTGTGTGAGTTTTAAGTTCAGTGCTCAGAAGGTGTACAACACACAGGAGTTCTTTCAGTATCAAAAGAAGGTATTTTCTATACTATACTATTATTCTCTTGCATCAATTTTTTTTTTAATGGAAAGGGGAATACTTACAAAATGGAGACATTGGTTGACCAATTTATTGAACAAGAGTGATCACTCAAGAGTGATTCAGCTTGGTTTCCCTGAACGTCCTGCCTAGTGTAAGATCACAAGGGAAAGATCAGTCTGCACCAGCTAACTACTAGCTTGCAGAAGGGAACATGGGGCAGGGAGCATAGAAAAGAGGAGTGAATTGACTTTCCGTTCTTGTGTGTTTGCGGTGACACACACAGCTTACTAGCACACACAAGGGTGGCATTATAGGAGCCTGCAAGGGAAAGGAGCCATCCTAAAACAGGATATCAGAGCTCAGGGGAGCAGCTGAATCTACAGGACACGAGTAGCATCCATTGTAAGTGATAAATCCTTTTGACTTTAATATCCCTTTAAATACCCTCAGAAACAACATTAGATCAGCAAGAGAGACAGATCAATAGCAGAAAGATGCCTGCACTGTACTTCTCTCAGTACAGTAAATATCTTTAAAAAAAGGCAATATTCATTATACTTGCTCAGAAAGACTTTAAACCAGGATTGGAATTCCTCTTCTAGAAGCTAAACTAATAGTAACGGTGTGAAGCATACACTACAGGCAATATATCAAAGCACAACTCTCAGACCCGTTTACAAACATGTGCATAATCAATCACAATGCAAAAAGAAAAGAAGGTTATGTGTGAGGTGAGAATCATCTATTGTGAAATTATATGAACGACAATATGCCAACAGCTGCAATTAAATGAATCTGTAAGAGATATTGCACGCCGTGCAGGAGGAGGTCTAGATGGCAAATTTCCTCCAGGATATTACAGAATGTTTTTTTACTAGTAATCATGCACACAATCTTACATAAACAACGGAATATGCTCAGCTTTAACTGCCTACAATGGGATTTCAGTGTTGATTTCCATACCAAGGTCTAGACAATGTACTAGAATGTTCACAGATTCTACACAAAATTTAAGGAATAAAAGTGAAAGTGTTTCCCCATGGTGACCAATCAAATGAGAGTCTTCTGTTACCTTGGGGTTTTTTTTAGTTGTCATTTTAGGTTTTAATGACATTATAGTGCATTATTATTACAATACACTGTGCACAGAAACTGAAAAAGGAAGAGAAAGAAAGAAAAGAAAGGGGAAAAAAAGGAAGGAAGGATGGAAGAAATTAAAAAAAGAAAGAAAACTGGAAGAAAAGGAGGGAAAGAAAAATATTGATAGAAAAGGAAAGAAGGAAGGAAGAAGGGAAAGAATGAGATAAAGAAGAAAAAGAAAAAAGAATGGAAGAAATAAGAAAGAAAGAAAGTTCTTAACCACTTGCAGCAGGCTCATGTAAATACATGTCATCCGCTGGAAGTGGTTATACGATGAACATGGCTGCTACTAGCCGTTTGAAGAAGCTGGTGAAGCAGATCTCTGCTTCATCCGCTTCTTTAGGGTCCCTAGGTGACATTAGGGGTCTGACAGACCCCTGATGTCTCTATAAACAGGACATGTCACATCCTATTTGCTATTACATAGCTTTTTAGCCCCCTATGTGATTAGGTTGAGTTTAAAAAAAAAAAAGAATTAAAGTAAGTAAAAAAAAAATGCAAAAGTGACATGTTAAAGTCCCCCACGTGCACACAAATACAACACAAACACTTATCAGATGCGCCTACGTGCAAAAACTAAAATTGCGCCACACATGTTACATATCGTCACAAGCGCAGGAGTGAAAACAAAAATTCTAGGCCTATCAATCACTGTTAGCACTAAACTTATGAGCAGTAAAAGCGTTTAAAGTGTCGCCTATGGGACATTTTTGGTTATTGTAGTTTGTGGCAGTTTTACAGACGAATGCAATTTTAATTCTTGACATGTTTGATATCTATTTACCCAGTGTGACCCCATTTTTTATATTTTACCAAAAATTGGACATTATATTCTGTTTCTGTGCACTAAATTTAATTTTAGTGTATTTTATCCTAAAAATACTTCTTTGATAAACATTTGCACAAATACCGTGCAAAATAAAAAAAATTGCAACTAGCATCTTTTTATTCTACAGGGCCTCTGCTTTCAGAAAATATATCACTGTTTGGGGGTCTGAAGCTGTTTTCTAGCCAAAAAAATCTGATTTTTATCATGTGTGTGCAAATATAAGACAATGCTCCGGGCAGCAAGTGGTTAAAAATGTGTTACGTATTCACACACCTGGGAAATGTCATTTCTAAATAGAAGACACATATAAATCATAAATCTAATGTGCATCTTAGATATGAGGAGGAGTGATGCCAAGTATATAACTACAGTGTATAAGTGACATTTGTAGAGTAATACATATCAGTAGAGCAGCGATGTCACTTTTCTACTTTATCCTGTTTCATGTCCAGGTCTCTTGACTTCGGATGTTGCAATTTAGTATATTACTTTTATTATGTCAGTTTTCTGTGACATGGATAGGTGGGCAAAGTTGAAAAGTTGATATAAAGGATCCATTTAAATGATGATATCTACACAGTACCAATACAGATTAATTATAAATAGTGATGTGCTGGATGATAGTGGTAAAAACCTTTCCTGTCTCTGAGTTAAATATGGATATTGATTACAATAAATGTCTGCAATCCATCCCACCATGTTATATACATAGTACAACATCATCCCATTGATTCATGCAACTGGCAGACAGTGGCCACAAATCTTTGTGATTTGCTTATTTATGTGAAAGGTATGTGGTGTGAGATTTTTGTGAACTGCCTTTCCATTCTGTTCTCATGGCTAGTAAATGCATGAAATGTTGTTTTGTTATATTAGTTTCAAAGTGTTTAGCGTAATTGGAAAAAAGAATAAAAATAGCATATACTGTGTATAGTATTTTAGGTTGCAAGTGTACAGCACACATGGTATATCTGGAATGTAGAGTTGAACTCCAAGCAAATAGCTAAATACACAGATAAACACATTTAGGAAGTGTTACCTACCAAAGGATGTATTTCAGTCCATCCAGTTCTGAGATTTACACAGCTTTGCCACACAGCACAGCCTTGTTTGGCAGGGGAGGAGTCCTGATTTTTCTCTGCTGCAGTTAACTGAGTGGGGCAGGGGCAGGAGGTGGCGTGGTGGGCCATTGAAGTGAATGGCACCTTAGCCATGCACTCCGGTCACAATGCGATCGTAAGGCACATTATGCCTGCGGTCTGGTCCGGTCCGGTGCAATCAAAATGCTACAAGACCCCTCCTGCCCCACAAAAAAAGTGAGCCGGCCGCAATGCGAGGCAGTGCATTCTGCCCAGAATCTGGCCGGAATGCACTGCATCTGGTGTGAACGGGCCCTAAATGGGGGCATTTGCCAACAAGAACACAGACACAAGTAGAAAAAAAATCTTGCTCTTCCCACTCTTGGAAATAAAAAATGAGAGAACTCATTCTGCCATAAGAAACACAAACTTTTTTGTTTAGACTTCAGATCACATTTAAGCCCCTTTAAACCTTCTAGGATGGAACAATGCTGCCTAGGTATTGCAATGTTCTACTTACTGTAAGGCTTGGGCACTTTTATATCACAATTTACTCATAATATTGGATGATTTTACACATAATAAAACTTTGTTTTGCGTGTAGTGATCCTTTAAAACTTCCCAGGGTACAGGCATTAAAGGTACAAACATCTATTAGATGGAAACTAGGCTAGAAGTAATAAATGTAGCCGAATCCTGACTGCAGTGAAGATCCGTAAAATATTTACTTTTTGTTTGTATCACTTTAGATTCGCTGTCTAAGGTGAAATTCCATTTCCAATTTAGAGGAGAAAACTGATTTTTTAACGGCTATGGATTAAGTAATTCTGACCTGAATGAATCATGTATTTATATCAATCCCAATCTAAGAAGCATTGATCTGACTAATGACTTGGAGATAATTTCACATTCCAATTCAGCTTTTGCTTATAAGTTCAATAAATAAGAAGAAAAGGGATAATGATCTGCTCATCAGTAAACCATGATGCTACGGAGTGCCTGTGCGTCTATGCTCCCAGCATCCTCTTCTCAATTACAAGAGAAATGAATACAGAAGTAATATAGAGTCTGCTGCTCGAGGCTGATGATACCTTCTTTCTCAACTTCATACTGAAATAACCAGAGTTATCACTTTCTTTACTCTCTATCAATATTTGAAATTACACCATCGACGACATAGTAGTTTATTCTAGGTTGATATAATGTAATACTAGAGAGGATGGAAGATAGACAGGTCTTTGTTTTTTCTGTATGTATGATTTCATTGAACTATTGATATTTGAATTTACATGTATATTATGTTTAGTATTTTTTCCTTTGTCCTTTTTTTATGCTGTCCCTATAAATAATTCTGTGTGTAGAGATGGTATACCCCAGAGATTCTGCCTAGATGTTATTCTATTTAATATTGATCGGATGTTCTGGCTAAGTGGGCTGTGATGCCGAGGGATTGACCACTGTTAGTTATCGGGGTAGCTTGACCTAAGTTGAAGATTTTTTTTTAGGTTGTTTTGAAAGATTTACTCGTTTTATGTTGCCTATTTCCATTCAGAATTTGCTTCCAACATGAGTATTATTATTATAAAAGGGAATGCCTTCTGAGTTCCTACTGCTCTAGGCGTTATGGGCGATTACTTCCTGAGTTAGTGTTTGGTCTTAGAAGATCTATTCTGTCAATGTAACACGACATCTATATAGGTGGGAAATTGGGTGTTAATCAAAATCAGAACTAAAAATGATTGTATTATTGTGAGGTAGAGAGTGACTGAAACTAGTGCAGCCTCCCATGTGGATACATTTATACCAGGCTCTATTGGCCTTATTCAATATAGAGTGCTTTTTCTTAGTTGTTGATTCTTAAGCGCAGCAATCCATAGCAACCAAGTTGCATAATTTAACTGGGAAAAGAAGCACCATCTGGTATTTAAGAAGATTTTCTGCAGGGTCTATTCCTGGATTGAAGCTGAGTATTGGAGCAAAAGGTGCACATTTTATTTTTACAGACATGTGGCAAAACATTATATATATATATATTAGGGATGACCAGATACCAGTTCAGATACCAGTGCCGATACTTGGCATTTTCACGAGAACTACCAGGGTTGCAGCGGTTGCAATTGGGACCTGGTTTTGGCGTTCCACCACTGTCCTGAAATCAGTAGTTGATATTGTTTTAGAAAAACTGTCACATGACAATAAACAAAAATGTATCAGTACTTGTACATGGAAAAATGGTATCTGAGTGGCCAGATTATTATGACCACCCTATCAGTACTTCGTTGGGCCACGAGATGACTCCACGAGATTACTTTGTTGGGCCACCTTGTGACTCCACGAGATGTTGAAAGGTGATGCAGGGAATCTGACACTGCACTGTTGCCCTTCTGTTCTCTTGTACCAGTCTTGCCACTCTCCGTTCTGCCCTAACATTGACTAGTCGCTGGCGGCCACAATTCGCACGTTCAGACCCAGATTTTCGGCTGACAGTCCAGTCTTTATATATACTGTATATAGTATTTATATTTTTGGTGGAGTTGGCCTTTCACTCTGTCTTAGCAGTAAAAGAGAATCTGGTTGTTTGCAGCTGGTTACCTAACATAAGCATTAGCTTAAGTTGCATATTTGTTATCCACACCAATGTAAAGCAAGCAAAATGTAAAGCAAAATGCTTTACATTGTAAAACAAGCATAGCCAGATCATGTGACCAGTCAAAGTCTTCTGACCAGCCTTTCCCCCAAGTCACTTTCTGCTGTGTCAAGCAGAGAACACTACATAGGTTACTGCAGGCTTCAAACTGTGAATGCATTTTATGAATGATGTTTAAATGCAAACAGATAGTCATATTGCCTTCTCTATCTGTGTTGGCACAGCCACATTTACAGGGTTATTCAAAAGGGTGAAGAGTTGGGAGAAGACAGGAGAAGTGAACAATCTATGCCAAAATAGCCGATTTGTAAACGGAACTGAATTGAAGAATGTTTCCAAATCAGCTATCTTGGCCTAGATTGTTCACTTCTCCTGTCTTCTCCCACACAGGAACAATTTGAGATACTGGATACATAATGCCTTTAGAACAGTAGGAATGACAACACTGATCAAGGGCTAGACACACAATAGATACTGACCCCAAAGTCACCTTTTAAAGCCATGAATGAGACAGTGTGGGAGATGCCATCACCATTTGCTAAGGGACTACTAACAAAAAACAAAAGCAATATAAACCACACCAAAATGACAATATTAACACTACATTAATATTACAGGATGCATACTAGTAGTGTGGTAATGTCAGTGTTTATTAGCTTGGTTGATGTGTAATGAAATGCTAAAAGTTCAATGTAATTGTATATGTGAAGAGAGAGCTGACAAGCACATTGAGTAATATGGGTAATTGGCATGTGTGATTTACTGGGCTTCGGTGCAAAATTTAAACTGCAGTTTAAACCATGTTAACCTTGCCTGCCAAAAGAACATCCATCACACATTTATTGGATTTCATACATACACTAAAGCATGAGATAATGAATGCTAAAACAATAATTATTGATGGGCCTCATTGAATTATTAGATTACTGTGGATCTCTGCAGAGCCCAACTAGCAGCACAAACTAAATTCCATAGAGATCGAAGAAGGCCAGGCAGTAATACCAGGGTTTATCTCTAGTGTGCAGATTAAAGGGCTTCTTGAGAAATATTTAAAGGACCAGCATAACAAAAATGTAAAAGCCGTGAAAGGATTCATCAGAGCTACAAGAACGTAAAAGACAGCCACACTCTCATGCATCTGTCACTTGAAGGACCCCCTTCACACCTTCTCAGCAGCTATATGTAATAGAATACTTTAAAGTGAGACCTAACTCAGGAATTAAACCTTAAAAGTGGATTCAAGTACCTCAATTGTTAACAAAAATGTATTTTATTTGTGTGTCACTCGGCTGTAGATCCTTAAATCATCTCTGAATTCATGCTGACACTGTCCTTCCTTCTGGAGGTGGGCTACTTTTGTTCCCCATGGTCCCTGTGTGTGTTGTAACGTAGCCACTGCTCCAAGCACGCTCCTGCGATAGACTATAATTTCAATACTAAACGTGAGATTGTAGTCCATCAAGGGAGTGAGTTTGGAGCAATGGCTACTTTATAACATACACACGGACCATGGGGAACAAAGGTAGCCACCCTCCAGAATGAAGGACAGTGTCGGCACAAATTCAGAGATGATTTGAGGATCTACAGCCGAGTGATACACAAATAAGATACATTTGTGTTAAAAATGAACGCATTTTTTAGCTTTAGTGTCACTTTAAAAACCCAACTGCAGGCTCTCCCCCTCCTGGTTTAATGTGTCCATTATGCTCTCGGCTCACAGTTAATGGGTTCAATGACATTGGGTGTCATTTAATGCAGAAGAGGACTGATCATGGACATTGGGAAGCGGGAGTTCAGAATTGCAGAAAAGGGACTATTGCAGTAAAAGCTGCATCTTTCGACCTGCTGGTTAATTCATGTTATTTGTTTTATAAATTCCAAGATTTGGGAATTTAACTCCCATCATCCAATCCCTGGATCCCAATGCTGCAGACTAACGTTAAGCTGTATTTGGGCTTTTCCTAAAGCCACAGTACTGTTCATGTCTGACATTGGGCTGTACACTTAGCAAGCCACAGTGTTCAGACCCAGGGATTTGGTAACTGGAGTCATTATAACAAAATGACTGAGGAGTCATTAGTTACTAGTAAATTGTTATTTAAAAAATGATGCTAGTTGCAAAATATATGACAGTTGAAAAATAAGAATTATTGTCTGTTAGGCACTCGACATGTCTGCTCACAGTGAAAACATGATTTTAAGAATGAAACAAAATCTATATTTTATTGAATAAGGTCATATCAAGCTTACTTAATAGGTAAGAATAAAAGTGAAATGCAAGGTACATGAGCCCATACCACCCTTCATATATCTTTCTACAGAAGCCATATAACTGAAAGATACATTTTTAATGATTGGTATGGATTATAGCATTTTGCTTTTTGCCTTAGTGAATACAGTTGTATATATCTCCCACCCTTATGCAGGAGACACTCAGCTAGGCAGAGGCTTCACCTGACTAAAATGGTAATGACCTCAGACTCCCAATCCCTAACACACAGTAAACCAGACAAATCTTTTTTTTTTTTTATGTTAAAAGAGGTCGCTACGGTTTTCTACCAGACTGACAGGTCCACTTTAAACTAAAGTAGCTATTGTGTTTTCAAAATGACACAGCTCACAGTCACAGTTTGAGTGAATTTTCTTCTTATTGTCTGCAATCCAGGCAGTGATGCATGAATCGACTCTGCTCCTCTTGCATGTTTTATTTATGTATTCCCTGTTTATAAAGTAGATGCTTACATTCTGAAGAGCAAGTTAACATATCATTCCCTGTTTGGTTGCCATGCTCTTGTGATATCATTCTTTTTGCACTAGAAATATAACAAGGAAGTTGAGAATTAATGCCCCTGACTTGCTGGATAGAACTGGATATGCATAGGCATGAGCTCTCAAGTTGTGGCTTTAAATTTGACATCTCTGTGTAGCAGGAAAGCCTACCTGTTAGCCTCAACCGATTCATGTGTGATAATGATATGCTCCTGCCCCAATTTTGCTGAATCTGGTAATTGGATGTTAACCCTATCCAGCACAGACCAGGAACATAGGTGATCCAATAATGCAGTGTGCCTGAAGGCACACACTGTTATTGCTGCCCAGTACAGCCAACAGCTTTAAAAAAAAAAAAAAAATACAATAACATATTAGAAACAATGAATGGAGAATGATTGGTTGCTGTGTATATTTCATTACTAAAAGAGACACTGATGTTAAGATGCAGTGAGGAGATGTAAGTATCTCTTTAAGATATGCTCAGAATGGCTCAGGACTAAAAATCAGTCTTACTAGATGACAGCAATAGTAAGGTATAAATACATATGCTGTACTCTAATTAAATAGTTAATTGTATAATGAATAAGATAAAGGAAATATACAGTTGTTTCACACATATTCTTTTTTTTTTTTAATTCAGATTGAAAAGCACAATTCTAAAGACATCTTTATTCAGGTAAATGTAAAATATTCAGATATTAGGTCAGATAATAGGTCAGATATTTGAATTTCTGTGTGTTGACCTAAGGGTCATTTTTTGCTGCAGCCTCCATATTTTCACGCTAGCACTTATATTTAGAATAATTTTATTTCACAACCCAGTGCAGAATCATTGAACATCTTCAAATGTAAAATATTATAGATTAATATTTTATATGTTTATATCCATCCAGTAGGTGTAGCTCTAAGCTTTTGCTCACGCTTTTCAGTTTTCCCCTACCTCCTGTTGTAAAAAGCCTGCTGTTTATAGAGCTCAGGAGCTCAAACTGAACTGTACAAAATTGAAAGAATCAGAACAGTAAATACCCTGTTTCCCCCATCTCCCCTTCCTTCCACAAAATGATGTCTCCAATTAGAGACAGTGGGGTTGATACTCAACTTTCCGCTTTTTAGTGAATGAGCTGAAGCTCTGCCGACTTCATTCATCCAACCACAAGTAATTAAAAATACTGTTTTTTTTTAAATTCCCCTTGCATATAATTGGGTGTTCTTTGCAAAGTGAAATTTTGCCACATTTATCAAGCTAAGAGGAAACTTCCCCTGTAAAGTGCAAATTCCATTGCAAAGTGAACAGCCTATTTACCTTTAGTAAATCAACCCAGAGTATCTGAAAGGAAACAATTTCTGCTGTTGATATCAAATGGCTTGTAATAAATGTTGATATGTTAAACAAATATTATCTATCTATCTATCTATCTATCTATCTATCTATCTATCTATCTATCTATCTATCTATCTATCTATCTATCTATTTATCTATCTATCTATCTATCTATCTATCCATTGCAATAGATAGATAGATAGATAGATAGATAGATAGATAGATAGATAGATAGATAGATAGATAGATAGATAGATAGATAGACCCATACGCACACATATACACTTTGTTTTAAGAAACCTTTTTTCACCAGGAGAGTAGATTAACTGGGCTTTTAAAGGAGAACTATGAGATGAGTGATTTCCACTCACCTCATAGTTCTAGCCGACCTGTGACAATGACAGGTCGGCTCAGTAGATTGGGAGGTGAGCGAACAGATACCGGCGTTCGCTCACCTCTCGATCCTGTCACCGCTCTCTGCCGTGACAGGGGAGGGGCTGAATTCCCCCCTCCCCGCTCCGCCAGCGCTGACTGGCGGAACGGACGGGGAGGGGGCGGGTACAGCTGGCTCTGCCTCTAGATAGGCAGAGCCAGCTGTCACTCACGCAGCTGAGCGCATCTCGACATCGATGTCAGGATCCGCTCCGGCTACGGCATCTCAGTATACCGCGAGTTGTAGCTCGCGATATACTGAGATTAGGGTAACGGGAGGACGCTAGTTTTTGTCCTCCCGTTACCCTAAGGAGAACTATGGGGAAAAGCCCTGACCCCATAGTTCTCCTTTAAGTAAAAAAAATAGTGCCTATGAAATGTCAACGGAATCTAGTCCACTACAGTGATTCAAGGGTTACTTATTTTAAACGAGTGTAAATTGCCCATCTTCACTCTTTGACCTTCAGCTAGATCAAGTTAACCCATGAGATTCCTGTTTGTGCTTATGCGTGTTATAGCAGGAAGTCCTAGGGGATTCCTATGCTGCCATTCATAACTTAGTCATTTACCTAATGGTAGAATACTCCCCCAACTGGGAATGGTTTAATTCAATGCTAATACAGTCTGTTCTGCTGAACCTAAATGGAACAACATTAATAAACTGCAAGGTACCCAAAGTCATCATTATATAAATGATTTACTAAGTGATTAGTGAGGAATTAATGACAAAGTGGCTTCTGTAAACCCTCTGTCAGGTTATTGGTGCTGCCCCCATTGGTAAGATTTTCCCTCACTGCTTGTGTAGAAAAGGAAGTATGGGGGAACCGTCACAACCAATAGTATTTTTAGCAGAGTAGAGCGAGAAAAATAAACTCTATTGTGTTTTTGCTGTCTGCAGCCCCATTGGGTAGTTGGGTGGTCAGCAGTACATACAATGAGGGTAACTCTTCTGAGAGGAGCAAAGACATCAATACAAATTTGACGGCAGTCCCGCCTGTATCTAAAACTTATCCCCCCAAAAACATTTGAACTGGGGTCCCACTTATAAGCCTCAAAAAAGTCTCTTGATTATAATATATTGGGTAGTTTATCCAAAAACCTAACATGAGGGCATTCAAAGCTCTAAATTTATTTGTATAGGACAGTTACCCTGGCCCGCTAAACAAGTAAGAAGATCAGAGATTGCCAGCATATCACAATCTCACTGAACTCCTAAAATAATCTAAAGAATGCTCTCATTTTTTAATTGAACAAACTAGAATAAATAGGCGAGCAGTCTTTTTGGAAGTCATTTAATTTATTCAGCCAAGATCTTAAAAGTAAAACACAACAACACTAAACAAGGCGAGACATGTATAAACAGGCATCACTCACCATCTGTTCACTCCGACAGAAACTACAATGACTGCCAATAATAATCCATGGATGTTTATACATTGAGTGCTCAAGACTGCTTATAGTCCTAGGATATCAAGAGATGTAGATGATGTAAAGCTATTCGGTGGTGATCACTAGGTGACCTTGTGGAGAGGGCAATAGGAAAATATCAGCACCTTGTCTCCTGCTAAATGTTCAGCTGTAAAGATTGACAGTTCTTTATCAATATTTGAGATATACTTACCACGAGTACAGGGAACACAGGTTCTTCATAACCATAAAACGTAAAGGGGGACCAGGATGCCGCCCAGGCATTAATAATAACTAAAAACATGCTGGGCCATATTATAAAATGCTGTCCTCTATAAGCACAGGCTGTATTGCCCTAATGTAGTCATTTACATTACAACCTATCCTAAAAAAATGGCCAGTGGAATCTGAAAGTGGCTTAAATGTAGATTGTTCTTAATTAAGGCACTTTTCAAAATGAGACATCTTTATATACTGGTCCTGCTCAGGCAGGTATGTGGTAGATTTCCCAGCCAACTCCAACACAAAGCTTTGTATGAAGCCTTTTAAATGCAAAGCTAAACCCTAACAGGATGACATATAGTTTGCAAAAACAATGCATCAGAAACAACTGTCATGCCACTTTATGGTATTATCTGGTTTTATACTACCTCCAGCTTATTTCAGCCACTTCTATCAACATACACCAGCTACAGCATTTACTGTACATCATGACTCTGGTCTGGCTTCCTGATACACAATGGTAGATCATTCTTATACATTGTCTGTCGGAGCAGTTGCTTTTATTCTCCATCAGGGGCACATGTGATAAGGTGACAACAAAGGAGAAGAGTTGGGATCAGTTGTCACACCAGGAACCGACTAAATGAGCATATTTATTGTAGGATCACCAAGTTTTATTTTATTGAAAGCTTCAGATTTAAAAAGTTGGAGAACCACTGAAATTAAATGAACACATTAAACTTATGAGATTTTACTGATTGAGAGTAGATCTACTTTAGCAGTAGGTGCAAAAAACATTGACTGCTACAACATACACTGTATAAGGCAAGGGCAGAAAGTGTTGTTATTGCTTCCTATAGGTAGAATGTATCTTCCTCCATATAAGTAAGCAAAAACACAGCATTTTGGTAGCAGCAAAATTAACCTATCATGCCGCTTGCTGCTCCTTCAGTGAAGTTACCCGACATCTGGGCTGGGCAGGCAAGCTTTTTTCAAACACTGGAAATGAGGCTTATATTTATTTACAAGCCTCTTGCGGTGGTAGTTAGATGCTGTTGCACTGGACATGAGTGTCTTCCCACAAGTATTTGGGTAATCATTGTTCCCCAGCTATCTCTCCAGATGGATTATGGCATCCATGCAATGCATAAGACAGGAGGTGAGGTTAGTATACAAACTCATTTTTTTCTTGAAAGGTTTTTAAGTACTATTACAGGAGGTGGGTGGGCAGACCTAATAAGTGGACCTTGAATTATACTACAAAATCCGCTTTAACAAAAGTTGTACATTATAACAATGATCCAAAGTACTTCTGGGCCTGTGTAGTTTTCTGATAGCCTTAGTAAACGAAGCAGAGTGTCTCATTTGAACGCTTATTGAATTCCATTTATCACCTCCCTTCTGTTTCTTTAATTAGTAAAATAAATAAAAGAACACATAAAATTGCCAATTAATTTTCATTACAATTATTCAGGTCTGTCAAGTAGAGACGATCAATTGCTTTCAAATGGATTAATTTAAGAACAACCAATACAGGTAACTTGCGACTGAACTCTAAGATATTAATGGGAGGAAGGCTGACTGCAATTTGCCGACACTTTCCTCTGTGTGTTTTTGTTACCTAAATAATAAAATATTCTTGTGAAGACTCAGAGGTCAACATTGCTCCAGTTTAATTGGGATCCTTAACCACAGAGATAAATAATTTCTAAAGAGCATCTGCTTGAATTCTCTATGAAATAGATCAACAATTACTTTATTCTCTGTATAAAGAAATAAGCATTACAAACCTTTTAACATATTATTTTTTACACCTGGTACAATTTTTTTCCCTTAGAATTTCAGCGACCGTTACTTATAACATGTCACTGACTCTGTGAGGGGCTCTCTGGATTTTTACTCGAATATACTCTGGATACCATTATCAGAACACTGTTACTAATTTTGGAAAATCAACAGACCTTTCTGGACAAATCTTGACATCTTATGCTGTCCTTGTGACTCTATCAGGAAACACTGATGTCAGAATTTGTGTTGCTGCGTGTGGTCTTTAGTAAATTGTGTTGGTCGGTAAGTACTAAAGGGGTTTTCCATGGTAGATTAAAATGCAACTCTGCTGGGGACCTTTTTATGTTTCTATTACACCCCCTGCCCACACCATTTTCTTAGGTAACAGCTGGATTTATGTCATGTTGCAGTTAACATACATATTCATACACCTACATTATACTGTAATATGGTGACAGGACTTGTGGAAAACAAATAAATCTCCCCAAGAATGCTGTTATATGCATTCTGACATACAGAAGAAATCGAACTAATCAAACTGGTTAATTTCAGCTGGACTGAAACTCAAACTGAAATCTGTGTCCTGGTTCAGACTGTTCCATGGTTCCATTCGAGGTAGTGTTCAACAAGATGTACAGGAACAACCATGTGAGATCTGTATTTGGCCCTCTATAAGAACAAAGGGGTGGACAGACTAAGAAACAGCTGAGGAGGGAGGTCATCTCCGTTTTAAGTCAACTACTGCATATTAAGACTTGATTTTGCTTAACCTAAATCAAGGAATTTAATTTGTGTTGAAGCTTGTACGAAGCTGTTACCTCTCTCTCAGTGTGAGAAATAAAGACCAGTTTGTTTGAACTGACATCTGGTGACTGCCTCTGATAACTGATTGGCTTAAAGGGAAGTGGTCAGTGAATGCCCCTACGCCCCACTTAAATGATCCCCCTTGCACAATATCCTAAAAGGCTGTTCCCATGAAATTTTCAAAAGATAACATAGGAGTGGTAAATGTCAGCTAATTAAATAACCAATCAGCTTCCTATATTAGCAGACATTAGCAAAGTGCCTTACTCTTTCTGTAAATCTATGTATTTACTTTACACAAAATAAATTGTGGTGGCAAGCGTCCAAATCCCCATGCTGCAGAAAGAAGAATGAGGCTTCAATATAGGGGAGACAAAGTTGAGAACTTGTGGTGAGATGTGCCCATGGGGTTCCTAAAATATATTGTAAGCCAGCATGCTATTTAAGCCAATTTGCTGAACAGAGTGAAAATTCTCTATGCCGATATTGTCTCTGGAGAGATTTAAAGCTAGGACTCCATCAAAGCCAAACAAGAGAACTGTCCACTAACACACTCTGCTGTCTATTTCCAAACACATAATTAGATTAATTTTACCAGAAAAACCTCATGTAGACCCAATTTGCCAGAAAAATAATGGCTATTGCCATCAGAAACACAGAACATAGATGTGTGAAAAGATTGGAACTTTCACATTCTATAAAACATATTGTATCCCAGGCTGAGTGGTCCTATAAAGTTTGAGCTCAGCTTCAAAAGCGTATATTAGTTACCTAGCCTAGATGCAGAATGACATAGTATCAATCACCGACATAATAAAAAATAACCGCAATATCCTTTAATTGAATTCAAGTTCTAGGCAGTTCACCTCTGTGAAATAAGTTATTTGATATCTGGCTAACGCTCCCGTCACCTCTGACCTTCTAACACACATTAGAGTTTGACCTGTACACGGACGAGGTGCTGTTCTCTAAAAAGGTTTATTCGCTTGCTCTGTTCCTGTCTTTGGTAACATTTATTAGGAAAGGAAATGGTTTAACACCACTATAAATATTCAATCCAGAAGCCAGGGATATAGTGTTCTATGACCCATTTGATGTCAAGAAATTATTTTTCTTCTGCAGCATCTTTGTTCTCCAGATAATAGCTTTCTGCTTTTCTCGCCTACAATTCGTGACAGCTCTGCTCCACATCAGTTGCCATCGTGTGTAGGATGAATGCTTTGTTGAAGTTTAGTTCAATTGGTGGAGAGTCAATAGAAGCACAGTTTGTAGGTCATACTGGGAGGCTTCTGCTGTTTCAGGGACATTCGATATACCAGTGACAGGTGGAGCTCATCCTTGGCACTAAATTAGGAAAGCAAGTTGGCTCCACTGTTGACGTGTCCTCATTGTGTTGGGACTGCAAACCTTATTCTATGTACATGTATCTAAAGAACACCAATGTGTGTCTTTTCTGATCACCACCAATCCATTGAAGTTATATAAAACGCCACTGCAAAGTATGTGCAAAGTGCAAAAATCTATCTCAGCCCTTAGATATTAACTCTTATGAACCTGACTGCATCCAGTCAAACTACATTGTTACTACAAAGTGCATTTATAGACAGTTACTGTACTTTACATTTCATTTTAAAATAATCCTTCATGTCTAGCAATAGCTAAACCTAAAACAAAAAATAGTATAGTAAAGCTTACCAATCCTTCGATGTGGTGGCTGCATTATTTTTTTTTGTCTTTTTTCTATTTATTTTCACCTGGAGCTAGTAACACACTTCTTGTCCAAGGGTAACAACACTCACATATTTGTGAACACTGCTTTGCTTCTCTTTCCTCTTCCAATGCTTAGAGACGTTTCCAACAAATATGGAGAGTTTAAAAACAGCTTACTGATACAAAGTGAGTAACCAAAAAGTCTGCTCCAGTCTGTCCCCAGACCCAGTCCTTCTCACATTCAACCCTGACATCTTAAATCTTCCACTGCTAGGCTTGCAATTGAAAATTTAACTGTATATGTGATGTGATGACTGGTAACATACCTCATATCTTGGATGCCTCACATACTGTTATAAGTTTTGTAACTCATATATGCGAAATACACAATAAAAATTGTCAATTTAAAAAAAAAAATCTTCCACTGCAAGAATGTGAAGCCAGACTGTCAATCACAGCTCACAACATTCACCTGTTACTGATCTGTTTGGGAAGGTAGGCATACATCAGCAGCCATAAGTGGTCTGAGGTGGGAGTGAAATAGTTGCTGTTGTTTAAAAAGTTTAAATATGCATGTTAGCAACAACACTGGCTAGTCTGCGTGTTTTAGGGAAAGAAGAAGTGCCATGAATCAACTGATGGAGAACATTATGAATGTACCTCTACATTTACATGTTTGGAAAATTAAAAGGTTCACTTAAGTATCATGTGAAGAAATTCATGTTTATGGATAACTAAGCTTAATTAGTATTCATCAAGGTAAAGAACATGTCATTGGATATTAAACTGAATGGCCTCAGAAGGTATAACCAGCACTCTTATCAGCACTGTGCTTATAACACATAAGTGCTGTTACTGTGCTTATAACATAGACAATGAACGGAATAAGAAATGGAGATGATTATTAAACAGTATGTCCTATGAGTATAAATCAGCCAAGAAGCTATACTTGGACAGGTCAGATGGATGAAGAGTCTTCTCCAGCCTGAAAACCTTGTGCTCCACAATTCATTTTTTAAAGCTGATACATTGATCCATAAAAAAGTGGCACAATCATTAATCTAGTCATAGATTTAATAAGATGCATTTATTTATGATGGTAAGTTGTCATCATATCTATGCAGGTAGTCCTTGTGACCATTGAATGTCATTTTTTTATTCCACGTTTGAACTTCATGTCAGAGAAATAATTTGCACAGTTAGCCTCTCTGACACCATTCTGCACTACACTTTCAAACAGAAACATTTGAAATATTACAGCTTGCTAGCAATTTCTGACTGCTACTACTAACAATGACTTTAAATGCTGAATACAGGATGCACACCATCAAAATAGCCCAGTTAAGGAAAAAAAATAGGAAGGGCTTAAAGAGGCACTGTCACCTTGCTCTTTTAGGGCAAAGTGACCGTATCTTTGAAAAGGGGTCCCACAAACCACTGATGCTCAGTTGGTCAGCACTCATCCCCCCTCCCTTGCCGGCTTAGTTTATCACAAACCTATGGAAAAGAGGTATGCATTCAAGTTAGAAGGGGAAAAAAACAGCTTTCAAATAAGAGGCGATAAGACATCCATGCATAGTTATGAGGGGCTCCTGCAAAGTATCTAGAGGAACAATTTCCAACATCTGGAGGCATGGTCAACAAGGTGGGCATTATTTTATGGTGTATGGCATGTAGTGTGCGAGCGAAAAAAGCCCCAGGTCCCTAGAGATGTCCCAACTTGCTCCCGATTCCATGCCCCCCATACAGCTGTGTTCTCTTCCATCCCTGGATTTTGAAGTATACCTCACACCAACAAGTTTTCATTTCTAGAGTTGACTTACAGGAAAAATTATGTTTGCATGCACTTATCAGCACACAATCATTTCTGCCCAGGTGTGCAGGAAGAAGGCAACATCTCCTCATCACCTGCTTGCGGGTCTGCACAAGATAGGAGGGTGAATCATGTTACATCCTAAGGTGAGCTAATGCACAGACACCTCCTCTCCTTCCTCATTTACTGCAGACAGCCAAAAAGAATGCTACTTCTCCTTTCAGGCACTGACAGCCAGTCACTGTGGGGGCACCATGATTGAGATGGGAATGTCTGGTCATCCTAACTGGTCATCTGATTATTATTGTGACTCAGAGGCTTTTAACATTTCTGAGCCAATGGCCCAGAAATATTACGCAGATCAGCAAAGTCAGAATATTGAGTTAATGACTTAAAGGACTGAAGTAATTCTCAGAAGGAAGTGTGGAAGAATGGCAACCTCCACATTTCTGTCATGAAAAGATTCACTTACAGATTCAATGTAACCCTTTTGTGACAAGAGATCATTTAAAGTGAACCTTAGCATTCCCTAAGCATGTAGGGTAACATAATCTGATCCAGATGCTCCTTCAACTGCATTTTCTCTTTTCAAAATATATGTAGTCTAAATAGATTAAACAGTGCTGTTACTGATATGCAAATTGTTTGTCAAAAATCACTGCATATGCCTTCATCTTTATCTCTAGCTCCTCCCCTGTCTGGTGATATACTGTATGCAGTAACACATGACTGTCACAGGAAAGGTTGAGGTGTCTTTGACATGAAAGATGTGATTGACAGCCAGGTTTCAATATCTCTGTTGGGCAAGAGGAAAGATGGCTGTGACCAATGGTGGAAAAACGTAGTCTGGGGAGACAGATGGGAGCAGGGTGTTTGTTTATTGATTATGTATAGGAAAGTTATATCCTGTCAGGATTATTTTTACTATCTGTGCCCCATTGGGCAGATCACTCCATGTCCCAGTGTCCACATTTCCCCACACCACTGTTCTGGTGACAACTACAAAATATTGGTTTTCCCATCACTTTCTACCCTGGTAACAATAGAAAGCTGGGCATATAGAGAAGGCAAATATTCCCAAAAGGGACACAGCTATATAAATCTCACAGATGTTCTAAATCTTCCTTGCTCTCTAAAAAAAATGGCCATGGCCCTTACTCAAAAAATGCAGTTTATATCACTGCAAATGCCCCCACCTCTGCAATTCTAAAAGTCAACTTACTTTTTTTCTCCTTTCTTTATTTACATTTTTTAAATACTCCAGCCTAAGCAAAAATGGTGTGTACTCCACTCATCAGATAATGCTTTAGCTTCTCCAAAGCGGCGGGAGATGGTTGTACCTGGTTGTGGTTGTGCATCAGTGGAGGCCAGCTACAAGAACCAGGAAGAGACCACCATGAAACAGAAGTGCGGCATATCACAGCAGGACAATGCTGAATTTGATGGCCATGTGAGTAAGTTTGGAGCGGAAAACCCCAGCTAGAAAGGAAATAGGGGATAACAAAAAACACAACATGTAGGGGGGTGAAGTTCCTCTTTACATGTATGACTGTACAGACTTTCACTATTCCAAAAAACACTGGCAAATAGAGTGGTGGATGTTTTCCCCCTCCAAGTGCATGCTCTTGATCCATTCTTAAATTCCTAAATTCCTACATAGCCCAATTATCTCTATTGATGCTCAAATTTGTCATAATATCAGTAAAAATAGGACACTGTATGGCACGCTTTTAGCCAGCTCTATGGGGATGCAGTAAGGCATACTACAATTTGTCTGCTCAAGAAGCCAGCAGGAAGCATAAAGATAAGACGTACAGTGGCTTGCTATTACTGGCAATTGTTTTAATGTTAAAAGGTCACACTTTCATTGTGCCTTCGGAACATTATGAGTCACCCACAATATCACACCACATATTAGAGCATTTCTGTAGATGAGAGGAAAATAAATCATTAGTATAAGATGTGATCCGTCAGCAGGACAAAGTGTAACGTGTTAAGCACATTTCTCATTTTGTTGAAGGATTGGCTTCCTGCGGTGGGGGAAAAAAAAGATTTGTAAATTCCAATGGAGATAAGTTGCCATCTAGTCCAGCTCAGTCACCAGCCAACACTGTACAGAGGTTACACTGCAGTCAATTAATTTTTATCTGTATCGTGCATGCTATCTTAATTGCTTTAATTAGTTTACTTTCTTCTTGCATATCTTTTAAACACCATACTTTTTATGAGATACAAATCTTCTTGGTCGGCTTAAGAAATAGTATTTTAACAATCAAGCTGGCAAGCTACCCACAGACATCAGAAGGCAGTCAGACATACGGACACAATCTAATTGCTGAAGGAGCTTTCTTAAGGTAGATCATTCCATAGACATACAGGTTTAGATCTCGAGAGCAAATTTGTCAAGGAGTACGGAAGGAGGACTGGGGAGAGCAGCAGGTCAAGCTCATTTTTTTTTAACTTGATGTGAGAAGCAGTAAGGGGCCTGTAGCAGGATTTTTTAACAGTTAGCTCTTCTGTACACATAGGATGGGAGCCAATGTATGCTACCATTTCATCTTTTGAGGTCAGTGATCTGTATTGAGAAAGTTTTAGCTACATCATGCCTCAGACCAAACAGGATTCCTTGTTAGCTGGCATCCAAGCATGCGTACATGGCATTGCTACCAAATAATCTTTTTGTGACAAACAAGTGCACGAGTGTGAACAAATGTACAGTAAAACAGGATGATTGTGCTTTTCTATTAGTTTAAGAGACACATCTGGCAACAGTGCTAACACAGTGACACACTGATTGATCAACTAAAAGCAATGGATTGAGTGTAATGTCCAGCAAGCTTATGTGTGTGGATCTCAGCTGCGGAGTGACTCTGTGGATGACTCAGGTAGAGGGTTCACTGTCACACTCTGTATTGAATGAGTGAGGTCGGAAACCCTAGCACACTCAATATTGTATCAGACTGAGAATACAGGTGGTACTTGTGATTTGGTGTAAACAGTCCAGATACCCCGAGCCACTGGTTGTGGAAGCTTCACGGCTGTGAATCCTCTGGAGGAGGACAGCGAGGTTCGAAATGGTGGAGGTGAATGCCCTAGCAAGTTGCTTGACATTCTACCTCGCTAGAACGCGGAGCAAGTGAGCCTTGTTAGCTCTTGTAGGAGAGGCAGGTGTGTGGGGGTGGAGCCGTCAGCAGTGGCCCTCCCGACCGTCTCCTAGTAACGGAATTGCTGTGGGAAGGACGGCCTACTCTGCCTGTCACTTAGACACTGTATGTGTCTGAGAGCGGCGTCTGAGAGTAGAAGCCCTGGAGGGAACGCGACCGGCAGGTCGCCTAGCAACCAGACGCCGGCGCGGCTGACCCAGGGGAAGGAACCCGATTTCCTGACATTGAGCGGGAAAACCTAAAGCCTAACCCAGCTGAACTTCATGGCAAACAGCTAAATACTTAGATAAAATAAATATATGGGAGCTGTTTTACCTCCAAAAGGATTTGTATTTTTGTCCATCCAGTTCTGAGAATTATAAAACTCTGCCACACAGCACAGCCATGTCTGGCAAGGCAGGAGATCTTATTTTCCTCTGCTACAGTACAAGTAATAGCTCCTGTATGACAGTCTAAACAGTAAGTTGAACATCCAAACTGACCGAAGCCAAGCTTGTTTTCTCATCACTAGCCTTTGCATACCTTTTGTTTTAATGGACCTGGAATGTATTTAGCTAATATAACCCAAAAGTTACCATATTTTGCGGTCCATAAGACGCACCGGACCATAGGACGCAGGGAGGTCCGGCGTGCCTTATGGAGCACTCGACAGACTGTAGCTTCTGTCACAGCTTCTATGACAGAAGCTGCAGTTAGTGACCGCTGAGACAGGTGGCGCTGTGATTACAGCGCCACGGTCTCAGTGATCACACTGAGCAGACGAAGAACGTCTGTTCTTCGTCTGCTCTATGGTGATCTCGATCGTCGCCGCTGCTCGGTTTTAATACGAGTGATCTCATTAGATCACTCGTATTAAACGAGCAGTGGCACCTACTGCTGAACTCGATCGCCGCCGCCGCTGCTCGGCTTTAATACGAGTGATCTCATTAGATCACTCGTATTAAACGAGCAGTGGCTCCTACTACTCGCCTGGCGCCCGAAACTGCATGTCTCGGGCGTCGGGATTCGGTCCATAAGGCTCAGGCACATTTTCCCCCTCCTTTTGGGGGGAAAAAAGTGCGTCTTATGGAGCGAAAAATACGGTAAGTTAAATTTCTATTTTTACTGTTTCATCTTCGCAGGCAAACATGAGATAGATTGCCACAAGATCATATAATTAAGGGGTAGCCAGCCATCTTTGCCCCTAATGTTTTTATTTTCCAACGCTAGATCTATGTGATGATTCCACAGACCCAGATCTAGGGCTGACAGAGTCAGAAAGCAAAACACGATAGCTGATTGTAAAGGATATGAGCAAAGACAGGCCTGGTGTTATTTGTTCTGCCTTTATATCCTGGCTTCTAAGTTAACATTCAAAATGCAGATGCATTATATACAGAATTCATTATTGGACAAGGAGCTAAGAGAAAAATAAGTTGCACAATGATTTGACCATGCAGGGACAATAAATACTTGGTTCTGCCTGACTATCCACAATTAGCTTGAATGATCAATCTATGACACATTCTTGTAATTATAATGTGCTCTTTGCTTCTCTGTCTGTTCAAAATCCATTAGCTCACTCATTTAAAAGCAAAATCTTTGTTTGAATATCAATTCTGATGGAGCAGAACTCTACATGTCTGTTCTGGTGCATTCATACGTGATATAAAAGAGCGGAATGCAATGCAGTTCATGATCTGGTTGCTTTGTGAATATAATACAAGAACATATTACACTGGGCTTGCGTAGCCTGCAAGAGCTTTTTTTTTGTTAATTTCCATTGCACACTACAGAGATAGGATTTGCATTGAGCGGGCTTAGTGCACTGGATCTCATTACAATGCAGTGTTATTTAGGTGGAACGCTCACCTCTGCTCCCTGTCAAAAGAAACAGATAGTTTGAGAATGTCCTATTTTTAAAGAGATAATGTGTCCTTATAGTATATTCTACCTATAATGTGTTTTCTATATGTTCTTAAAGTACACCTTTCAGTACCCTATGGGTACTGTACAGGGTCCAGCATTGCAGCAAATAGAGCCTGCAAATATTTTTATTGTATTTCTTCTCCAGCCTGGGAGCCCCAAGTGCTGCTGAAATCTGCAAAAGTTGACACTTTGGTAGTGTTGACTACTGGCCCTGTCTCCTCCCACATGTTCTTATTGGCTTGTAAGTACAGATGCTCCTCGGGTTGCGATAGATTGGCTTATGATCTTTTGCATTTATGATGTACAGTAAATTCCCAGTTATTTGGCACCCACGGATCGGTAGGTGCAGAATAATTGTAGTTTCTGGTTGCTTGAGAGTTAATAGTGACTCTCAAGTTGTTTGTTTTACACTAAGTCTGTAAAGTAAAACTGTCAGGATAGAATTTGAAAATCATTAAAGAATAACAGTTACCATTTATGACTTAAGGAGCTAGCTTGCTTGCTTTCATTACCTATAGAATCCTTGACTGCAACAGGCATCTAGAACAGATTTTTCATTTTACTGGCAACATACTTACCTCCACTTAACAAATCACTAAGTACTGAAACAATTTTTCTACAGAAAGAAAGGAATAGATCTTTGACTGAATGCCATATCCACCGGTAGGCTGAATCAGGAAGGTTTAAAGTAATATCACCAGCACATCCCACACTCAATGCAGGGATATATATTTTTCACAGAAATTAGACATTCTGGAGCAAAAAATATCCTCCTTAGGCATACAGTGTTGTCACTATTTACCTGATGAAGTGGCCTTGTGCTTCCAAACGTGGCATTTCTGTGAACAATAATTTACTCTGCACTGAGTCTGGGATGCGCTGGTGATATTGCATTTCTTGAAGTCTTTACTAGGCAATTCCATACACTTCTATCATGTGCTATGCAGTCACCCTTGTTTGTGCTAGTAAGCGGTGTGCCCACAAACACACAGGCACAGCAAACCAAGCAAAGTAAGCACATTTCAGGAGTTATATCTTAAAAATGCATTCAAGTACCTTAACTATTATCAAAAATGATATTTGTGTATCACTCGGCTGTAGATCCTCAAATCGTCTCTGAATTCATGTTGACACTGTCCTTCCTTCTGGAGGGTGGATACTGTTGTTCCCCATTGTCCCTGTGTGTGTTGTACAGTACTCACGGCTCCAGGTTCGCTCCCATGATGGACTGCAATCTCAGTACAAATGAGTAAACTAGACATGAGATTGTAGTCCATCCATCCAGCATGAAGTCAGAGATGACTTCAGTATCTACAGCTGAGTGATACACAAATAAGAAAAACATTTCTAATAGTTAAGGTACTTGAATGTATTTTTAAGATATAACACCTGAGTTTAGTGTCACTTTAAGGCATCCTCCTAAGTAAAACAAAGTTTACTCATCCAACTTATTACAAATGGATATGTATCACTCTATTAAATAACCGTATTACTTAATATTTGCATTTATTAACATTTACAAAGCTGGCATATGTTACAGGGGAGTTAACAAAACTCGAATTGTATAATTAACCTAATTAGATTGTAAGCATATTGGGACAAGAAGCTAATCCATATGTGTTTTAAATTACCTTCATCTACGCAACAAGACATATTCTAAATTAAAAATGATTGCATGCATTCCATTCTTATAAATCCCAGCACAGGTTTTCAAGCAGCAGGTAAATAAACATATACATACTGTACAGATGATGGCAATGCCCCTAATGGATACATTACCACAGCAGAGGTGTACCTCAAGGAAACAAAGATATTACTGTTTTAATTAGCATTGTCAAATATTGGTGATTTGAGTGTAAAATATACATTGGAGGGGTTGGTAGGAGACCACAAAAGAAGGTAATAGAAACAAAAATAATAAATGAGAGTTAGCATGGATTTATGAATGACTTATATTTTAAACAAAACATCTTCCTTTTTATAAGTAAGCAGAAACTGTAGATGTGTATGTAGTATTTCTGGACTTTGCTAAAGTGTTTGACATGGTTCCTCTCAGGTGCCTAAAATGTTGAATACAATCTATTGTTTTAAAACAATAATAGGTAAATGAATAGAAAACTGGTTTGAACCTGTGACTATACTATGGACACTAAAGTATTTAGATATTCTTACCAAGCAGTAAAATGTAAGCCTCAATGGTCTTTGGAGCTGTAGGCATCCTGAAGATTCACAACAGAAACTCTGAATCTGGGTTTTGATAGATTTACATCAGAAGCCAACTCCCTGCTAACAGAGAAAAAAAGGGGAGAGGAGCTGTGATTTCAATGTCTCTGTTGTGAACTATGAAGATGAATTTTTCCATGTTGCCTGCAGCTACAGATGTAAAGTCTTTTATTGCATGTTTGGAATATATAAATACAATATCCATAGTCTGGGCAAAGGTGCACTTTAAGACTTCATCCAGGGATTCATGAAAAATGATTTATATGCTAAATAGTCCAAAGTTGTGAGTAAAGTTTAGTTTTGAGGCTGCTGCTTTCTCACTTGTTTTTAAATGATATTGTGTTAGGGATTAAAAGTACAATTTCTGTGTTTGCAGATTACATAAAACTAGGGCTGCAACAAACAAATATTTTCATAAAATGATTAGTTGACCGATAATTTTTTCGATTAATCGGTTAAAGAAAATAAATAAATAAATACCATCTTTTGGTTAAAATGAAATACACAAATGGATTTTTACAAAGAAAGTTTACTTCAGAATAAAACGGTATGCACATTTTTTGCAATCGCATGGCACTGTAATGCACGGCATTGCAGTACCATGCGTTCCAGTGCGGGCATCCACACATCCTGCAGCAGAATTTGTCAGGCCGAAACCAAAAATTACTTTTCTCACCTTTGTTTTATATTTTAATATTTGTACGTATTATATTAGACATTTAAATTAGTTTCATGGATTTAAAATAATATGAATTGTAAAACTCCAATACAATAAAATAGTCAAACTTTTATTTAATATAAATAAAAGCCAGTCATCAGTCTAGAGTTAGCCATGAATATTGGCTAGAAAAATATTGCTCTCACTCTGGCGCACGCGGCGATACCTGACATGTGTAGCACAGTTGTCATTTTCACCCGACTTTACGTTAGTGTCACCTTTACACCTTACTGGGGAATGACAGCTGCATGCTGAATGTAAATACAGCATGCTGTGGCTGGGAGCAATGACCAGCCTCCTATTGGCTATTTTAAATGACAATAGCCATTAGCAGTCTGGCTATTGCACCTGCCCACTGCCTGCTGTCAATCAGCAGAGGAGGGAACTGAAGGAGAAAATTCACCTTTAGGTCCTCCTCTGCTGAATGACAGCAGGCAGTGTGCGGGTTCAATAGCCAGCCTGCTATTGGCTATTGCAATTTAAAATGTCCAATAGCAGACTGGCTATTGTTTCCAGCTACTGATGGGAGACTTGATGCCGGTGTTCTATTAGTCCGAGGGCCTTAATAAAATTCTAATAAGTGCAACGTTTGCATTGGAGAAGAAGCAACTAAAACACGTAGAACTCCGCTAAACTCAACTGTAATATTTTCTGATAAAGTGAGAGTGATGAATTTATAATGTAGAGGTGTTCCCTCAGTCACCAAGCACTTCCAGCTCCAGTCCTCCGCCAAGCACTCTACTATTACATCTTTTTGGAAACCTTTCCAACACACAAAGAGCAGAAGGGGACCCAACTTCTCACCATGGGTATGAAGGAATAGTTGTAATCACATAGCAAACCCCACCCCATCCGATCAGGAGATGAAGTGAAATCATCAAATATGAACACCTGTTACAATGGCAAATATCTTATGGGGATTTCACCTTTATATTGAAACATGTTCTCTAACTTTCTGTTTACTTTGTGGGACAAGAAGTGAAGAGAAATGTCCTAAACAGGCCTAAGAGAGTGCAAAAAGAAAAGAAAAGTTAAGAAAGGCTCTAACCATTACCTACTATTTCCAAAACTAAAAAAATACAAATAAAAATAGAACACACAGCCTTCATGGTAAAAGCAGCACCTATTTTTTACCAACTTTAAAAAAATGTCCTTCTTGCCTTTAGATAATATAAAACAATAAAAATATGATGCTAATTAAAGCAGACTACATTTTTATTAACTGATATATTTAATAATTGTCGAAATCAGAGTAGAGGTCCATAAAAGGTTTGCTATCTTCAAATAGCTTGTTAGTGCATTGGTTCAACTAACTAATGGAAATATGTCTTTTGGATGGTGGAAACTGGCAAGTTAACAGTTCCAACACAGGACTCTTATCTGCCAAGTCAAGCATTCTATGTATTTATCTTGATTTGCTCAATGTTCTGTGGCATTTTACTCTTCCAGCATCTGTGATAGCCACACATACAGCATGTATTGCTTCTTTACAATGATAAATGATGTCCACATTAACTATAGAAAGGTGCAAGCCAGGATTGGAGAAAATTCATGGAAACATATTATAACTCTCATCAACAAAGCAAGATCGATAACTAAATTCACAAAGTGCACCAACTCATTGTAATCACATGTTTAACAATTACTGATGGTTTTATTTTTAGATTTGTTTATACATGTATTGGAAAGGGCTTAAAATACTGGCCAGGAAAAAACCCCCATCATATTAGCCACCATGGAAATATCCAAGGGGGACAAATTGCACTTAGTATCAGTTTTACTGCAAATTAAAAAAAACACACAGCAAAGACATAATTTTGGCAAACATCATTTAAAATGTGCATCAAAAAGATTTTTTTTTCTAAATTCTCCATCATAGGTCAGAAAATGAGGTGCAATCTCCTATGCATTTACCTGTGGTAATATTAGGACCATGTACTTAAATTACAACCTTCCATCGGACACATGATTCCAAGCAGTACAAATAACAGTGCGTTGTATCCAATGTCCATTTATTGATCAGTTTGAAATATGCAAGATACTCTAATACATTTTCCCTACTATATATGGAGAACTATATACAGTAGTGAAAATGTATTAGAAGAGTATCAAGCATATTTCAAATTGATCAATAAATGGACATTGGATACAACGTACTGTTATTTGTACTGCTTGGAATCATGTGTCTGATGGAAGGTTGCAATGTAAGTACATGGTCCTAATATTACCACAGGTAAATGCATAAACGATTGCACCTCATTTTCTGACCTATGGTAGAGAATTCAGGAAAAATAATCTTTTTGATGCACATTTTAAATGATGTTGGCCAAGATTACCGAGGTTTACCTAACTTCCCTGGTTACTGTAACTTTGCTATGCAAAGACTGATAATAAACCAGCATATACTAGCACAGTGGAGGGAGGGGATATGTGTACTTTTTTTAAAGTTCTTACTTTATTGCACTCCTTTACAATGAAATATGTGTAGAAAGTTGGAGATACAACTTAAATGTTCCCATTAGACCACAACTGGAGGTCCAAAAATATTTTTAAAACAGTATCAATGGCAACAGTTCTAAAATTGACTCAGTTCTACTTCACTGCCAGCTAAATTTGCGGCAAGTACATCATTTTCAAACCCTCTAGTTAATTCTGTGCTGTAAAAAAAAACAAGTTTAGAAAAAAAATCTGAACTTTTAAAATAAACAGGCATACCTTTAGTAAATTTTATGTTTAAAAAATTTCTTATAACAACAAAAAAGTTTTTCATTCTCCCCCAGAGAGACAAAACCAATGCTCTTGTCTGTTTAAGTAATCTGTGTGTATGAGGCATAAAACATTGATTATCTAGCTTTTCAAGCATTAAATTATATATGAAGAAATCCATGCTGGAAAGAAAAAAAGTAAAAGTTTAAATTTGTCAGACTCAAGTTTATTTTATACAAAACATAGTACATATTCATAGGTTCCAGATTAGCAAACCAGATACAAAAAAAAGGGCACCTGTCATTAAAACAGCATTGAGATATTGTATGGGAACAATTCTGTCGGTATCAGTGAAAGACAGAAGCAGGTTAATGTAACACGACACATATCAATGTGCAAAGTACAGCAACCAGAATGCATCGTTAATGGTTTTGATTTTGTGCTTTGCTTATCAATGGTCTTTGTAAGGTTTAAGTGACATAAAAGTCACAAATTTCCCCCCCAATGCTGCTTTAAGGACTTGCCTTAAATTATCATTCTTACCTCAAATGATGAATCATCTCTTTCCTTCCACTTGTATTGAGCAATCCCCTCCAGTGCTGGTGCCAGTCTGTGATCCAGCACAGACTCCTTGGTTCCCGTGGTGTCTGTCCGACATCCACGCTCCCGGCTGCATGCATTCATCTCCACTGTGTCTCTCCTCTTCTCCCCGCTGATGATCTCTACTGCTCATGAGCCCGCTCTCATCCTCCTGCACAGCTGCTCAAGACGCTTCAGATCTTCAGACGGGAGCGAGTGGCGGAGACAGAGGTAAGTTTTAACTTTTTGGGCTAGGCCATCAGGGACATGCCCCCTGCATTATCATACACCGACTGCCACTGCTGAAGAAAAAGAGGAAACGCCGCCGGACCAGCCTGAAGACTGCAGAATTTAAGGGGTCTATTCACTAAGCTGCCGTAGGCAGCCGAATGACTAACCGCCCCGTCACGAAGCGAAGTGAGCCGAAGGATGTTCGGCTATTCACTTCAGGCTGGTACGGCTGATTCCAGCCGTATATCAGCTGAATTCAGCCATACTTCTCATAGATGCCGAATAGCAGTGAGTGAATAGCCGAATGGCATTCGGCTCGGCTGTTCTGCTCGGTACCTCTGTGGTACCGAGCAGAATAGAAAAAATAGATTAAAAAGTAGTAAAAAAGAAAAAAAGAAAATGATTGCGCGGAGCTAGCAGTGACAGCTAGCTCCGCCCAACTGTTTTCTATTGGCCGGGCGGTTCTGCTGCCATCAGAATAAAATAAAAAATCACCATAGTCACTAGAGGGGACCTGATGGAGAACTTCAGGTCCCCTCTGCTGATTGACAGCAGCAGTGGGCAGGTGCGATAGCTAGTTTGCTATTGGCTATTGCAAATTGAAATAGCCAATAGGAATCTAGCTATGCATTCCTATAGTGATTTTTTTTTATTCTGACGGCAGCCAACGGTTTTGGTGTCAAAAAAAAAAAAAGAAACAGAGCAGGGAAAGGTTTACTGGTTTATTCTGGGAGAAAGTGTTTCTCTCCCTGGCGGCCGGTAGCCGCTATGTAATAGCGAGAGACTCCTGGAGCGCCCGGGAGTTGGGCTGTCTGGAGATCAGTGTCCCTGGTAACCAAGGACGCTGATCTGTCTGCTCAAGTGGCCTGGAGCCAGCAGTGAGATGAGGGCTGGCTCCGCCCAGTAGTCGGATGCACGCTGTCGGGCAGCTTTAGCTTTCACCTCGGCCCAGTCGAGCCGAAGCATATGCCCTCGGCTCGACTGAGTCGCTCAGCTGACTTTGGGAGCTGTACGGGCTATAGTGAATAGCTTGTACAGCAGACCTTCGGTTCTACTGAACCGAGGGGGTCCTGGGGCCGAAGCTATGGCTAGATCCTTCCGCAACTTAGTGAATAGACCCCTAAGTTTCTTTTTTTTTTTTTAGAAAAAGTGGTGGGGTCTGTAGAAGAAAACTAGTTATGCTTTAAAAATTCAACATAGCATGATCTCTCATGACCATAGTAGATTGTAATACAAAACAAATCACAGGCATTTCACCAACGATGTCCAAAAGAGATACAAGTTAACCCTTTGCCATCCGCTAAACACTGAAATATTACTTTTGAGCGAACCGAAACTTAGGCAATTTTTGCTTTTTAAAATATGCTTTTTTTATGGATTTTTCTGAAAAAGCCTCCAAAAAAACAAAAAGTGTTGTTTTTCTTTACTGTTTGATATGATGGACCTATGACCAGGGCTGTACATTGACTAAACACATCATCCCTCCTTCCTGCCTCAGGAAATATTCTGTTTTTATAAAAGGTATACTGTAACGTATTTAAGAGAGCATAACAGTTAACTTTTATTACAACTCTATTGCACTCTGCTCCTCATAGAAGAAATCTGGGAAGAAATCAAGAAACTGCTTGGGGGAACAATCTAAATAAGTGTCATTTCATTCAGAAAGAGGATTTCTTCATACATAATGCAAAGCTGGCAGCGCCGTAATCAGCACACTTTACAAAAGAGGCTATTTTGAATATTTTTGAATCTTTAAGCAACATTATAATATTTACAGCAAGAGGCTAAGCATTTTCCGAAATTGGTTCATAAAAATTATACAAGTCATTCAATAAGAGGACGGACCCCCCTGAGAGCAGGTTTTAAAACACTGAGATGAAGGCAGCATCAAATAGTGGCACCAATGTTGAGCGAACTGGAAAGCTGCCAAAACTCAGCGACAGTCTGAATTTGATGGAGAAAGAGGAAAAAAATTGAAGACTAGCCGCATACATGGTTACACAGCCCGCTGATTTATCTAGACATGATATGGAGGTCAAGAGGACAGAATGGTACACAAGAACTCGAATATTCAGATCAAATTTAATAAAATCAAACAAGGTTGTCTGCCAAAGGACAAAAGAAAAAAAAACCTTCCCTCATTATTTCAAATAAAAATACAAATTTTCTGTGTGAAGTGAGGGAGATTGAGAGAGGAAATTGGCATATTTGTGGTTGCACATAAATTATGAAGCACCAGCAAAAGGACAATGAACTCTTCAATGAAGTAGATGATATCAATTTACAAATTCTAATTTGTTGAAGGAAAGATATGGATTAAGAAAATGATTTTAGAAGTTTTAAAAAGATTAGCCATAAATACAAAACACGGCTGTTGTCTATGTGTTTTAGACCCTTCTGAAGTTGTCCTGTCCGGGTGATACCCCCCGAATTGGGAACGTGCCCACTCTCTTACACCAGACGTGACTCTTGAAGCTCAACATAAGACTAGCGCTAACATACAGAGTGGGAGAGGTGGGCACGTCCCACACAATGATCAGTATTTATAAGTTGTTGTTTGCTTAAACAGCCGATACTTTTCAATCTCGAGACCATGTTTACAGCATATATCTGATTATAGGTATACATAGACACAGCATTATTCCAAGCCGACATGTGATATGGATCTCTATGCTCTCCTATGAGACCGCTTATATTTCAAATGTTTATATTTGCGCTGTAATACGTTCTCTATGCTCGGTATTCATGTATCTTTCTGTTATTTGTTACAATAAACACAGAATTTAAAAAAAAACAAAAAAAAAACATGGCTGTTAACAAGGGAATGTAGAACACAAAATAACACATTGACTCCACAGGCTGTCCCTTTTCGCCTACTGTCCCCTGTTGCCTGCCATAAAAAAGCCAGTATTACGGGGAGAGTGTGACATAATACTCTTCCTCCCATGATGCAGATTGGGATAACTGAACTGCTAATTGCCAGGCCCAGTCTTAGCTTTGTGTTAACCCCAAGATAGACCATTAAAGTGACACTAAAATTAAAAAGAAATTCAAGTACCTTAATTATTATCAATACTGAACCTTATGTGTGTGTCACTCGGCTGTAGATTCTCAAATAATCTCTGAATTCATGCTGACACTGTCCTTCCCTCTGGAGCAGTGGCTACTTTTGGTCACCATGGTCCCTGTGTGTGTTATAAAGTAACCACTGCTCCAAGCTCACTCCCGTTATGGACTACAATCTCAGTAGAAATTAGTAAACTAAGCATGAGATTGTAGTCCATGACAGAGTGAGCTTGGAGCGGTGGCTACTTTACAACACACACAGGGACCATGGGGACCAAAAGTAGCCACCCTCCAGAAGGAAGGACAGTGTCAGCACCAATTCAGAGATGATTTGAGGATCTAAAGTGATACACAAATAAGGTCCAGTAATGTTAAAAGTTAAAGTGACATTAAACCCTCAGATTTTTTAACATAAAACAATACTGTAATGTGTGCCTTACTGTAATCCATGGTTGTTTCCCTTCTCTTTGCTGCTCTTCCTTTTAAATCTGTATCTGTTCTCGTGCTGGGCAGGACTTCTGTTTTGCAGCAGAATGCCTTGTCTCTGGAATGGATACATGGTGTGTGTGAAAAGGTTCACAACCTGAGCCAGCACTACAGGAAGAGGCACTCAGCTGCAGAGGGAAGTTCTCCCCTAGCATGAGAAGACATGAGGATTTAAAAGGAAGAGCAGCAAAGAGAAGGGAAACAACCATGGATTACAGTAAGGCACACATTACAGTATTGGTTTATGTTAAAACATCTGAGGGTTTAATGTCACTTTAAAGGAGAGCTATGAGGTGAGTGATTTTCACTCAACCTCATAGTTCAACCCGATGTGTGACAATAAAACTGTCACACGTCGGCTCTATAGATTGAGAAGTGAGCGAACGCATACCGTCGCTCACTCACTTCCCGATCATCTCCCTGTAGAGAGCAGTGACTGTCAATCACCGCTTCCCGCAGGGATTCCCCCCTCCCCACTCCGATCCTCCAGCGCTGACTGGAGGAATGGACGGGGGAGGAGGCAGAGCCAGCTGTCACTCACTCAGCTGGGTGGATCTCGACAGCATTGTAACGGCTGCGGCGCTCATCTGTAGCTCGCTATATACTGAGTTTTGGGTCATGGGAAGATGCTAGTAAATGCCCTCCCATGACCCTTAAGAGAACTATGGGATAAAAAGGTTAGCCCATAGTTCTCTTTTAAGGTACTTGAATGCATTTTTAAGATTTAATTCCTGAGTTTAGTGTCACTTTAACTTTTTTTCCTAAAACTATGGTAGGCAAATGGAATGGCTGGGAACATAGGATAGGTAAGGATACTGAGGGCACATGCTATCAGGCAATTATGTTACTTTGCCTTGATGGCAAAGTACAGGTTTGTTCTATAGAAATCCTCATCTAAACATAAAAAAGGTATAGTTTAATAAATCGCTTTGTATCATGAGCAACTGTCATTCATTTTTTTTAAAGAATATACTGTTTTAACCTTTTAAGACGTGGTTGTTTATATGTACTTCTGAGCTCTGGCTGCTTCTTTGCATCTACTTCCTGTCTAGATGCATACACTCCAGCAACTGCTGTATGTCACTTCCAAATACAGGTCTGCTGATAGTAGCAATAGTGGAACATGTCTGTGCAATGTGATTTGAAATGGTCTCTTGTAGTGTTCACTTGAAGGTCATAAGACAGGGTGATAATGCAGGAATAAAAATTAGAAAACAGGGACAGAGTGTTGTCAGTCTATAAGAGGAAGGGCCTTTAAACATGGGCCTTCATAGAGATATAATTTAATAACATTTGCACATTTAAAAATATTGAAAATGACTTTTGCAATGACATTAACATGTTAAAGCCTTCATGAGATTTAATTGGTCAGGGTTTATATACACACACATTAAACCTAGAGGTTCATTGCCATACCATTTCCTTTTTCCTGCTTAGTAGTGCTGCACAGTATTTGTGCTCTGCTGATTCTTGTTATCTCAGTAAAGATCTATGCGGTTGATTTAATGATCAGCAATCAAGTGAAGTTTGCCTGTGCTATGTGCAACAGACGTTTCAATGCTTCAATATTTCTCCTGCAGATGGTTGGATATAAGCAAACTTCATTCCACTTAACTTCCCCTGACTTTGCTTCCCTTTAGTAAATTACCCCCTATGGGTTTTCTCAGAATGATTGAAAACTATATGCTATGCTGTCTATGCTGCAATTGATTTACTCTCAGTGGTATCTCAGTGGGGATGCTGACTGCACTACCTGAAATACACATGTAGCTACCCTATTGAAAACCTACAAATCTGCACTTAAATAACATTACTGGATAGAGCACATCAAAAATACAACACATTACTTTCAGTTAGATTTTATACCTCAAACTAGAAGCTCCATTTATATAACATAATTCACCCAGAATTGAGGCCTACGTATCAGACCCAAGCTAATTTGACTTTAAAGGTGTCCCACGTATCATACAATAAACATCATATAATATAACATACATCATATAAAATCATATGGATTTTATTAGGACATAATTTGCTTAAAACATATACCACAAATCATTAAAATATCATAAACAATATCCTTCAAACCAATACAGAATTTAGCACAGTGTCCTTGTGCAGTGTTACTTATATTATACTACACTGGTCAAGAAAAAAGGAGTGAGAGAGAAATTACAAGCTGTATGAAAATCAGGTACACGAAGTCAGTGTGCTGCGTAGGGCAAAAACAAAGGTGAAGCGTTTCACGGACCGTATCTGCTTCCTCAGACCCAGCTCTGCAATAAAACAGGTCGGGGAATGGTGTGCATCCTGTACCCCCTCCTTCTCCAGTGGTCATCCCCAGATAGCATCAATGTCATCCACCCCCATGGATTGCAGAGGACACAGGAGCAACACTTCCAGCCAGTTTGTCCAAGTCTCAGTGATGTTTCATAATGCCACAGTTTACAGGGGAGACAGGTGGGTCCACCATAGGTGGGAGTACCACCAAATAACATATTTCCTCCTTAAATAAGAACTACATAGATATGTATATAAAATGGCAATATAAATAAATTAAAGAGGAGATGTAAACCCTAAATGGACGACATTTACTTTGCTAGAGCACTTTGTATAAAGCTGACTTTTTTAAAAATACATTACTTTTTTTAAATCCTTTTGGGTCTCAGTACTACTGATTTCCCCCAGCCTCTGTCAGCCACATCCTGTCTGCATCAACTCACTTCGGTGCTGGCTGCACATCCTTGCCCTGGACCTGCTTCCTGTGTGACAACAGTAGATCATGCCTGCATAAAGTGTGTCAGCATAGCTGCTTGTAGTCTATGACAACCCAGAAGCCCAACTGGAAGACGGGAAAAGAGTAATCTCCTTCCATAACAGGAAGTAACTGAACGAGGGCCTTCATGGTGGGCTTACCAGGTATTATTTTAAAGTAAGCTACATATATAAAGCTGCATTTATAACTACAATATTATCAATGCATATTTTTAGTGTGCACTGTGCCTTTATGTTGGTTTCCCATAATCCTCTGCATGCCTGCTTAACCTCTTGCCGTCCGCCCGTTAAGAAAAAACGGACGGACGGCAGACTCGCATCAGCGGGTTGCCGTCGCCAGACGGCATTTTTTTCCTGCTCGACTCCCTAATGTCTCCATAAAGAGGACCTGTCAGTGTACCTGTGCTATTATATCGGGGGATAGTATCCCCCTATGTAATAGCAATAACAATCTCATGTTTGGTGTCTCTTTAACCGACGTGACCCCGTCTTTTATTTTTTACCAAAAAATTTGGTAATAATAAATGTTTTAGAATTTAATATAGGGGGAACTGTTTTTTTTTTTTTAAAAATCTGTAGTTTTTTCTTAATATATTAAAAAATGAAAAACCCCAGTGGTGACTAAATACCACCAAAATAAAGCTCTATGTGTCCCCAAAAAAGGGTATAAAATTAATTTCAGCACAGCGCTGCATGACGGAATAAATGTCAGTCAAAGTACCGCAGCGCTGAATACTGAAAAATGGCCTGGATGGGAAGGGGGTTTAACACCCCGGATGTCAACTGGTTAAAATATGAGCACAATTTAAAACAAAGTGCATTTACCCTCCCATCTCCCTACCCCCACTTAACAGATCCTACCCTCCCACTCCGCAGATGTTAAAATACCTCGATCCGACACCTTCTGGGATTGTCAGACTCCCGCTCCGACCTGCCCACTACCATTGCATCATTTATAGAAGGCAATGTCTTCTCTCTGTGTTGGCTGAGTGCCTGGAAATCAACCATGTAATCTGTATCACTAAGTTGAGCAGAATCTTCCCAGACACTGCAGGGTCACATTTGGTTCTCTTTAATTCCCCACTACCAGTTAAAGCACTAATCAGGGTCCTTCACACAGAGACCCTCCACCCCATCAGCACTGTTATGCATGTCTGACCAACAGTAGGCTTACCACCACTTTGCCATCTCCCAATCTCTCTCCACAGCACCTCACCTTAATGACGGTATTGAACAAGAATAGTTAATTTATGATCTCATTGTTATTATACTTATCAACATGATAATCCTGGTCACACTGTATAATCATAGTGGGTGGCTCAGATTCCAAGTCTGACAAGTCTACTTTTATTGCATAATTTGAAGTACAGATGGCAATGCCGTCTGTCTATTAAATGATGCAATGATAGTGGGTGGGTCAGACTCTCGGTCCTCCAACTATAGCAAGCAGTGACATAGTTACATCTACATTCACTGAGAATAGCACTAAAACTGCAGGCTGGGGCATAGCAGCCACCAATGCTATAAATAAGGATGATTTGAAACAACCGTGGTACAAAGCTGAGGTCCTCTGAATAAGGAAGTGCCTTGTTCACTTCCACCCAATCAGCTACAAGACAGGCATTCCCTGGCCGGCATCTGCATGTAAACAAAGGACGGTATGTTTGTGCTGAATTAATTTACCTAATATGGCCACATAGCCAATATTAGGTAAATGTTGTTTACCAAATTTAGGCATGTAGCCATGTAAGGTCGATGTTGTCACTGCATCCTGCCCCTCTGCTTACATCAAACTGCGGGAGCGAAATTCCTTACCACCAGCTGATTGGGTGGCGCGGAAGAAGCTTCCTTCCATGTTTGGGAGGGGCTCCTTTCTGGTTCAGAGGGGCTCAGGTTTGGAGCAGGTTCTAACTAAACCTGAGCTCATCCCTACTTATAAAGTAAAAACTAAGAGGACATAGTCCTTTTTATAACTGCTTCATGATTTCTCAATGGGGAAAATCTGTATTTGAAAACAGCAGGATTTCTGAAAGGTAAGAAATTATATTTATAGTAAAAAAAAAAAAAAAGATCTGCCCAGAGTTGAGCTTTAAGGGGTACTCCTTTGCAGCATCTTGTTTATGATCAATCCAGCCAGACTAGAATGTATTTGTGAAGCATTTGGGAAGCTGCAAGCTTGGAAATCAGAGGCAAAGTCCTGGTATCTCATTATACGGCAAGGAAGACAATATAGATTTATTTCCTGGGAGACAGAAAGGCAATGAGAATAAGGTCGACAAAAGTAGAAAGTGTCTGATTAACTTGTATATCTTGAAATGTTAATGTCTGTACATATCATAGAAGAGATGGAGTACAGATCTCTAAGAGGTTGGGTCATTAGAATACATTAGAATACACTATGTATGGAGGCGTCGATTGAAATATTCTAATTTATTCTTGTGACCCAATCTCCTACATACTGATGTTCTGGCTTTCTCTTGGTAGTAGAGACAGATTGTTGCTATATTATTAGTAAACTGGAAATCCATTATTGCTTCGCCTAAAGTGGATTAAAAAAAAACCATTCTAAATATGTAATCGCTTAACGTTTAACTAAAGCCCAAACTTAGAGTAGGGAATAGTTAAAACTCCTATCAAGTGTTTTTTTAAAACTTATGTCCAATAAAGGAGCTTCCCCTTTACTTCCTGTCCCATAGCCATAGCAGGAAGTGAGAGGAGATTTCTTGCTGCCTGCTAAATTTCACCTCTTATTATTTATTATTACAGGTATTTATATATAGCGCCAACAATTTACACAGCACTTCACATAGTTGCACATTCACATTAGTCCCTGCCCTCAAGGAGCTTACAATCTAAGGTCCCTGTGTCATACATACAAGGGCCAATTTAGACAGGAGCCAATTAACCTTCCTTCCAGCATGTCTTTGGAGTGTGGGAGGAAACTGGAGTACCCAGAGGAAACTCACGCAAGCACAAGGAGAACATGCAAACTCCTTGCAGATAGTGCCCTGACTGGAACTCCAACCAGGGACCCCCAGCGCTGCAAGGCAGAAGCGCTAAACACTACATTTCCCAGACTTGGTGTCCCCTTTGAAAGATTTCCCATCTATTGCTGTTTGGGTGGCAACTCTAAGTTTAGGATTTTCTCTCACTAGCTCTCAGCGACCTTGGTCACCATACAACTTGAGAGTTAAAATACACCCACTCTTGCACAGGCAATCTATAGAATTTTTAGAGGTTTAAATCCAGTTCTAAATACCTCCATACAAAGTAAAGCCCTCCAGTACTCCAAACTTCAGTGGTGCAGTGTGAAAAGTTACTTTCAATTGCTCCCACGTCATAATGACATGGAAGCTGCACATTTGCTTTGCAATATTTTTTTCTGTATGATGCATTCAATGAGAGTGGGAGGTAACAAGACCGGTCAGTGGGTCTTGGAAACTTTTTTTTTTTAAAACTATAGTTTGTCTGGGAGCAGATAAAGCTTTAAAATACTGTATCCCAAATAAGACACCAGGAATCCTGTCCAAGTGCATTTAAAGTGGATACATTCATTGTTAGCTGTTTGATGATCTTGAGTACAAGTACATGAACAGCTTATGATTTAGTTAGGCATTAGCAGCAATACACAGACCCGTTTGGTTTCTTTCAGCCTACCCCTCCTGACCTAACTGTTGCTCTGCATAACTTAAATAACCTAATGCAATTACACACATAGAAACATGGTTTAAATAATTTGCCCTTTAAAGATATCAATATATAATTTCAACAAGACTGCCACCTTCAATTTTAAATGATGCTATGATTGAAAAGTGTATGAGCAGTAACATTTTTCTTTTGCAAAAGCTTATATCAGCTCACTGCAAATAATGCAAGTAAATCAAGTGTGCAACCAGGTCAAGTTTTTTTTTTAATATTGAATTCACACCATGGAATGGAACAGCCATAATCTGAGTACTAAACATAAAAGGCAAGCCAATGGATACCACAATGCTATGAACTGTGTTTCAAAAAGTCACTAAATTGGTGCAAGATGACTTTGGGGTCTGTTCATGAAACTATTTGAGGAACACTAACCTTGCGTGTTAAAGAAGATTTCCAGGGATATCGAATCTTAAGCCTTAAAAGAGAACTATGGGGTAAGTTTTTTTCCCCATAGTTCTCTTAAGGGTCACAGGAGGATATATACTAGCGTCCTCCTGTGACCCAAAGCTCACTATATCGCGAGCTACAGCTAGCGGTATTCTGAGACCACCGCAGCTGGGACTGATCCCGACAATGCTGTCGATATCCACCCAGCTGCATGATCGACAGCGTGCTCTGCCTATCTAGAGGCAGAGCCAGCTGTACCCACCCCCTCCCCGTCTGTTCCTCCAGTCAGCGCTGGAGGATCGGAGCGGAGAGGGGGGAAATCCCCTCTAAAAAGTCAGGCACTCGGTCATGGACTGAGAGCCCAACAGTGTCAGGAGAGAGGAGGAGACCCGGCAGCATACCTTATCCCACCGGGTGAAGTCCCCTCCTCTCTCTGCCGGCATCCATCACCAAGATAGCCACCGACAGGCATCAATTAGATGACCGTGCATGTGCTGGACAATTGAAACACTGGCAGAATTCAAACAGGGTGCTATGCTTTTTCAAGGTACATTGTTATATAGCAGTTTAAGGTTTTTAGAGTACATGTTCATAGAATAATTCTAGGGCAAACGTCCACTTTAAAGGTTTGTCCTTGAAAACATGTTATATAGTTGTATTGTAAGTATTACTAATTGTTGTAGACCTCTATTAATTCTTACAATGTCACAAAAGATAATGGCATTGCATCAATCACAAGTGTTTCTCTGAAAGGCAGTCAAATATTCAGAACATTTCACTGAAATAAAAAAAAAAAAAAAACACATTGCCATCTTGCATGCTGAGTGGTCAACAAAGTGAAATTTGTAGCATATAAGCTTCTTAGCGTGATAACTGAGTGGTGATCTTTAAATAACCCTTTAAAAGTGCTTATCCAAAGCACCCAGGCATAGCCGTTGCCCTTACAAGTAACCCTTTGTCAGTGCACTCTAAAATTAAATCTCAGATAAGATCATTGTTAATTATCATCCGCTGTGGGGAAAAAAAAATAAAAGCGCGATGGAAGCACGTTTCAAAATCTATATCAGTGCAACAAATTGTAGCCTGCTTTTAAACTAGATGGATTTCGGTATATAGGTTAGCATAAAATACCAAGGAAATAGCAAATATCCTCCTAACCGCTTGGCATTCCTACCTAATCTGTCTGGAGAATGGCGATTATGCGATTCTTACCTCTACTAAAGGAAGTGTCATAGGGAATCTTGTAGAATATATATCACAGCTCGGATTCATTTGGATCTGGCTGAATGTCAAAAACACAAGGTCATGCCGGCATTTTACAGATATCTCGGAGTGCAGAGGGATGAACACTTTAAGGGGATGTAATCTTAAAACGTAGGGATGAGGAATATATAAAAAAAAAGGAAGCATCATCATAAAGGTTTGTAATATATTAGCATAGAGGTGCTTAACGCACATATATTTTCAGAGAGGAACATTATTGCGTGACGCGACATTAATATTCTAGACAAGGTTTAAGGTGTTATAATCAAGCCTGAATGCACGGTAATTAACAGATGATTTGTAGTGTCTGAGTTTATCATTCATTCAGCGTACATATTAAGTTTTTTTTTCTTCTCGGATCGAGCAGGCGCTGAGACACAGACATGATTAAACATATACATTGGCTGCACTTTAGCAGGACAACAAACTGCAAGCCTACCGCCACAGTTGTTTTTGAATATCACTGGTTGTGCATACAGTAATAAAAAAGGAGTCAGTAGGGAAGCACATCATGGCTAGGTGAGAAGCCTCCAATAGAAGCTGCTATCCTTTCACACTTCATACTAGACTGCACACCAGTTGCTGAACTCATGTCACTTTAAACGATGCTGAACAGGTTCTGGAAACCACATCAAGCCCAGAAGCCTCAAAACAGCAGTTGCCATCTCAGGCTTCCTGCATGGATGTTTTACTTGTTTGACAGATTACATTTAGAGAAGATAAGAAAATATGGTTTGGAATTGAAAACAATTTGTTTACTTTCACAGGGCTATCATCACGACATACATGGGTCAGAGAAGAACAGGACTTTTGTTACACAGCACTGGAGAGACAAGTGAATCTCAGTCATATAACAAGATTTTATATATGGACAAATGTAAACCCCCCCAAATGTACATCAATGTTTATCAAATCAACTTATGCCTGTTATATGTCCATGGCTCATGTCAACACGTTTTGCAGACAGGTTGACTTCTTCAGAACGGGGTAAGAATAAGTATGTTGACACTTGACATACTGTACATGCAGTAATCCAAACTTTACACCTGAACACACACAGTAGTAGAGTCAAAGTGTAAGTTCTGCCCACCAGATATGATGGTCTGGTAGGGCAGACTCGCAGTGGGATTTTGGAGGTGAGAGTTATGCATGTCCAATGGAACACTCAACCTGGCCCAGCAAAAGGTAAAGATGGGTACAAAGATTTGATTTTAACTTTTTCATAAATAAAATCTTGATATTTTACAAAGATTGACTTGTCTCACCAGTGTTATAACAAAAGTAATGTTATTTACAATGTTGTCTGTCCCATACCTTTAGGTAATGCTCGTTTCTTAAAACGAAAAGTCACACAAATGTTTGGGCATTCTGATTGACCAAATGACAGCTCTGCTTGTTTGTATATAGCCGCTTCCAATAGCGAAATGTGATGCCAAAAATCTGTGCCTTAGACTTCCCTATTGGAACACATGACCCTTCATAGGCACCTCTTCTAGCTGTCCCTGGTGTCTGAAATACAACACTGTAAGGGTGATTTGTATTACACCCAGCAAAATTACATTTATGGGTTTCTGTCATTAACATTATAAGGAACAGGTGCGAGCATAAGGTGAGAGCTTCAAGAGCAATTTTCAGCAGTTCAGCCATGCTACTACAATTGCCAATGATTAACTGCTGAGAGTATAAACCAATCGCTATAAAGAAGGAACAAATGGCACCCTATGGTGTAAACTACACAAGTATCACGTAGTATCGATCAATCTTGAACAACCTCAAGTTACTGCAATTGGTTGCGCTACTCTAAGATGCTTGTGCAGATTCCACCATAGGGAGCCATGTGCTTTATGTTTAGCAACGGAGCAGAGAGTGGGAGGCACAGAAATAATTTTAAAGCTGAACTCCAGCCAGATATAAAAGACATAAATAGATGCATCTCTGTATGAATGATTGCAATTCTTTTTTTTTTAAATGCACCTAGGGAAAGTATTTGAATTTAAGCTGGTATCAGCCTGTTGCAATCTACTATACAGCACCACACAGACTAGAAATGGGAGGGGCAGGACTGTGAGCCAATCAGGTGTACTGCATGAAGTTGTGGTGACAAGACATATGCTGATGGGAGGAAAGAGCAAAGTGAATAGAGGAATGACCTAATCAGTCTGCTGCAGCTTTTTCAGTGTGTATTCAGCAAGCTGGGGGTGGAAAGAGGCCTGAGGGTGAAAATGACCAATTCTTTGGAAGGTTACAAAACTCCATTATATATTTCATCTGTGTATTTAGCTGTTTGTTTGGAGTACACTTCAAGTATGTCGTAACTTGTGAAAGTGAGGGGATTCCTGATTTATGCCGTGAAAGTGCCTGTGTAATTCTACAATGTATTCCTGTATAAAGACAAAATATCTGACTTAGTATTTAAACCAGACGAACAGGCTAAAAACAGTGACAGTGCCATTTAAGTTGTTTCCTTTTGTCTAAAAGCCGGCACCAAGTCACGGGCTTGATTAAACTTATGCACCAGCAGTGCCTGTCCAGTACAACAAAGCTACAAGGGTACTTTCAGGATGAATGAGCAAGGAGGGGTATGGGTGAGCCGAACAATGGGGCTCCCATGTTTTTGTTTTTTTTAACCTTTCAGCTTCTACTGGCCAATGGTCTGAAACCTTGCATCTGCTGTGAAGCCACTCATTACTTGCTTTTACTGTGCCATCTGGTCTGTAACACAATTCCAATTCAGAGCTATGGCTTACCAGGATGAGCAGAGCATCTCGGCATTAAGACAAGAGGCAAATTAAGCTTTTGTGCAGCGTTTGTAAAAAAGGACAGAAAATCATTTTACATTTGGGGAGGGTAACAGTGCACTGACATGCCTCCCCTATGATTTTAATATTTGACCTTGGACCCAAAGCAAAGACCTCATGTTAAACTGGCAGAAGACCCTGAGCAGGGGGAACAAATGTTAATGAAATGGACCGGGGAGGGGGGTTGACAATCTGTGACTTAAGCCCACATGACGGCAATAGAATGGGACAGAGAGAAAACATAGCTTTTACCACCTATAGTTTAATCTTTCTGTGACTATTGCTTTCTACCACTCTGCCTGCATGTATTTGTATAGCTGCCTTCAGAACATTTTTCTTTGCCACCAACATGGAATGCATAAGACACAGGCAAACAGCAACAAAGACAGAATATATATTACTCGGTTCAGCCTTGTCATATACTATCTATCTTACACTATGCTCAAGGTCTAGTGATTTTCTCCAGCACTGTTATCTAGCTCAGAATATAAAAAAAAAAATAACAGTTATGCCCAGATTGCATAAAATTCCATTCCAGGCACAAAAAAACTGCACTAGCCGAAAGCATAAATAAGCATATCAAAGAACAACAAAATACAACACCGTGACGATTATATGGAATATTAAATGTACAGCTAACAGACAATATGCTCATAAAAATATCCTTTTTTATTGAACCTCATTTTGTTAGAGTAAATTGCTGTACATGAAGCCTACCTAAAATTGCTGTAATGTCTCATAGAGGCAGAGTTTCATTCAGTTCATTAACTGAAATATTACATAAGGGTACATATAATTATAGTGTAGAGCAACTGAACTAAATAGTAAAATGCAAGTGGCTTGATTCTAATTTTAATATTCACAAATATGTCACAAAGGAATAGGTCAATTGGGCACTTGGGGTTTTTTTTTTTTTTAGCTTTAATTAAGAAATTTCATGGTAGTTACCCTACACTGTGGAGCTCAACCAAATATTGGGGTCAGGTGGGGAACTGTCTTTCCAGTTTAAATAAACACTGCTTTCCAAAGGAAAAACACTGCCGGTAGTGACACTTGCATGATTTTACTTGTTCCCTACTGATCCCTTACAAAGATAAGTACAAATCACACAGTTTATTGGACTTTGTTAGAGCGTTTTCACACTTAGGTACAAAAATTAGGCCTCCTGAGTTAAACAAAACCTCTATGTTGCATTAACACATGGATGGTAATCGGAGTCTTAGTGGTGGGCATGCTAATATCAAATTCAGGAGCCAGCTAGGCCAGATATTAGATTCTAGCTCTGCAAACTTGATGGTGAGCAAATGGGCGCAGATGTTTCCGAAACATTAAAGCAGAATTATGCAGTGAGTGAATTACACTCATCCCCATAGTTAGAGCCGATGTGTGACAATAAAAGTGTCACACGTCGACTCCATTGATCGGGAAGTGAGTGAAAAAATACCACCGCTCACTCACTTCCATACTATGTCCCTGCAGAGAGCATTGCCTACCAATCATTGCTCTCAGCAGGGATTCCCTCCCTCCCCTCAGGAGGGGGCAGGCTTAGCTGGCTCTGCCTCTAAATAGGCAGAGTCTGCTGTCAATCAGCCAGCGGGGTGGATCTCGACAGCACTGTCAGGATCCATCCTGGCTGTAGTGCTCTCAGCTATTGCCCGCTGTATACTGAGTTTTGGGCAATGGGAGGACGTTAGTATATGTCCTTCCTTGACCCTAAAGAGAACTGTAGCAAAAAATGCTAGCCTATGGTTCTCCTTTAAAAATCAATTTTTACTAAAACCACAGTTAACAGCCACCCCTAACACTTATTTTGCCCTTTGATAGGTAAAACCTTTTGCGCCCAAAATCTTAAGAGATAAGTGCACTTTTAAACAAAAGTGCACTATCCTTTTTGCTCCCCTAAACTAAACTGTCTCACCTTTCCCCTCCTCATATACATACTTACTCCAGAGGCGGGGGTTCCCAGTGTTTGTCTAGATCCTGTTCAGAAAGTTCTCCAGACACGGGCAGAGCCTGCGTGGTAGCTCTTCATAGACTTCTATGGAGACCTGAGATGCTCAGCAGACGATCCTATAGAAGTCTATGAAAAGTTATTACACAGCACAGATGATATTCAGAACAAAATGTAAGCAAACATTTTAAGCCATGGCCACCAGATAAAGGTATTCATCCATCTAGGGAGGAGAATGGTGGGCTGTTGAAGGTCAGGGAAGGGGGCTAAAAAAAGAAAAGTGCACTTAATTCTTAACCCACCCCTTAAAATTTTACCTTAATATTAATATCCCCCTTTAAAGCTAAACCCCTAATCTAGCTCCAAACGTTATTTAAGTAAATACAATACAATAAAGATCAGGTACTATAAGTACTATAACACAGAAAATGAATTTAACTGAAAAAAAGAGCACAGACTAGGGTGCAACTACAATACATTTACAGAGTGAAACTGTTTCTAAGCCCACGGGTCAAGTAGTCCAAACATGACGCTCACATTATAATGTATACTGATTAAAGCAGGATTTTTCTTTATTTTTAATTGATTGAACTTATTGTAGGCTTGGAAAGCCAAGGTTATTACAAAATAGCACAAACTTAGTTTCTACAGCTTTAAGTTATATCTCTAATGGCCTGTGGAGATTCTTCTAAAAATATCACACATAATCCATTTCACCGACACATGTAATATTAATAAAGAATGCAATTTACATTTACTTTGCCCATAATTAACGCTGAAGTCTGCAAAGTTCTTTTTTTTTTCTTGTAGGCCCTACCAACACAAAATGGTTTATGACCCACGTGCATAGTGGAACACTGTAAAATATGAAACAGGTTTTTTTTTTTTTTTATACCACAGGAAAATAAAGTGGAGAACATTAAACTGTCTAAGAGCAGCACAAGGAAAAATGAGCGAATGATGGATTGGTTATTATTGTCATTTTTTTTTTCTTCAGGCCATAAGCTTAAGAGTTCTTAATAACACACTACAGCGAATCAGGTGCCCAGAAAAGGATTGCTTTTAATATTAACATCTATTAAAACCTGTGTCTTAAGTGCGGTACTAGGAAAGGCTGTCTGTAATAATGTATTATGATTACTTTGCTGCATATTGTATGTTCTCTGCTTTTAAAGCATATTTAGAAAATGGATGTGAATCAATGTAACTAGTGAATAGAAAAAAAATAAGTACATATAAGGCTCTTTCCATGAGCTTCAAAAGGGGAAAGCCTAACGGTTGTTTCTAATGCCAGAAAAGCACATCTTAGGCCTTATTCACACTGAGCGATTCGCAAATCGCACGTTTGTCCCACGATTTGCATTTTGTGTGATATCACGCAAATGGTTGCATTGAGCAAACTAGAATCGCGGCAAAATCCGCTCCAAAAAGGGTCCTGCTGTTGCTGCGCACGACCCGCGACAGCGACGGACAGAGCTCCATTGCCATGCATTGGAGAGTGCGGTAAATATCCTCAGATAAATCGCTCAGTGTGAATGGCTCGACTGAGCCATGCTGAAAGTGAAGCTGGCCGAATGGCCGGCCAACAGCCTGCTTCTGACAGCAGGGGGGCGGAGCCAGCTGTTATCTCACTGCTATCTGTTACTGCTAGCTCCACACAATCATTTTCTATTTTATTTTTTCTACTTTTTAAACTATTTTTTTGTTCTGCTTGGTGCCACAGAGGGACCGAGCAGAACAGCCGAGCCAAATGCCGCTCAGCGGCATTCGGCTATTTACTCACTGCAGTTTGGCATCTATAAGAATAGACCGAACAGCAGTGAGTAGCCTGCCGGAGGTTTGGCTCAGGTGATCCAGATGTTGGATCGGCTGAGTCGAACTACTTCTGCACTTTGGGTCGGCCGAACATGCTGGGCATGTTCGGCCGACCCAAAGCCACACAAAGCCACCCGATGTATGGCTGATTTCAGCCAATATATGGCTGGAATCAGCCTTACCAGCCTGAAGTTTATAGCCGAACAGCGTTCCGCTCACTTCGCTTTAGGTCGGTCATTCACTCGGCTGCCTATGGCAGCTTAGTGAATAGACCCCTTAGTAGTAGGGATGAACAAAATTGAGGGTTTTGGAGAGGTTAAAGGAGAAACTATGGTGGTTTTTTGGGGGGATCTTAATGGTGCAATAGGCTTAAAATGTCTCCTGAGTTTCATAAACAGGCTCCTTTCAACTATCCAAAACCTGCCTTTGGTCCAAAAAAGGCCACTCATAAGTCTCACAGAAAAACAAAAGACATTGAAAAATATAAAAAAAATATAAATAGACAGTATGTAAATAATGTTAAAATACTTAAAAAAGGAAAATATACCCTCTAAATAAAAAATAGATCCTATTTTTAATTTTAAGAAGGTTTTGCCTAAACAAGGTTTGCCTGTTTTGGAGACGTATGTAATTTTGAGAACATACACTTGCATTTGCTAAGCTTTGAGGCTACATCCAGTGCACAATAAGACCTTGCCAAAATCCTGCTTCTAGGATTAGAGACAGGCTTCAAGGTAAAGTATGGGGCATTCTGGAGGTAACGACATCACCATGTTCCTTCCTGGAATATCCCCAATAAAAAGCAGATGGGTTCTTCTAATGCTCTAGGAATTTTGTATGTCATGGTGATTTCTTACACTATCCACGGGTTCTTGCTTAAAAATTATAAGCTAACCTTCACCTCTAAATTGTAATCAAAACAAGATGGAACAGTAAAACCTGAATTCTGTGATACTCTTTAGGAAACAAAGGGAGCAATCTGGTAACAATAGATAAATGAATCATAAAATAAAACACAGAACGTCTATTTTGCTATCTTATCCACCATAAAACGCACACACAAAAAGAGTGCTATGTTTGTTGTAATGTATCACAGCACTTCACAAAAGTGACAGAGCTTCCATTAAAGATTAATAGGAAACATAAACAAGGGTAGCAAGAAACAGATGGAAATAACGGTAGTGTTTAGAGAATTTGGCAGGGTTTTGTTTTGCCTAGGGCAGCACTATCACCCATTCCTAATCCAGCTAGCTCTGGCTGAGAATGGCTAGCTTGCTCCCAGCATCCATCACATAGGTGTAACTTATGTGACTTCTGCTTTAATAGCATGCATGAATTTACATAATCTTCCTTATATTTTACTGCTGCTGCTGTTTAAGAAAACAAATTATTCACATACCCAGCCTGGACAACAAATCAAACATGCTTAATGAATATATAAACATACTAACAGACATCAGCCCATGTGCAAGCTTTATTTCATAGACAATGTAAGGAGTACTTGAAAGATGGGTGAGAAGGCAAAAAGCCTAGACACAAAATCCTAAAATGAACACTATTATCAGATATACACCATCAATGGAGAGGCAGTTGGTCCAATGACCGCTCAGCCCCAACTGCATTCAGACATTTAAATGTGATATACAAGGATTGCAGAGGTATTAGTCATGATGGCTTGAAAGATTTGTCCTAATAAAGGATTGTCATGAAACTACACAACAGGAGCTTCAGGTTTCCAATGAAGGGGATTTCCAGAAAGAGAAGAGAGGTAGCTTCTTTGCAGATGTATTCTCCTGTAGAATGGTTATGCAACTACAATGCAGCCATGATAGTTCAGTAACTTCATTATTCAGGACAGATATGTGACTATATAGGAATAGTTTTCTTTCCAATAATGGGAGATTATGTGAAAAATGCAGCATATAAGCCATGATACCTTAGAAACCCATTTGTATTGCTCAAGTCTTGTAACTGTTTACTCTCTCCAGAAATGCCTGGTCAGGATTAGGAGTATGAGTATTTGGGCACGTATAGTGTTGGGGCAAAGAACACAAATGAAAGAATGACAGCCAGTAACCAACAGCAATGTCTAAGGGGGCATCTGGGAGTCTACTGGACACTGTAAAGACAGAGCATTGTAAACAGCAAGGAGACAAGAGAAATAACAGAAGTGGAAAAATTAGTCTGGAAGGCTGCCATTAAAGCACAAAACCTAGAAGTGCCCGAGTACTGATGTTGGGCATGGATATGGCCGCAGAACACTTTCAGACAGTGTTGCTCAAGATGGACTTGCTATCCAGAAAACCAGTATGCAATTACATACAGCAAGTGGATACAAGGAGCACAGAGTGTAAACAGGGTGAATAAGCCAAGGCAATTACAAGGCTGAAGTAAACAAAGGCAGGTGGAAAAGCTAAGTGTTAGACAGGAATGCTGGGAGGCAGATGCCAACCAAATATGAATATACTAGGAAAAGTTAATGCGAAATATTAGATTTGATAGAAACTGGCTGCATGCACACACTACACAGGTGAGGACAAGGTGGATCAGGGAATAAAACACAGGATTACAGACAAAAGGCATGCCTCAGTCGAAAGAGGGATGGTTGAGTTATGTGCTTGACAAAAGAGCAAGCACAGCCTATAGACTAAAGCCATGGGAAAGCCACAAGTAGCAGGATAGAGACCGAATAGTTCCTTGCATCTGCAGTGAGATCAGTGAAATTATTGTTTATGTGGGGCTACAACATAAATGTTGATATGAGTTATGTGTACAGTGCCAGTGCATACTGGTTCATTAAGCATGTGTAACCTGGAGAATATTTGCTTCATTTACCACATTCCAGACCTCTATAGCAAAACATTAATGGACAAGTAAGTGTGTCTCACTTATATACATCACTGGCATACTCGACAGCATTATAACGGAAAATGAACCATTTACAGCAACCTCTGTGCCCAAATAAGCCTCTGCTGCTATAATCTACTGTCCCTATCACAATCACACAGTAACACAAACTCCAGGCAAACATTTATTTGTAGACCAGTTGCAGTGTATCTATAGCCACATTTTGATTCCAGTTTTGGAGTAGGGAAGGGTTAGAACCACTATCTGGTGTCCTCACTGAAAAGATTTACCCTATTTGTCTTTGTGACCATTGTCACTAAGCCAGAAAGTAATGGAAAATTCACATTTTACAGTTATCACCAGAACAGGAAAATACGGAGAATCTCCCAAAGCAGACACCTGTTTTACTGACAACCCTCTAAGAAGAGATTTTCACGTCTCACTTTGGAGAGATTTCATCTCAATTTCTGTTGTGTCTCTAAGACAGGAAGTGAGAGAAAGTCTCCCTAATTTAATCTATTTGTTTTGGATTGTACAAGAAAACTAGAGCACTCAGAGGAAACCCACATAAGTACGTGGAGAATATACAACATATACATAAACATCAAAATAATTAAATGAAACTGACAATAAACCAATGCAGTTTCGCTTTAGGGACTCATATTTGGCAGAATGTATCCTGGTACGAGGATAATGTATATTGTACATTTCTTTTCATCAGTGCAGCATTAACCTATTAGCACAAGTGAACTGTCTCCGAATTATAACTTGCAGGATTCAGAAAGACACTTCATCAAAAATAGCCTTCAAGACTCCTAGTGGGACTTGTCATTGCACATCCCTTTTCATGTGCTATTTAATGGCTTGGACATTTCTCATGTTAAATTACTGTAACAGCCTCAACCTTTGCAAGAGAACTTCAAAATGTTAAAACCCGTAAATACAAAGTGCTTTTCTTCTATATAAGAAAGGATATATGAGAAATGATCAATCTAGTATCTGATACAGGTGAAACACATAAGACCTATAATAGTGCTATGCAAGTAAAAGTAAAGTAAATATTAACAATTCTTTCAAAAGACTCATGGGCATAGGTGCTTTGAATGCCTTGTCCACACTCAGCTGCATTCTCTACTGGTTAAATACCTATGATTAGGCACAGACTGCTGTTCCTTAAAGTCCAACTGTAGTATTATTGTATTGCAGTCAAGTTGCATAAACAGCAATATTTGAGGGCTTGTTTCTAATTCTAAACAGTCTTTTTTTCTCCAGCAAGGGTTTAAATATGCTCTGCTAGCAGCATAATAGCAGGTTGAACCGCAGCTTAACACAGAGCAACATGGTTTAGGTTTCCAATGGTCCACCATGCCTCCTGCCCAATGCTGCTCAGGAAGCATGAACACTGCTAATTGGTGCACTGTCCAAGGATGGTGTTAAACTGCTAGAGACCCAGGCCCAGATAATTTACAGCCAGTGTGCCAAATATCTTGCGCATGGAAACCAGCATTTTTAGATGTGCCAAATAATAGTTTAGTTTGAAAGGTCTTAATAAAAAGATACGACTAGTGCACCAATTGTTAAAAAAAATCCCAAGTGCAACTTTTCACACAAGTCTCACAATCTGTGTTAAATTTAAAATGGCTCATAAAATTAGTTTGTCATTATTTGGACAAATAGTGATGTGCAGTAGCGTGCCAAGAGGATGATGGTGCAAGACAGTTACACATTCTACTCTGCACCAAATAAACTACTGTATATGTGCTAGTAGCATTGCAAAAATCTTCACCGCTCAGATTCTGCAGCCCAGCTCACGCTGTATTTCCCCTCCAGGTGCAGGTTGCAAAGTATGTGCTCACCATGCATAAAAGGAAACCAGAGAATAACCGCTCTCCGCAAGATATATGCAATGAATCCTATGTTTATTGATGCAAAATCAAGTGTACCTCACAGCTAGCTCCCAAGACCAAAGAGCAAACTCCTCCCACATCTATCACCAATGTGGTTTACTCATAGAGGACCTCTATGAGTAAGCCGCATTAGTGAAAGATGTGAGAGGTGTTTGCTCTTTGATCTGTTGATCTTGCTGTGATGTGCACTTGATTTTGCATCAATAAACACAGGATTCATTGCATGTATCTTGCGGAGAACGGTTATTCTCTGGTTTCCGTTACTGAATGTGTGCTGCAACATATTAGTTTATTTGACATGAGATGCCCCAAAATCACACGTCACGTGTAACAATTTGCATTCCTTAATACTCGCCAATTTTACTTTATCTAGTCCCAGATGTATGCGATCTGCATTGAGCAGCATCATCATAACAGCCAGGCAACTAGCAAACATCAGAAGAAAGTCAACAATGACAGCCTTCATATTTCTCTACTAGCACATTTCATAAATCAAGGAATGTTACATTTGTAAAACATTTACAGTTGGTTAATGATTTCTTCTTATTTGAACAGTAGGAAGAATTACCTACATTTGGTGAATGGCACATTCACAGATTTACAAAATCTGTAGCTGGAGAAAACTAAATCAGCACCATGGACAGAGATAATGCTAAGTATATTAGCAAGAAACAATAACTTATTTCATCAGCTCAGACTGTACTAAATCGGTCTATTTTAAGTCACAGATGCAACTATGCGGCTTTGTCATAATGAATTAATAATAAGCACACTTGTGCATTGTAAGTTGTGAAAAACAAGTGCTCTTAGGGTAAGGTGTAACAAGTGTTTTATGACACTAACATTCTCAGTTTAGGAATACAGTCTCTTTATCCTATGCCAAGGTGACACGTGATCTCAGTTCAGCATGTATATGAATGGGCATTGCTCTCAGAGACACTTCTGCCAAACACGTGTGGTGAGGAGAATGAGTTGTGTTGAGTGTTTCCATCTCAGCATATGAAAAACACAATTCCGAAAATTGCAGAGCCCTAAAGCCCAATTCCAGTCATTTTTCTTGTAAAATTCAGATAGAGTCTGAGGAAAGGTTAAAGTTTTTGTCAGGTTTTTATTCCTGTATGTGAACCCATTAGGCAGATCCTGTGCTTGTGATGCTTGTTCAAGAAATAGAGGAAGAGGGTGCAGTTGTCAGCGGGACAGAGAGACATGAAAAACACATTGTCAAAAGTTCTAATACTTTGCCACTGAAATAAAAATGTGTTTTCTGTTTATGTCTGTGTTTCCTTTTGTGAGATTTCCCATCATATTTTGTTATAACAGGAAGTGAGGCAAAATCTCCCTAAAAGAGACATAAATGGGAATATACACTTGACAATGGTTGTAACCTTTTTCCACTCTGTCCAAAACAAAAAACAAGTTTTGTCTAAATTTGGGTTTAAAGTATACATATAATAATTTAGCCAGCACATGCTCATATGGTGAAAAAAATGCATACTCAGGGGTCACTTTGAGTGAAAACCATATGTGAAAACCATGGAGCAATCTAAAGATATAAGCAGCTAAATTTTTATGCAAACCATAACTTTTCCCCGGACCTCATGATTCCCCAGACCTGCTGTGTTTAAACACCAAATGCAGCAAAAAAACATTACGATTGACCAGGTTTTCCTGTAATGTGAATGCATCTCTGTAGGACCTGATACGTCCCAAAAAATGTAAAGCAAGTCAAATGATGCTGCGGAATTGTCACCCATTGCAGTAAATGTCAATCTGATGACCTTTGAATGACGTGTGTTTAAAACGGCCGGTAAACACGGGAAAAAAACATCCGCATACATGAGCCTTAAATGATCTGGATGATCTCCAAACCAATATCCTATTAAATTAACCAGTATTTTTTTTTTTATATCAGCCAACCAGATTGCCCCTGCTATTTTTCCAAAGCACGCTTTAACATAACAGGCATAATAGAAGTAGATGGTGTGGGCACTGGAGACATATCTACGATGAGATACTCAGATAAACAAAGCTGGATGTTCTGTGTTATTCGGAACACTCATATTTTGTTTAAATTTTGTCAAACAGCATAGGAGTGCTCACATGGGAAATAGCTGCAGATTTGTTTGGGGAAATGTTACATAGAGCACATTACAATGAGATTCTTGCAGTTGCATTCCTTTCAGTAGGAATCAATCGATGTGGATCTACAGAAGGATCTCACAGCTTGATTCTATGTTATCTGCCACTCACAGCAATGGCTGTCTATGTGTAAATGATCTGATGCACTGTACAAAACCTCTGTTTATTGACAACCATCTCAATATATTCCATTTGAAAGGTACAGAGAAAGAAGTTGACAAACGTTTAAGAAAGCATAGTTTTATGCAACAACACCATTGGCATCATAGAGCAACTTCAAGTGTTAAATAAGCTGAGTTAGGGGCCAACTCCACCCCAAGTTGATAGTCTTCTGTGTTTGCTGGCAAATTGAGTAACATTCTGGCATTGTCTATCTCTGCAGTTACAAAAAATCTCTAACAGAAATCTGAATTGCACGTAATAAAATGGTTTCACGCTACTTAAATGGATTTCCTATAACATTGTAAAAACAGTCGGAAGAGGGTGACATTCTTATTATGGCTTTGTTGGAAGGGAAAAACTGCCCTAGAAGAAATGTCATCACTGGAGGTTCATAAAATTACTAGAAGGAACGAAGCAAAAGGTCAGGGCCGGCAGCAGACAAGGAGTATCCAGTAAACATAGCAGGAGGGAAAGGTGGGTAGCAAACAAGGAGTATCCTATAAACTTAGCAAGAGGTCAGGGTAGGAAGCAGACAAGTGAGAATCCGAGAAACGTAGGTTCAATTCCAGAAACAAAACAAAAGAGAGCGCACTTGTTCAGCCAGGAGACGCTATCACGAGCACTGAGGAACAGGCTGATGATGTTTAAATAGGGCGCCTCCAGGCCAATCTCAGCTAGGGGCGCGAGGCAGAAGCAGACTGCACAGCTGATAGGTAAATCTGCAGCCAGGACATAAACTGAAGCTCACTGAAGCCAGATTCATTAACCCACAGCTGAGGGCTAAAGCTGCAGGTAGCGACACAGGCAGATCAACTATATAGGCTGCCTGACATAGAGTACAGACAGGGTTGATTAGGGTAAACATGTCACAGAACGCCAAAGGACCTCCCAACCCTCCAAGTATTGGAGTTCCCAGCATATAATAATCACAAAAGAAGAAGGAGCTTATTGCCATTTGCTGTTTAGGACTACAACAGGACTACCTTTTATGTAGAATTCTAGTAGTTCACCGGTACAGGATATTAACTGCAATAATCATCAAAACCAAAAATAAATTATACCCATTAAAAAATAGACAATCAGGTCTATTCAATAAAGGGTGAAGTGTTTGGAGAAGGCAGGATAAGTAAACAATCTAGGACAACATAGCTGCCCTGGGAAGTGAGCTGAATTGGAGAATTTTTCCAAATAAGCTATTTTGTCCTAGATTGTTCACTTCTGCTTTCTCTAAACTTTTCACCTTTTTAGTGAATAGACCTGAATGTCATTACCAACTCAAGAAAGATTAAACACATGTGTCTGGCTACGCAAACCCTCCATAAAAGACCACCATATTGGGAGCCATGATATAAGAGGCCATACTTAATAATGGAGTTCAAAATACTCTCATGAAGGACTAAAGTAAAGGTAAAGGACCTGAGATACCCTCACATGTCAACAGCTCAATGTGTACATGCACAGGGGTCTGGCTCAATAAGCCACATTTTTAATAGGGATGTAAATCAAACATTTTGCACCATGTGGGACGCAGCTGAGGGGCAAACCAGGTTAATAGATAAGTACAATTGCACTCTATCAAGTATATGTACATGAAAAAAAAAATACATTCAGAAGAAAAGATAAGACAGAATGTACTGACAAAACCCTGTGCAAACTTAAGATCATGGAGGAAAAGAGTAGACTATGCACCACAAACTCATTTGATTTTCATTGATTCAAAAACAGTACAACATAGCAAATGTTAGACTGTCTCATTATGATTTTTGCAAGCACTGCAATTTTCAATTGTTGTTGTTTTATTGAGCGTGTTGATTCTGCAACTGTACAAATAGAGAATGGTATCAAGAGGGATACAGGCACTTTTCATTGGAACTGAAGACAATGCATGATCACCAAAGACATGTTCATGTGATATAGAATATTAACATGCATTTTACTTTGCCTATTATTATGGAAGTCACATAACCATCCTGCAAAAGGATAAACCTTCTAAGCAATCATGTTTACCTAACTCTGTACCATTTACTTATTAAAGTATCCACAATTACAACACGGAACTGCCGTACCTATTCAGAGTTCCCACAACTTTCACTTGGTATGCTCTTTTAAAGAATCATTACCCCAAAGAACCAATCAAATTAAACCAGTCTTGGCAAATGACATTTGGGCTCAGGAAGTTTAAATCTAATTGGTGGCTGCAGGAAGTTAAGGACAGTTTGTTGTAGTAAGAATGTGATAAACAAGGTCTTATGTCCCCAGGGGCAGAAAAAATAAGCCCACCACTGATTAAAAACTCATTATTACAACAATTGTTGCGTACACTCTGTCCTTGGAGAAACAATAAACATACATTATGTATATATATATATTCAGTACAGACAATCAATCATAAACATACTGCAGTTTGCCACCCTACTGCTGACCATGCAATAGTGACAAATATGAGCATATACAGTCATTAATCAGATTTAGCAAACAATGATAAAATAATCTTTGAACAGTAATGATACTTTTAGGTCACAGTTCTTTATTTTTAAACTAAAATACCTAATATTAAGTTACTTAATAAAAGCAAAGCACAGAAGTGAGCTGTAATCTGTGGCAAAAGCTAATAGACCTTCAATGTTTAAGCAACACAGAAACTTACTAAAGCTGATGCCTGACTAGGTACCAATAGTGTGCACCAATGATCTTAACACCAGTACATTACTATGATTCTCCCATATGCATGTTAAGGGGACCAAGTGTTATTAAGGTGGTGGGACTTTGCTTCACCTAAATTATACATTGATATATGTATAAACAAAAAAGGTTGGATTTACCCGTGTGGTCAAGGTTAGAAAAATCAAGTAACAAGCCACGTAGCTAACCTGAAATTAAGCCATTTTTATTTGACAATAATACAAAACCAATGTGTTTCAGAGGCTATATCTCCTTCATCAGGGCTAAATAGGCAGCCGTGAAATTCTGATTGCCAATCTTAAACAGAATATGCTTTGAAAAAATACAAAGATGAATCACATCTGCATTCATACTATGTACAGTGTATAGACGGTATAGTTGCACCATGGACATAATTTATCATGATGTATAAACTCATTGGTCCTTAGCTGCCTGTAATGGATGAACTGTCTTAGCTTGTAATCCTCTTGGTCATCAAACATGTTTTCCCTCATCTCCTCCCTGTACAGTTTTGGAAAATTAAATGGATCTGATTGGTGTGTACGATACAAACTGATAACATTTGTGTCTGTGATGGTATTATTTGTAGTTCTTTCTGTAGATTCTCCTCTGTGCAGATAAAAAGTTGAACTGAAGTTTTTATTCTAAGCAGAATGTTTTATCCGTAGCAACCAGTTACTTATGAATTTTCAGCTTTGCTACCTAACATTACCCAACATTACTCATAGACATCTGATTGGTGTCTATGGCCAACAGAAACTGATACCCCTCTTGTCTATGACAGTATCATTCATGGTTCCTTCTGTAGATTCTCCTCTATACACAAATATAGTCAAACTCAAGTTTTACTTTAAGATGGACATTTTGTCCATAGCAAACAATCGCTAATTAACTTTTAGGTTTGCTACACAACATTACATTACATGAAAACACATTTCAACATATGTGTGTTTACTTTGCTATACTTTGATGTTGCAACTGACCACATAATTCAAAGTAAGTAAAAAAAAAGATCTGCCTGTGTTTTCCATCGTAACCAGCCACTCTATTCCAGGCTTCTGAATAGTCTGCATAGTATAGTTTGATGTTCTGAGAAATGCAGATAGTCTCTGCTTTATACTTTTATACATGAGGTTCAGTCAGATGAATGTATCAAAGAGTCTGCCCATAAGAAACCATATTCATGCTGCACTGGGAGATGAAAAGGTCAAATCTGATTGGTTACTATGAGAAGCAAGGGCAAATCTTATTTCTGGTATTTTAATAAATAATGTCTGATGCATTACTCTCCTACCTCCTGTACTGAAATTGTGTTGTTAACTGTATTGTCTCCCTCAGTTTTGTAAAGCGCACAAACTGTTGGCGTTATATAAATCCTGTATAATAATAATAATAATTACTCAAGTGTTGAAGATCTTTACTTTAGAGCTACAAAGTGTAATTTCACATCACAACAATAAGTTATACTCCCTAGATTTTCTTTGAAGAGAACCTATCATTGAATCATAACCCTTTGCGTAATCATACTGCACTTGGATATAGAGGGCACTGTGTTCCAGTGTTTCCCAGGTGCATTAAGGTATACACTCAATGATTACCATATACCTCCCGTTTTATGTCACCTAATCTCAATTACTCCTTGACAAGTACATTTATTCCCTGTATCCTTGTCTACAAATGTTTTCCATATAATCCCTTGTGTTTTTATTTATCTAAAATTCAAAATACTGAATAGCATTAAATAATGAAACTATTATTGTGTTTTTACTTTCAAAGCACACTCACCCCTTAAAAGGTCAAAAGCACCCCCTGAGGTAAAGAAACTGTGCTGTACTCGGCCCCTTCATTTGTACATGACAGGTTCTCTTTAAACTTCACAGCTATCTAAGTAATAGCCCAAAATGGTGTTTCATGTCCAAACAAGAAAGTATTAAATAGTTTTGCTTTTCATAAATAATACATAGCATGCACGATTTCTGCAATTAAATTAACGAGAACGTGTTGTACACACAGATTAGGACTAACTGCAGCTCGCTGGATAAATATACAAACATCAGTACTTGACACGCATCAGTAGATTAATCTGAATTAAATAGAAGGATGTGTCAATAGCTAGATTATTTTTTATGGGTTTCAACAATGGAAATGCAGCTTGTGATCCCACAAACCATGTTACCAATGAGAATAAAAATAAAAAATCTAAAATTCAATAATATCAGGAAACATTGTTGAAGCCTGGAGAGGGAGGTTTACATAGTAACTGCATTTTTCTCCATACGTTTTACACCAGATTTGAGATTTTTAGAGCTGCAGCTAATGATTTGGCATCTCCTGGCCACAAAAGCCTTAGTTTTCTAAACTGTAAGGTATGTGCTATTTGCCATAACTGTTATTGCTTATAGGACAGTTAACTCCCACATTAACTCCCACACTCTCATTGACGAAAATAATTTTGAACTTTCCTTTTATTTCCTTTAATTTACACTGGTGATTCTGGCAGTAACATGTTTACTGTCCTAGGGTGGCAACACTTACTCAACCTTCTGTATCAGGATAACTGAAATAGGACAGGCCTACAGAGTGACACACAACCCTCTACATTTCTCAATGGGGTTATGTAGTCTTCAGAGATAACTGAAAACAATGTAGCAGAGGAAAATGCAGCACTTGCAGGGATAAACTGGCATATGTTTCTGTTTATCAAGCAGATGAAACAAAACATTTTCAATGGTATATTTAACAGACCAAAGGGGACCAAATAGGAGATTTTAATTGTTAAGTTTCCATACCCCTCAAGGCCCACAAATGTTGTCTCCATTTTAGACTCCCCTGTCCATAAGTGTCAACACTGCCAGGTGATTTCACTGCAGAACGCAGATCACACCCTATTACTGGAAGTGGAACGTTTATTAAATTTTTTTAACCCCCCACCACCACCATAATAATTGGATAACATAAGTCATCATTTCACATAATGTCCACCAATGTTATGGTTAGATTTAAAAAAATCAATTAATGCAGCCATTACAGAAAATGTATTAATTGTTTTTAACTAAAAGCAACTAGTCTAAGTACCTTTTAGAATTTAACTTGATATCAGCCTAATGCAATCCCTTATAAAGAGCTCAGACAAAAAGAGGGAGAAAAGGCACGAGGATCCAACCAGTTGTGCTGTAGTGCTCATGTGCTGTCAGGTAGCAAGCAGATTGGAGGAGAAAGTAGAGTGACAAAGATGAGATCACAAGTCTGCTGCTTTTTTTTTTTCAATAGTCACAGGCTAGGAAGAACTGTAAGTGCTACCTAACTGCAGTAGAGGAAAGTCAAGTCTCCAGGCTGGCTGTATTGTGTGGAAGGACTGGATGGATAGAAATGGAAATAGTTTTGCAGGTTAAATAGCTCTCAAATATGTATTTCCTCTGTGTATTTACTCATATGCCTGGAATTCCGCTTTAACATAATGGTAAGTTAATTTTCTCGTTTATTCATATGGCTACTCTGCCCTTGGTAATCAGTACTATGGCTTAGACTTAATTGTGAATTAAAGGAGAATTATGGGGATGGTGATGTACACTCATCCCCATAATTTATAGCAGATGTTTGACACTAAAGCTGTCACAGGTCGGCTCTATTGATCCGGAAATGAGCAATAACATACCATCAATTGCTGACTTCCTGATCCACTCACTGAGAGAGAGGTGTCTATCAGTCACCGCTCCCCACAGAGATTCCCTCCTCCCCTCTCCATTCCTCCAGCACTGAATGGAGGGATGGATGGGGGAAGGGGTGTGGTGACAGCGAGCTGTTAATCAGCCAGTGGGATGGATCCCGACAATACTGTCGGGATCCGTTCCGGCTGCAACACGGCTCTGCGCTGTCAGCATGTATCGGGCAATAGCCCGCTATATGCAGAGTTTTGGGTCACAGGGGGACAATAGTATATTTCCTCCTGTGACCCTAAAGAGAACTGTAGCAAAAAAAGGTTGGGCCATAGATCACTTTTAAAGTGAATATCAAGCCAAACATTTTTTTGTTGTTTTTGGATAAAGTGGGGAAGGATTAGGATTTTTCTGCTATCCGAAGATTCACCTTTACTTCCTGTTCTGCTGCCAACAGTTTCACTAGACAGGAAGTGAGGGAAAGTCTGCAACAAGGACCCAGATAGAAATAAAAATCTAAGACAATCAGTTCAGTTTTTCAGGCAGATCTGATCGGATGTTTTTTTTTTCAAAAACTGTACAGACACAGATATCACAACAGTGACACCTGCTGCTGATTGGAAATGAAGGTGTCCGTGTGAAAGGTGCCTAACTGAGGTTCTAGCCTTCCCCTACTTCCCCCTACTAAAGAAAACATTGGCTGTTACCCTCATTTCTTGTATGCCTAAACCTTGTCAGCAGGACAGGAAGTGAACAGAAAAAGCTTTATTTCTAAATATAATAAATAAATATCTCAATAAAAACCTGACAGAGTTTCTAATCCTTCCCTATTCAATGTAAAACTAAGAAATAAAGTTTTGACTTGACATACACTTTTAGATAATTGAAGTGTCTCCTCTTACAGAATTAAGAACTTTTTACCACAGAGTTTATTATAACTCTTTTTTTATATGAATAATGAAGCATGCATGTGCGATCAATTCAATAAAAACTAAAGAATAAGTAATTTAATATATACCAAGGTAGGTTTGCCTTCTGTTGAAAGATAAGACCTGCGTGTTTTTTTTTTGTTTTTTTTTTGGGGG
>NW_017306325.1:2188264-2226308 GCF_000935625.1 Nanorana parkeri | reverse complement strand
GGGGGGGGGGTGTTACCAGTCGTGAGCTTCAAATTTGTAAACAAACACGTGGTTTATTTTATTGCTGCACAGGAAAGAAACAATATGTGATTGGTTGCTAGTAGGATACTTTAATTTCCTGCTACACTGCAGGACCAATAGTGTTCTATGGAAGAATAAGTATTAAACGTAAATAGTGAAGTAAACATTGCGGTCTTGACAGTGCCCTTGGGATGTACAGACTGTATACAGCACTGGAAGGAGCAATTGCTTTCATGTGGCTATAGACAGGAACATAATGTGAAAACAACCCCCAGAATCACAGAGAATGGAAACATGATGGCTTTCATTGCGTCAGGGTATACGTTTATGTTATGAAAAACACACAAATCATAATGTTGTCATTCATAACAGAAGATAAGGCCAGTTCCATAAAATGGAAAACTTTATCCGACTGTCTTATATCACCATATATACATGTCAACATTTATTAAATAATTAACAATTAATTAATAATTATTATAATAATTAATTAATAATTAACATGAGTCAGCATGGAAAAAAACTTATTTCATTGATGATAAACATACTATGGACTGACATTAAAAGAGATGATGTTTCTAAGGTTCTATAGGGAAGTCAAATAAAGGTTATAAAGGCAAACTTTAGATCGTAAAGCAAAGCAGAAATTCATAAGGGTTGGTTAACTAAAGGTGTGGAGAGTGTTCACTGATGTTAGTAAATAAGGTGAAGCTGGGTGCACCTAAATCATCTATTCATGCCCTGTTTTTTTGATATGCCATGCACATAACAGGGAATGCATTTTAAAGTGAATATTCACTAAGGGAACAGTAGCTACACAATAAATCAGCTTCATCATATTTGTGTTGAAAGAGAGATAGAGAGAGAGAGAGAGAGAGAGAGAGAGAGAGAGAGAGAGATGTATATGAACTGTTTTATAAATTTGCAATGCAATGAGAGAGGGGTCTATAAAGGTCTACTGACATCGGTTGATTAACTACATGAACACAAAATGTGTTGTAATTGTAAATGTAACCACTTCCTTTTATGCACAGGATACTTTGACAACCTACATGGTTAGCAATCTTAGCTCTAGGGGCCTAAGTTATCACCTAGCATACAATCTGCATGGAGATCATATATTTTCCCTGTGTTAAGTTGGCCACATACTGTTCAAATTTCACCCAACTCCTGCTGATGATTAAGCTGTGGGTGATCCTGCCGACACCCCTTGGTTCAACAAAAGTTGACTTTTTGATTGACTTTTGTTGAAGGAGCTGGTCCAAAAATTGTCGGCCAAACTATAGTTGCATCCACTGAGAAACACACGCTGTTCAAGTATAACGGCTGCTGAATAAAAAAAGCCAACAGAGTGAATTTGAAGGATTTCTTGAGTGTGTACAGCTCCAAGCAGAAAAAGAGAAAGGTGATTTGTAAAACTGTTTCAGTTGCTTTTTAAACATGCACCTATTCTTTAGCATTTAAAACTATATCAAAGGGTTTAACAAGCATTTTAAAACAAATGCACTACAATATGAAATACATTTATAACGCATTACAATCGTCTGAGAAAGAATAATGAAAAGCCAAGTATTCAGCAGCTAAGTCTCCTTGGAAATTATTTAAAATGTTGGTAAGTACTGTATCTAGTTTTTTTTTGAAGAAAAAAAAAAGAAAAGCTCTTTGAGATAAATTGTTCTCAATATATACTATGGTTTTTGAACAACTTTGAAGCTTTCAAACATATCAAATCACTTGCAGAAGAAAATGTAGCACGATGCCCTCTTCTCCTTTGGGCAAATGGGCACCTTTAAAAAAAAAAAAACTATTACAGTTAAATGTACTTTTTATATTTGGAGTTGTGTACATTGCCTCAGTGGAAAAAATGCACTTTGTGCGCACCAGCATGACTGGAAGGTTATTGCCCAGGCAGAGAAAGGGGCTGGGGGGTGTAGACAAAGAGCTATGAAATTAAGCATTCCTTTAGCTGGAGGGCAAAAACATGGGATAGGCTGAGGGTGATTGATGAGTTATGAGATTAAGCATCCCTGGCAACTTTTTAGCTGTGCAGGCAAACCCATAGGTTGGGCTGGGGGTGAGTCAGTGAGCTGTGAGATTAAGCATCTACTGCAACCCTTTAGCTGTCCAGGCTCTGTGCAGCTTCTTGTCTGGCTGTAGCACCATTTGGGAGCACGCACAAGCAGGTGGCTCCAGGGACCTCCCACAGGGCAGCAAATCCAACCAATAGCAGGAAATGCAGTGTACAATATTATTAAGTAGATCTACTGCAACATGCAGTGATCTGGGAAGAAAATGACTGAGCATTTATCTAAGCAAGTGAGTGAAGCTAACAAACTATAAAGAATGTTTTAAGATTTTAATAACATTTTAAAACAGATGTAGCTTTTTAGTATAGAAAGCCATCTACAAACTTGCAACAGCTTAATAACATTATGCACATCTGTAACTGAAATGATGCCACATCTAGACACGATAAAATCCTCTTTTCGGGCAATGATTATACAGTGATGATAAAAACAAATACATACAGGGGGTTTCTAATTATTACAAGGCTATCACTTACAAGCATGAATGATAATTCCTGACCTTGCCTGTATAATTTGGCGAGTCCTTTTCAGTGTATAACAAAGCTGTTTTTCCTGCTTCAGTCTACTATTCATGAAGGGAAAAAAAAGCTATTATCTTTTACAAGACCAAGAAACAGTTCAGTGGGTGGCCTCAAATTTTAATCCAGCAATGCCCTTTTGTTTGTCGTTTAAAAAGAGCGCATCTCTGCATAATTTTAAAAAGAAAAGTACATTCATTATTTGTACCTCTTGAAGGCCACATCACCCCAAAACTTATATTTAAACTGTGTTAGTGCAAAAGCGTGATAAACAACCCACCGTTGTCTTATATCTTTCAGAGACGGCAAAGGTGAGCGCTCCTTGAAGTAGAAAAAAAGGGAACAAGAAGGAGTTTAACGCTAAATGAAACAAAAAATAATATATTTGACCAAACTCCAGGGTTTCAATAGACTACTCAAAAAATATATTGTCCCCTGTAAAAAGAAATCCCTCAAAAAGGAGATGGTCTGATGAATAGATCACAATTGATTAAGTAGTATAACAAAATTTAATAGTCATTTATACATAAAGACACCTATACAAAACATTTAAAAACAATTAAAAAAAGCTTCCCTGGAATCACCTAAATATAATGATACGGATGTTCAGATATATAAATCTCCTAAAATGCAGGAAGTCCCTGGTGCAGGCATAATGGTGATATATCAAAAATAGAATAACGGAGCTGTACTCACGTTGTGTGTAACCTGTAAAGGAGTAGTCCTTGTTATATCCCACAGCGATACATGCATGTAGTTGTTTCAGAAAAAATGTATCCGTTTATAACGATTTCATTTCAAATGGTCCGCTTCAATGGCGGAGCGGAGGTTCCTTGAATGTTTTCCTCCTCGTATTCCTTGCCGTGTCACCGGACACACTGCTGCGAGGACCCCACCATATTCCATCCCACAGTGCGGCCGCACGAGTGGAAACTTTCTTTGAGGTTCTTTTCCCTCAAGTTGGAATCTAATCCCACACAGTGGTGTGAGTAAAAACAGACGGGGAGGAAAACATTCAAGGAACCTCCGCTCCGCCATTGAAGCGGACCGTTTGAAATGAAATCGTTATAAACGGATACATTTTTTCTGAAACAACTACATGCATGTATCGCTGTGGGATTCCCTTGAGAAAATTTCGCCCCCCCCCCCCAAAAAAAAATATAAAAAATAGTCTCACAGTCCAGCCGATGGACTCCCCGATTATTTTTTTTATTTTTGGTATTTTGGCAAGTCCAGCCTGTGGAGTGTGACACAAACATTGGGATATTATGAGCCATGTTTACTAAGTTGAGATGAAAATTCTGGTAGGGATCTATCACCAGTTAAGATATAAGAAGCCATATGCCTAATATCAATATCCCTAATTTGGGTTACGCTGACAATTACTGCTGAACTAAAGGCTTGCAATAAAAAGACAACTGAAGTATGTATGTGCAAACTGTTTTATTAATTGGGTAATAATAAATGTTTTATCATTTAATATAGGGGAAACTGTTGTTTTTTTACATTTCAGTAATTTTTTTTTTAATTTCAGTAATTCATTTCAGTACAGTGTTGCATGACGGAATAAATTTCAGTCAAAGTACCGCAGCGCTGAATACTGAAAAATGGCCTGGATGGGAAGGGGGTTTAACACCGCGGATGTCAACTGGTTAAAGGATTAAGAAATCTGTGCAGCCACGCTTGTGATCTAGGCACCCTTGTATGCAAGCTTAGCCAGATCGTCAACCTTCAATGGCGGAGCAGCATAGCATGGTCAAGAACATACCCCCATTCTGTTGATTAGGCAATGAGTGTGCCTGTATTACTAGCAAGGGTGACGTTTCCTGAATTTGCTTTGTATCATTTATTTTACAAATTTAGATTTAATTTAGAAAATCACCTCCGTTGTGTGTTTCACCTCTACTGGCTATCGGTATGACAGATGATGCAAAGGCTGTTCACCTAGGAAATAGAATGCTTACTATGTAAAGTAAATGTTAGTGAATAAGGTAAAGCTGTGTTCAGTTTGAATTTCAAAGCATGAACAAAAAAGACATAAAATTGTGAATATCAATTTAATATTAATCAGAAAAAATTACAATAAATCCACATGTGTACTTATTGAAACGTTTCCCTTCAAAAACATTACCCAAGCGATATCCCCTTATTTAATGTATAATATGCCTGAGACACATAGGTAATCTCATTTTAGGGACTTTAAATCCATCTTACTGTTGCTATGTAGGTAACCTCTACCACTATAAGGTAACGTATGATTACCTTTAATAGGTCTAGTTACGGGAATCCATATCTGCTCATACATTATTAAGTGTCTACAAGGCAATGCTGCTGGGTCATCATTATTATAAATTGACTGCTGATAAATAGAATGTGGTTAAGATCCACTTTCAGAGATTTTCTTCTTACTACTCAGCCATTTGCGCTAAGCCCCATAACCTTCAAGATTTTTTTGAGCTAATTTTAATGGTTCACTATCTGTTGGATGGTTTTTTATTCTGTTTCCTATCCACATACATTTTTCTGCCATACATCTTTCAGGAGATGTTAAACGGATTGTCAAGTGAAAATCCACAAGTTGCTGGGCACAAGGGATTATGATTATTAGTTAACTGATCTCTTACGATAAGGTTTCAGGCCAGTCTCCGGGCTTACATTTCCACAGCGGTCTGCACTGCATATTACTAAAAATGATTGGTGACACTCTAACTAAGTGATGGCTTAACTTGAAATGCTTCTTATCACTGACATTCGGAACCATAACAGGAATTTATAAAATAAATCTATTCAGGTGCCAGCTACAATGACATAGGTTCTCACATCATTTAGGTTTCATGAAATCTGACTTTTTTAAAGATAATTATCAAGAACACTAAAACCACAACTCTTTCATAGAATAAAGGAAGACAGGTTGAAGAGGTTTACATTTAAGGAATCAGAATGTCCAAACAAGACATTTTAGGTGGTGTCAGTTGGCTGCATCATTCTCTCGCTTCTTTATCTGCTGACGGCTCCAGCAGGAAGAGCTCCGTGCAGTGGATCCTGGTTATGTTCCTGTTTCCACATCTCTGAAGTCATCATGGTAAAACATTAATTATCCCATGTAACTGACTACTGAAATTCTAACTGAAGCAACAGTAGCCTTTTAATGGGTGACCCTGGCTTCATTCTGCACCAACAATGCTATGGACTTCTGCCTCCAAAAATGAAGGGTCTGTATACATGGACTTTTGTTCACATTAGAACTTATTTTCCTCAATGCAAGTCAATAAAAATCCAAATGTAGCCTGGTGCAGCTTAGAAGGGGTCAACTGTAAGTCAGGAGGAGGTCATCTGCAGGTCAAATGTCAATGATGGAATTTAGAAGGATCTCAAACTGATAATAAATACATCTGTCAGTAATGGGATTTAGAAGGGTCTTAAACTGTCGGCAAATGCTCCTGAAAGCACACCGCATATGCCCATCATCAAAAACAACAAATGGCACAACATTAATAATTAATATAGGTGCTGAATTGGTAATATCTTTGTGCACAACTGTATTTTTAGGGATTCAGTATGCTAATGGCAATACAATCTAATTTCACCCCTGGATTAGCCTGCAGGGACACTCTACGGAGTTCTGTAGATCTGAAGTTTATCCTTATTTTAGAAAGTTCAAATTACCATAATTTAATGACTCTAAGTACATTAATTCAACACAATTATATCTGAATGGAGGAGCTGCAACCACCACACTGTATACTTTCAGTATATGCCATCCATTTTTACAAATGAGGCCCTTCAAACACAGTAAGGACTACAATGGCTGCTATGGAAGATATTTTCCACCTCGACAATAAACTGGAAAATACCATCACCTAAAGTAAACTTCTAATATGGAAAAAAAACACCTTAAAGGGTCAATCTGTACAGCAAGCACCATTGCATGCCTGCTTTTACGTTCAAAGCATTCCTCAACCCCAATCCCAGCATAGTAGAAAGTGTGGGGAGAGTACATTGGTTACACAGTTTACACAGATTTACACAGGTTACACAGTTACATACACAGATTTTTCCACATTAGCTCTGAGGAGATGGGTAGATTGCTGAAGGGTTACGCTACAGGGCTACAAGGCTTAACTCTACTCAGCCATCTTGTTGCAAATCAGGGGCTGTTCTGAGCAGAGAGAAACCCACCAGTCATCACCAGGTCTTTTGTTATGTTGACAGCTTTCATTTTGATATTTCAAAATCTCCCCCCCTTCCCCCTACAAAAAAATTCTGAGAGAAAAAAAAAAAGGATTTAGGGATGAATTTCTTTTAACAAGACAAAAAGAGAAAAAACAACTACTTGCTAAGAAAGCTACAGTGTAACATTAAGTTCATTCTAAATGTACTTTGGAGGTGATTGTCACAATTGGGTGCTAAAATGTTATATTATTTCACATAATTATGTTCTTCCATAATAAAGAATAGAAGCACTATTTTCATACACTTCAGCCAATGATTTCAGCGCAGTGGGAGAAATCATATGTTCAGTGCTTCAATAACTGATAAACTGCCTAATCAAGGTTGGAATGTGTGAAACTGGGAAAGAAAAGAACATCTAGCCGCAGTAAGGCACCATAAGGTTAATGTGCAGTTTATAAATCTATTATTGCTGTAAGATGCCATTTAAAAATCAGGATGAAAGAATGAATCAGGAACTGCGGCTATTAGACTAACTTTGGCAAACAAAGAGATAGAAAATGACTTCTTTGTAATGTCTGACTTAGAATGTTAGGTAGACAGGGATGGGGTTCTGCTAAACACTCACACACGCACAGTCACAAGCAAAAAGGAATTTCCATTTTAAAGTGTACGTTCAGGCACTATGCAAATGTACAGCTAACCTTCCTCTCAACCTCTAAAATGTGTCACAGCATTTGTTTCTTGTTTGCCTTCCTGTAGTAGGAAAATAGTTGTTATTGCTACCTGTGATATTGTCATCAGGCTTGTAAAATTCTTGCTGTAGCAGCTGCTAGGTGGTCAGTTTTGATTGTCAAAGAGACCCATCCAGAATTATATCTTCCAAAAGTCTTTTCCTACACTCATTGTGTGGACAGACTGTTAAGGTAGTAGTCAAGGTAGCAATACTTATTAGTTGGGCAAGAAATCAATGTTTGCATGTGAAGTGGAAAAGCGAGGGGTGGGGGAGATTAGGTGGAATTCTGTATTCCAGGGCGGAGGATTCAGGCAAAGCTGAGAAATGATGGTTGGGATTTTAGTGAAGCAAATGTAATGTGCTGTCAGCCCAAACAGGAAGATAGGAGCACAGTGGTGTTGTTGCAAATCAACAGATATTCTGTCATTGCTTCATTTTAAAAAAGCTAATTTATTTTTTTGTTTTATTTTATTTAGCCCTTACATACATTTCAACTGTACATGCATTTAGAGTGGACCTTCCATGAAAATAGAAGGTCCGCTTTACCAACAGCCCCCACATTCCCAAATAAGATAGCTTAAGCTGCAACTCCAAACAAAGTTTTTTATAAAAAAAAAACAAAAAACCATCTTGACCCCAGGGTTCAGCACTTTTGGGAGATGCAAGTAATGTCACTTGTGCTTCGTCATTGCCACCCGGGACATCTGGGTACTCCGAATCCCCTGATTATGTGAACTTGCAATGGGTTGGAGCACAGTGACACAGGATTTTGAGTTCTCAGCTTTCACAACGGTTACGGTTAGGCAACAGTTACTTCCCAGGTCTTTCCTGGAAGCATTGTTTTTTGTTTTTTTTTTAAACTTGGACTTGCTTTTTGATTTTGTGGGTTGGTGACTGTCAGTAAAGCAAACCTTCTATTTTCATGGAAGGTCTGCTTTAAATGTGATGATTTCACATAACCGAGTTTCTCTAGAGGCTGAAACTAGATAACCGAACTGTAAATTCTTTTTACAAGAAAACAATATGGAGAATAATGCTTTAAAGAAACCATTATCAAGAGTCCCAAAGAAGAAGCAATAAACATTTTACTACCTCAACGTTCATAAACAACTACAACATCTTCATCAATCACACAACATTCTGACAAGCAATCTCCATCTTCCTCCAATCAGACCAGTGATCACAGTGTTAGGTCTCTCAGGTTAATAAGCCTTGTTTTCCTGCAGCCTTTGTCCCTGTGCCAATTTAAAAAAGAAAAATAGGAAATTATAACCCACTATCATTTTTGTACTAAAAAATGCTTTAGTGTACACTGAAACTGTTCTCAAATACCTTCTGTATAATATGATAGAAATCGTAAACAACCCAACTTGAAAGCTTAACACACAATTTTCCCTTTTTTAGCCATAAAATTGTCTTACTGGTTCAAGTCATCAAAAAATTAGGGAATGCGGCAATACCATTTTTTCGGTATCAAGTACCGGTATTTTGCTTTCGGTACTCGCCGATACCGAGTGCCGATACTGGTGCTTCTGCTGGCAACGGATCTGGCTTCCAGGGCAATAATGAAACCAGGCGGCGGGTAATGACATGCCACCTGGCTTCCTGATTGCCCAGGAAGCTACCTTCATGTTGTTTGGCCGGCTCGATTGTGATTGGCCAGGAAACTGGCTTCCCAGCCAATCAGCATTGAACCGGCTTCCCGGCCAATCAGGAAGCCGGGCGGAGAGTAATGGCCCACCTCCCGGCTTCCTGATTGCCCAGGAAGCCAGCTCCATGTTCCCCTACGGCACTGCCGGTCAGAGGAAATTCTCCTCTGACCGGAAGCTCTTGTATCAGGGAAGGTATTGGAACATTTGGGCGAGTATGAGTACTTCCCAAATACTCAGTATCGGCACTGATACTTATACTGGTATCGGTGCATACGTACAACAAATTAATAAAAACTCACTTTAAAGACAAGAAACACATTCCTTCAATACCTGTGATGGCATGACCTCTCCCAAAACACTGTGACTATCTCTGGGTGCTGGAGAAAGGATCTGTGAGGCTCCCTACATCATACTCCCCTTTATATGCATGCCTCACAGCACAATGTCAATAAAGTGGTAAGGGCGGACATGGGTGGTTTAAGAATGGAGAACGTAGAGCATGTCCACCCATTGTAGGCAAATGGTTGTAAAGACCTCAACACAGCCTTGCAGGTACTACAGAGAGATTATACCACCAGCCAGCCAGCTCATAGAGAGACTGCAGCCGATATTAATCTAATGAACCGCAAGATAGTGCAGTCAAGCCATGTGTTGGAGCTCTTTCAGGGCCATTTAACATTGGCAACTGAGTCTGCGGAAAAAATTATTCCAGGTCCAGTTAAGGTAAGGGGATGCATTTAAAATGAAGAGTTATTTGTTCTGACTTAATTTCCTCTTCAAATAAAAGATACTAAAACAGATTGCTAAAAAGTTGAATAAATTAAATGTGGTTAATACAGTGTATTGGTGAATAGGAAGGGGGGGCTAGGGAGGATTGGCTGGTGGGTTTTTTGTATAAACCTGGTCATGTCCTTTTGGAATGTAAGAAAAATAAAATAATGCATGCACATTCTACATCTACTGCAATCAATTTACTGATGCTGCTTTCTGACATTTAACTTTTTTTTTTAATTTGTGATACTAGAAGGTTAATGAAAGCCTAAGCGCACCATTTCCAGAGCGTTGACTCAAGTTTATACAGGGAACGCAGTACACAAATTATGAATGTAGCAAAACCCCTAGGCTCAGACGAGATTAGCAGATGGTTTCAGTATAATCATAGTGTGTCCAACCACACCTTTCTGCTGCAGTCGGCCTGACCTCCCCACAGCAGCCTTGATTTAGGTGCATGAATCCCATACACACTTGCCTCCGCAATTTCAGCATCTCTATGGACACAGCCTTGAAAATGTTCCACCCTGCATATTAAAGGAATATCAGATAAAATCATGTATTGAAAGGTTTTTATATATTATCATGATTAACCTGTCAGTGGATTATTTGGGAAGCTTTTTCCATGCATCAAACACAGACATATATGCACACGTTAAAGAGGGCTTAGCATTTCCGACTCCCGAACAGCTGTGAAAAAGTGTGGGTGGGAGGATGCACAGTAGAGGGGAGAAAACAGACACTGAAGCTCAATGGATGCAGCTGGGCAGCCGGGAGTGTGCGTGTCGGACGGACACCGTGGGACAAGATGAGTCTGCGGTGGATCAGAGTGGAAAGAAGAAGATTATCACAGCAAGAGGCATCAAATAAGGTAAGTGCTTACACCTGCAATGGGGGGGGGGGGGGGGTGTTGCCTTTAATGTCACTTTAAAAAGTGTATGTACATCCCAAATGTTTTCTTTTAAGATTTGGATAAAGTAGTAAAAGATTAGAACCCCAGACAAGCTATTTCCCCTTACTTACCATAATATTGACAATGATTTTCCTTAAGAGATGGGATATCTCAAACAGTAACACAGACCCTACTTTTAGAAAAGAAGAGAATGTCTGGAACTCCTGTCAGCTTTTATTGTTATTTGGGTCCCTGTTACAGATTTTCCCTCACTTCCTGTCTGGTGAAGCCATTGGCAGTAAGTTTCTGGCAGGTGATGTCATTGCTTTATGTGGTTTATCCCCATTGTCATACCTCCACATTTAGGCCCCATTCACACCAGATGTGTTGATATCCTTTTTTAATGGATGCCAAAGCAAGGACATCTGAAAATGAATGGGTATGCAGTTCACACCAGTGCGTTGTGTTGATTTCCGCTGCCCTGAGCAGGCTCAACTTTTTTTCATCAAAATGCAATGTGTGTTTAACACGTGTCAATGCAGAAGACATCAACGCAAGACAGAACTAATACCTTATTTGGCTTAGTGTAAAAATTAAAAAAAAAACAATGCATTGCATGTTAATGTACTATGCCACACATTTCGGTGTAAATGCACAATTACACAGAGCTTTGCAGTCATGTGACCACATATAATAGAAGATGTATGTTGGGCAATGGGAAGAAATGGGAAAACAACATTAAAAGTTGGTTTATATTTGAGCCTTTCCTTCTACTTTTATCTGTCCAGCTCTAGACTGGCTGGACGGCGAAGGGGAAGGAAGTCGGATGACATCTATCACCTAACATGCATCTGCATATACCTAAGCAGCTCGTGACCACAGAGTTCTGGGGATCTTCCTGTGAATATATCTTTACAATGTAAGGGTAGTTTGAATAATCTATTGCAATGTATGTATGCTGTCTAGCCACCAATGGGGCTGTGCATTGCTTATTTATAGACTTGCGTCCACTTTGCACAAACACACAACATGCATACATTCAGACGCACAAACAGATATGAACATACATGCAGTCACAAGCATACAAACACACAATTATCTCCAATTGCCCACACATACACCTGTACTGTATATACATAATATCCATGAACACCCTAATGCAAAACTCTCATATATGACATTAATGTGGTGGAAGGATGCTTTTCAGTAGGATTGTCATTTTTAATTTCCATGACCAAATGAGTAAATTCATGATTTATAAGCACTTTGTTCTAATTTACATTTGAACTGATAAGTGCTCGCTGAGGTTGTTAGATACATACATATAAATACTTGTAATAATAAATAAATACATAAAAGGTTATTTAAAAAGACAGCAGTAGCCGCTTGTCTTTAAGCTGGTTTCTTCTTAAAATATTTTTTTTTTTAATGAAGCCGTCCAATCAGTTATTGCTCTGACTCATTCAGCTGTTTAAATTGCATCCTGAGCTAATGAACTCTATAAAGAACTGGCATTTTACAACAATGCATCAAAGGAGATCATATGTGAGGTAGTGAAAAACACCACCTGCTGGTTGTTTATTTTTTAAGGGGTGGACACATTAATATGGAATTCAGGAACCAGTCTGTCCAACCCAGGAGCCCTCAGGGTTTATTTTTAGGAATCAGTTCCATCGATGACAATTAGAGATAACCTAAAAAGTTGGGTGCCAACTGTCATTTATTTGAAAGAAATAAAGTCCGCTATCAAAATGTAAACTATGTTGACTGATTTTTCAGTTCACATAGTGTGTATTGTCTCTTTGATCTCCATAAAGACAAGTAGATTGTAAATATAAGAACTTGATTATTCAAAAGCATTCTTATGTAAATATAATAGCAAAGTTAAATTTACACTTTTCCCGATTAAAAAAGTGAAAGACACACAGAAGGGAAATAGTTACACACTTGCAGCATAACAATCAACACCTCAGCACTTCATCAGCTGAATTATCTACTACAGTGGTACCTCAGTTCACAAACGTTTCCGTTCGCGGACAATTCAGTTCGCGAACAGGAAGTTCGGCAAAATTTTGCTTCCGCTCGCAAACTACGCATCGGGTGACGAACACAAGTGCAGCCATCTTTCCTGCTCTGACACATGGTCGTGGCTTCCTCTAGTCGAGATTACGGTTTGATCACAGTTTGATTCGGTCCACGACCAATTCGGTTCGCGACCAGAATCATGGAACGATTAGGTTTGTGAACCGAGGTACCACTGTATTTGGGGGAATCTTAAGGTTCAAAGTAAGAAATCTAGATGCAAAGCAAAGTAACTCAGAGAAATCTCCTCAAAAGCTGACCGGACATGAACACCGGACATCCGAGAGTTCCCTTCTCTGTTGCATCTGGCTCAGTCTGTGCAGATCTGGACATACATGATGATGAACAAATATGACAGATACAGGTCCTGCCAACTGGTGATTTTTCTCAGACAACAGAATGATCCTCATATACTCACTAATGCAGTCCTTATATGACTGAATTTTCTGTCACAACAGAATAATATCTAAGCAGGCAACTATCATACAGGAACGTCAAGGGAAATAAATACATGAACCAGTTACCAGCACAGAAGGTCTAAAACAAGCCTGCGTAGATAACATGTACAGTCTCTTCAGCAAACATAGATATAATTAAAAAAAAGTGTTTAATTTCCATGGGCTACTATACTTAATACTATTTTTATCAAAGCTTGAACATGATATAAAAATGTATCCTAATGGCGTGTGTATATTTGGAGCCTTTGGACTCAGAAGCAAGTCAAACACAGTATGCGTATGTGCTGATTTGACTCAAATTTGAATTGTTTTGCCCTGGTTTTGATTAATTTCTAAAGTGCTTATGATTAGTATATGTGTTGATTCAGACTGCCTAAGAATTGCTTTTTAGTTTTATTGTGAGTAGCTTTTGGGTTGCATCTGCATTCACATTGACTTGCATGAAGAAGGAAACCAATTCAGTAGCAGATAATTAACTATGTACATAAGCCTTAAGTACACGTTTGAATAATTGTACTGTGGTAGTCAAACATTCCATTTTCTACAATCCTGAAGGTGCTTTTATATTCCTTTCTTTAATGGCATCTGGGTGAAAGTGTTAATTACTTCCACAAAACATGTTCACATTTTTATTGCACTATTAATACATTACAGGGTATGTTGGTGACATCCACAACTTGACCCTGTTTAATAGTCATTTTACATGTATCAAGATTTAAACAAAGTAATATGATATAGGTGATCTAGAAAAATAGCAGTCTTTGAGTTATTCTGGGTCGCTTGTTTCCCTCACAGTGTTACAGAGCACAGGCAAGCATGAGTTATCTCTGCATGGTAGCCATGACACTAAATTATATCCAATTTGCTGTCTTTACTCTCGGCACAGAGCTATCCAAGCATCCAGCAATTGGAATGTTAATGGGTATTGTAAAGATCTAATGAAACCACTTTTTAGACATCTCTACTGTATACTGGTTAAATGCATTGATATTGGCAAATGGATTTAATGCTCACTTTTTATTTGTAACTGTTCGATGTAATATATAATGTAATTTAAGAGAGCGAGAATACCAAGTTACAGAATTTACCTTTTTGTAAAAACTTGGTGGACTTTCGAGATTTTTTAAGCTTCTTTGTATTTTTTTATTATCAATATAGTTGTTTTTCTGTTTCTGTAAGAATTTTGTTAAAGGACATCTATATCTTTAGTACAGATGTCCTTTGGTTAATCTGCTCACCTGCCAAGTGAAGCACGCTTGGTGAAATAAGTAACCTTTTTCTATATTTCAGTGCACTGTGCTTATGGTGTGTGCACAACACAGCCCTATTTATTCCTATATGTGAGCTGTGCTCATAGTGGACTCCAGCCATTCAGTGGAGTGCTGATTACCCATAGGAATAATTGGGGTTGTGGAGTACATACACAGTAAGAAGTGGACCTGTTGAGATAATCCCAGAGATAATCTCAGCATAATAGAGAGTCTTTTTTTTAAATCGGACTCTCAACAAATATGGCTGCCCTTACATGTCACCTGTTAAAACTGGCCTAATACATGTAATGGGCTCCATTCACATCTATATTTTAGATGCAAAATAGGGATTCCTGCATCAGGAATACCTAGCCTGCTGTTTACAAGCGGCAACTGTCACCCATTTAAGTTTATGGTTGGGTGATAGGTGCTGCATTTGAACGCTAAAATATAGGTGGGAATGGAGCATTAGTGTTGGATGAAACTGCATAATTTGTAATCAGGTAGTCCAAGATAAAAATGAATTTCCTGCTACATGCCTTTTACCATTTTTGTTCCACTGTTCAGTTTGTTGTTTTGCCTGTAGTTCTCCTTTAAATGGCTGTGACATAAAAGGAAACCAATAAATAAGTATAACGATTGTCTTGTATTAATAGGGGGACATTTCATTCTTGGAAGGTCAGAAAATGAATCTCTGTAAACAAGACCCTTGTCTATGATGCTGGTAGATGAATTGTGTGTCTTATAGATGCAAAACAATAAAGCTATTATTGGTTTGCACTCACTCACTCACTCTCTGCCAAACTCAGACTTATTGCAACAGTAGTTCATCAGTCGCTAGAGGGTAGAAATGTCACTGTCTAGACACCATTACTGGAAAGAATGATAATAACATAAAATGGCATTGATGAAAAATATATTCATTTAATGTTTATGATCATAGATCTTCACCTTGAACTTATGAGATTTCTCCAGTGCTGCTAATAAGTATAATGTGAACCCATCAACCTGTCATAAATTATATACCTTATATATGCCTTTGTAATCTGTGGAGGGACAAAACCAGTTGGGTTGTTATGCTACTGTTGGCCCTAATAAATAAAAGGATTTACTGTGCAGTGATTCTGTGGCTTAAAATACTTAGTTTGTTGCTCTGAGGTGTCTATGTACGGTAACCAATTAGAAACTAGTTCAAATTCTGCTTACAGAAGTCAAGGAAGCCTGATCAGTTGCTTTTTGAATGATTCCAGACTCTCCACTGAAATCACTGCTTGCGGCACAGAGTTCCAGACCCTAACCGCTCTAACTGTGAAGAATCCCCTACGTGCCTTGTGCCAAAATCTCTGCTCCACCAATTTTAGGTGGTGGCCTCTAGTCTTTGTTTTGGAGTTTACCGAAAAAAAGTTTATTGCTGATGTTGCTATCCCCATTGAACATCCTGTACACGAATCATATCCCCCTTAATCTTCTTACTTCCAGCGTGAACATGTTTAAATTTAGCAACCTTGTCTCATAGCTTTGGTCCTCCATCCCCTTAATTAGTTTGGTTGCCCTTCTCTGGACTCTTTCCAGCTCAAGGACATCCTTTCTGGGTGAGGGGGGAGCCTTGACACCTTGGACTTTCAGGAAGTGGGCTAAATTATGGTGGGTGCCATTCAACCCTGAAGAGGAACAGCAACTCCGAGCCAAAGCAGTGAGCATGTGAGGGGCAGCACAGGAGATACAGTATAGCCATAGCTGCTTCTTTATTTTCACCTACTGCCAGGAAATATATTTTAACTAAACTGCCAAAAGTTTAATTACCAATAACACTTTTTCCAGACATGCAAAAGAAATTTTAAGCTAAAACCTTTCCGTTTTCATTACATACCTTATTGTAGACCTAGTGATGTCATCACTAGGTCTCTGTGCTTCTTTATGCAATTCAGAGAAATCATGGCTGGAGTAAGGGACGGCACATTGGTATACATAGCTTACTGAAAACATCACAGGACCCTGGCTCAGTAATCCTCGCAACAGCCCTCAACTCTGATGCAAGCAGTGGCTTGGCTTTTGGGAGGAGTTATACAAATTGCATAATGTCTTGATGATGTGAGTCTGGAGAAATGGGCATTTGCGTGCAGACTGATTTACAGTAGGTAAAGACCACATAAGATGTTGATCCTCCGTAACTAAAAGAACTGAAATCCAACTGATGTAAATTAATTGGCCCAGGCGCAGCGACAGTCAGGCTTGATGGTGATGGACATCCTCCAACCAGGAAATGAGGAGGGTTTTATCTGGCTAGTTGCACCTTTACAATGCAAACTGTGAGAATCACAACGTGTGCAGTAAAAACACAGTAAGCTATTTCAGTCTAGGGAAGGAGCCTGTACAACTGTGCAAGACTGAAGGTGAGGCTGGAGTTCAGCTTTAATTGTTCCTTTCCTTATAACACACTAAATGTCACATGGAAGTACATGGAACTGACAAGTGTTATCACACTTCAGCAGACACAGATGATTCTCCGGCTCTGGCCCACACAATGTGTACGTCACAGCATTCCCTATAGAGTCAAATAAAGGCCATTTTGCATGCCCTAACAGATGTCAGTTCTGTGGGTAGTTAGCACAGACTTAACTCTGTAAATGTTTTCAGGTAATTATTTTATTGAACTTAATTGAATAGGCAGATATACATTTGACTTCTCTTCTTATGTGACATATTAAACACAAATCAAACCATAAGACAGCTTATCGTTTACTTTATTGTGTAAAATATGTGCTTTGCAGACAATTAAAATCCAATTTATTTTAAAGAACAGAATACAGACAATGTCCTAACAATGCTATCAAGATGAATCTTAGAAAAACATAATTAGTTTAAGACCTGCAGTGTCCATTATCCATTTGCGGTTAGCACTCCAGTCACATACATTACATCAATCAATTGTATGAAATTATTAGGTTTAGCTGACACTAATGAATTCCATGTTGTGTCGGCTCATGGTAATGGCACTTTACACTTTTATTCCTGCAACAACCAGGAAACACTGCCAAATCACAGGCTCCCGTTCCTCCACAACTTCCCCAGGAAAGAGTTTAACTTCCTCTTACAATGGCAGTTCATGAAGTATCAAAGGCATTTGTGTAGTATATGGGTACAAGCCAGGTCCTGCAGATGAGACTGGGTACAGTGTAATATTTCATTCCAACTCTTCATCAAGCAGATTGCATCAGAATACAATACATTTCATATTTCAGGACACAGTACATACACACACACACATCTTTGTATTGTTTTGTATTGTATTGTAAAGTTGTGTCATATTTATCAAGTCAAATCTAAAATGCAAAGGGTAAACCCAATGACTGCGTGCAAAAAATAAAATAACATTTTACAATACTTTTATGAATATTGTGTGTATTTGTATGGAAATTGTGTGTAGTGTGGAATAGCTCCATAATATATAGGCTAATTGCACTATACACCAGCGGTTCTGGATGGGCATCTGGCTGTTTGGGGCATAAATTAATGGATTTGCATGGCTCTGAAGAAAGCCACATAAAAGCAAAAAGCTGAAAGAAAGAAATAATCTTATTTTTGGGATATGTGATTGAATGAGATACCTTCTATTTTAAGAAGCCTTGACCGTGCTATGTACTGATTTGGTTGGAGGGGTTTTTAAATGCTGTAGTCCCTTCTCACCATAACCCGTATGGTTATGCTGTCTCAATAGATTTCAAAATAAACAAAAATTAGTAGACCTGTCACTACAGAATTGTGGAGACTGCTGTCAATGGCTTCTAAAAACTCCATGGGCTTGGCTGTGTCTGCATGAATGTCTTATCTTTATACTTTTCAAGGTCAGTGACTAAGGAAGTACCAAAAGAAAAGAATTAGCATGACATAATTAGCATGTTATACCCTAAATATGGGTGTAACAGTCACATTCCCCAACCCCCTACCCTTAAACCACCCCCCACTTACCTAAGTCACATAATCTATTCACACATCCACCACCACAGCACATGATGTACTGTAGATCTCAAAAGAGCACTTTTGTGGTGACATCACTGCACTTGTAGTCTACGTTTTAGACATGAAAACCCCCGCAAAAAAATGAGTTTTGTTTTGGATCCATTCGGATTTTTATTTCTATTGTTTGTCGGATCCTGTGTTCCCAAATGTAATATTGGTTGTTATTCAGATTTTGGATCCATCTGAATTTTCGTTTCAGAACAAAGTCACATGACCGTGCCTGTAATGCAACCCCTTAACAGCCCCCCCCCCCCAAAAAAAAACCCCTTCTGATTGGCCAGAGAACAGTCACTTGTCCGAATTAGTTTCCTTCTAAAATTAAATTCAAATGGAACCAGATTTTTGTTAAATGAGCATTCGGAATAGTTTGCAATCAGACGAGTTATCATCTGGAAATTTGAATGCATCCCAGTGTCCGAATTTAACGCGATTCATACATATATCCATTCTGAACTAAGTGAAATGTACATGCCTATTATGCTTTACTATTGTTTACTTCCCCCAGCCCCATAAAGAGTAGGTCTGTACCTCCATACGAACCGGGATATGAACAGCACAGGAGCCTGTGCATTGCTCCCAAAATGCACTGATTGAAATGTTCTGCAGGCTTCATTGCAAAAAAATGAAATGCACTTTTTTAATTTTATTAATGTGGTTGATTTTATAAAACTTTTCCAAAAGGTAGACCATGCTTTTAAAATAGATTTGTTTACCTTTATTGAATGGAGTAGCCATATAAATCCCTGTACTTTGTATCTAAGCCAAATTAAACAACATTCTAGCATTAGAAATAGTCATCCAAGAGGGTGGTCTTAGGATAAAAAAAAGGGACAGAAGCCCCTCTAAAATATTTGCTCTTTGGTCCTTGACAGTGGTAGTGTGCCACAGCCAAAATACACATTGTGCCTGCTGAAAACATAATAAAAAAGGACCATATATCTTTGCTTGTCATTTTATTAATTCCACTTGTGTTGTTTGAGCAAGAGAATTATTGAGACTAACAGACTCTTGCCTCTTGGAAGTCTGTATGATGGATTACAGCCTCAGTTTTTGGGGTCTAGCTCTGAAGCTTTATAATAGCTATTCTCACAAGGCCTGTGCAGGATGAGGGAGTCGGCAGCGTAGCTTAACTGGCTGATCAGTCAAAGCAATGGCGAGCTGCTCTTTCTGTGTTGTAGGAGCGGTGTTACTGTTAGGTTATTTGTCACACTGTTTGGTATGGTTCAGAGACCTGCTATGAAATTGCCTGATGTACCACCAGCTAACAGAATATAAAGAAAGGAAATGTCATTCACTCGGCTGCCCTCGGCAGCTTTGTGAATAGACCCCATAGTCAAATATTAATTACAAAATTACAAAAATAAAAGTTGTATTTTTTCCAAAGTTTCAATTGATTATGGTTGTAAAAATTGTTACATTTTCAACCGGTATGTACAATTCAGCAAGAGTAGGCATCAGCTATGGAACCCTGAATAGCCTGCTCCAAACAGGGATTGTTCTAGGAAGCAATAGTGCATATTCAATTAGTTTACACTTGCAAGACTGATGGTACCTGCTTCTGAACTGCTCCTGATAGAAGGGTTTCTCATTCGGCCCAATGTGGAGCAGGTCTCCTCTCTCCAAATACGGCCTAGTGGTGGATCAAAGCAAGGCAGCAAGTAAACACATTTATGGGAGGCTGCAGATCATGCTGCTGGAAAAAGGACTTATCTTTTAAGGTAAGTCATCACACTGGTATTTCGTGAAGGGGTGCAGAGATGAGAACACATCCATAATTTAGGGTAAACACACATTTATGTTTTAAAGGTAGCTTATGCACTGACTGTGTACACTACATATTCTGAACCATCAGTAAAAGCATTATACAACGTGCCCTTATTCACCTCTGTAGATTAAGGTATTGTGGAGAAACTCATCTTTCAAATTCACAACAAAAGGTACTAAAATCATATCTCTTTTCTTATTACTTTATAGTCCACCAGAAAATTGGTAGCCTGACAGCCCTCTAAAGTAAACAGACAAATTGTGAAGCTGTTAGAAACTGAGTTGAACCAACTTGGAGTCTTTGTTGTGATCTTTAAGAATGAAATGCTTCACTGAAAAAGGAACTAGAGAGGTCACTGATAGCTTATTTCAAAGCTCTTTTACTGCGGGTTAACAATATGCAAAATAATTACAAATAAGGGAATTGTACAACTACCTGAAAACTCTATTGCCAGTAAAGTGGTTCTGCAATAAAAGTCTATGTGGCTGCCACTTTGGGGCCTAATCCCTTTTAAATAATGGCAATAATCTTCTATGATTTCAGAAACCTGTATCTCAGAAAGCACATCAAATAAATGTGATAACCCCTAGAATACGGCAGTCCTTTCTAATGATACTTCTATGAGGTCTCCTTAAAGGAGAAATATTGGGAGCGTAAAATTTACTCTTCCCAATACCTAGAGACGGTGCGTGACACTGCAGGTATATAGATATATATTGAGAGCTTAGTGATCCTGAACCTCTTATCACTTAGCTCACGGTCTTCTCCCTACAGAGAGTGATGACTGTCAGTCACTGCTCCCCACAAGGACTTTACCCACCCCTCTCTGTTCCTCCAGTGCTTATTGGAGAGACAGACAGGGGAAGGGCTGGGCACAGTTGGCACTGGCTGTAGAGAGGCAGAGCCAGCTGTCAATCAGGCAGTGGGGTGGCTCTGCACTTTCAGCATATAGCGGGCAGTATTCCCACTAGATGTTGACTTTGGCTATCAGGAATACATTAGTAAATGTATCCAAGGGCTAAAGCAAAAAAAAAGGTTTGGATTTAGTTCTCTTTTAAGGGCTCTTTCTTAACTGTGTCCTCATGTCACAGCATGTTTTGCCATGCATCACTTTCTGGCAGTGTGCCACACTACAACTTACCGTATTTTGCATTCCATAAGACGCACCGGACCATAGGACGCAGGGATGTTCGGTGCACCTTATGGAGCACCCGACAGACCGTAGCTTCTGTCACAGAAGCTGCAGTTAGTGACCGCTGAGACAGGTGGCGCCGTGATTACAGCGCCGCGGCCTCAGTGATCACACAGAGCAGACGAAGAACGTCCGTTCTTCGTCTGCTCTATGGTGATCTCAATCGCCGCCGCTGCTCGGTTTTAATACGAGTGATCTCATTAGATCTCTCGTATTAAACGAGCAGTGGCTCCTACTGTACATTTAGCTCTGCTCTAGCAGGGCTAAATGTATAAAAAACTACTCGCCCGGTGCCCTAAACTGCATTTCTCGGGCGTCGGGATTCGGTCCATAAGGCTCAGGCACATTTTCCCCCTCCTTTAGGGGGGAAAAAAAGTGTGTCTTATGGAGCAAAAAATACGGTACATATGCAAGGTATGTTGCATATATGAGTTGTGGTATTATAACATATAATCCTCAAACTGCATTTAAATGACTTGTTTTCCAGTCTTGAAGCAGTTAAAATGTGGAATTAAACATTATAAGGATTAGAAAGCTCTAGCTGTCTACCGCTAAACACTCCAATACAAATTGGATTTAATAAAACTCTCTTCTATCACTCTCCAGAAGTTAAATCATTCTTTATTTCAAATATTACCATGTTCTGTACTGTGTTTCTGTTCTGTACCGAGTCATGACCTGAAATAGACATTTCTAACAACAATAAAAAAAATAATACTAATACAACATTAAAGCAAGCAGCTGGACTGGCAGCAAGGAAAAAAATTGTATTGCTAGATTCACTGCTGATAATGTCAGTTATTACATAATGTACAGACAGATAAAACAACCCAGTAACTGGTGAGAACACTGTGGGGTTGATTTATTAAAGGAAGTTTAGGCTGTTCACTTTGCATGGGAATTTTCCATGAATGTGGTGTAAATTCACTTTCTAAAGAATACCCAATCATGTGCATGGTAAATGAAAAAAAGTACATCCTTAAGCTTACATGTATGTACAAAAGTACCGACGTATACCTGAATACAGCTGCATACAGTTGTTTATTTCTATGGGCGGATGTACACAGCACCTGTTGACACGGGTGGGGAAATATGCCTGAATTTTAGGTTGTACATCACCAGATGCCTGAATGTGTGACCCCTTATTAATAATACTTTGACAGGAAGATTATTCCACCTCCCACTCCCTAAACAACAATGACAGGCTGAGCTTGGCATTGTTGTACTACCTATGCACTGGTCTAAACTAGTTCTCCATTTTTCATATAGCGTTTTTGTGCCTAGAGTCTTCTAGTGGATTTTATATATTGAAATACATGAATAATTCAATTGCCAACCCAGTTAAGAAGTTCTAACCTTTATACCTGGATGACAATTAGCATACTGTGGGCCTTTTGCACATTTTTTAGCATGTTAATATGCATTGAAGTGTAATGCAAAATGCGTTGCAAGGTACACATCTGCCACATCATTGCACTGGACCAGCATTCTTAGTGACACTATGCCCATGCAATGTGTGTTGGCATGGCTGCCTGTATTCTCTATCAAGACTGGGTGACAACACAAAAGTAAAGTTGGGAGACAGTTGTCATCTCATAAGAAGAAGCGCTTGAACAAGGTCCTTCAAGGCAGAATCACCAGGTATTATTCTAATGAAAGCTGCAGATTTCAAAAGACTGCAAACCGCTTTTGAAATTACATTAACCCATTAAGGTTTATCTGAGATTTGCGTGACTGCGTTTAGACCTACTAGCTGGATTCACACAGTTGCATTGTGCACGTTACTGCAACTTACTTTATGCAGGTTTGTGTGTCGGAGTGTCAAATTATTCTGAATGACACCCCGCCACACACCTTTCCCAATGCACCTGCACTGCTACACACCATGAATGAGAGGACTACAAGTGCGGTGAACTACAAGCCCCACATTGATTTACTTTTTGTGAATGTAAACAGCTGGAAAGGCTCATCAGAAGTTTGAAACCAAAATGCAAAACCTGTGTTAGGTGGAGATGTTCTTTAAAATGTGTGGTTTAGCCATAAAATTATTTCAGTTAATAAACTATACTAAGGGGGGAAAAACATTAAAACTGTAACTTGCTGAGATGGCTCACCAGAATACTCCTCTCTTTGAGTATCTACAGTTAGAATAATCCTATTTTTAATAACTGTAATTCATAATAAATACTGCACTACCAATAAAGCAATGTACTATTGCCATCAATCTATGGCAACCAATAAGATGTCAGAAGTCTGGCTAAACATGTTTTCTGCAAGTGACATAGACGCATATCACTCTGTATTATTTAATGATGACAGATGTCTCTCTTATTCTTTTCTATGCATACAGCATTTATGGAAATATATAGAATGGAAATTCAGCTAAGTTTACTTATTGCAAATCAGCAATCTGTTGATGACATTTTTTTTATTTTTTATAAAGAGGTATTACTGATTATCTTTTCCATCAGCCTTGACATTAGGTCTAATAAAAACACTACGCCAGTAGTTCAGTGAAAACTAGGTCACGCTGCTATTTCCTGTGCAGCAGTATTTAGGATAAGTGTCTGAACAAGGACTAAGGATATGGGATCATTTGGCCTTCAGATTTTGTTTCTATGCTGTCACACACAAGCTGACTGAGCTGGAAGGCAGAAAACTGCAGAACAAATAAGTACTGTAGAGCCATTCCCAAACGTAACCACATCAGAGGCATAAACAGACATTCTGTATCCTGGCAAGCCTTCCATCTGTGCTGACGCAGAGTGGACCCTTTAGAGAACTTCTCCGGTTAAAGGAAACCCGTACTGAGAGAACCCACTGCTGACCTCCTACTGAATGTGCTAGTTGCCTTTCTCTTTTTATAATCAATAGAAATAAACAGTATAGTATATGAGTATATGCCAGTATATATAAATTATATGAGCAGTGGTATCTGCAGAGAAGATCGATTCACATATATATATATGTACTAAGAACTGCTATTTTCTTAGTCTATTGCCAATTACAGAAGTTGTGCCAAATGTCTACGACCGTTTTCACATGGTCCAATCAGGAGGGGATCCATGCACAGATCCTATGCTGATCGGAATGGATGTCTCCATTGTGACATCCATATCCGTCCAGATTTGTCTTCCATCTTGCGATGGAGGAGAAAACTGAAATTACCGGACTCATGTTGGGCTACGAGGAACCAGATTTAAAAGGACTTGCGTCCATTTACATCAAATTACTCCCAAATCGGCACAATCAGGCCCAGCAAAATGGAACTCTGATCCATTTGCTTTTTTGGACATGGCTTGAGGTGGGGGTAACTGGATGTAAATGGATGCCCATCTGTTTAAATTCAACTGCTTACAGAGTAAAAATTGGGCTTCCGATCAGGTCTGCCTGAAAAACTGACAGATGTACCTGATTGAAAAGCCTGTGTCAAAGGGCTCTAAATATGACTATGCAGTCTACGAGGCACCAAAACACACCAAATTCTTGCTGCAATCAGTAGAAACACATGTCTAGGCACATCCCCTTCTCTTCTCTGTAATACAAATCTGTGTGAGGACACATGCTAAGGGGTGTGGATGTTACTCAGCTCTGCCAGCACAGACCACTGCAGTGTGAAAGCAAAAATAAGAGAGAAAGGGGTATTTTAAAGCATTTCGATGAAAGAAGTCATAAGTCATGCAGGGGTACAGGGCTCTACAAAAAAAAATGTGCAAGATTATAACTAGGCTTTAATTATGCTGAAATTCAACTAACTTGCAGTGAGAGTGTCTTCCCTCTCTGATGGGTGGAAAAAGGAGGAACAGATGGGAGTCCACAGGAAGGACAGAGCTCAAGGCAGGTCATGAACTTTACTGGTAATCTGGGCTTTTGAGGGATTCTTTGGGATGTTTTGGCTAATTTTGACTGTTTTTTGAACCAGTGTTGAGCTATTCTTTTATTTACATCAAATAGCCAAGCACCAGAGACTGATTTCCAATAAGACTTTGCCTGGTCAATCACTCACTGACTGACCATAATATTCACCAGGTCCCCACAAAGAAATATGCTTTCTTCTTCCAAAAAACAATTGTGCGCCATTCTTTCATTCTCTAGCACAGCTATAACAGACCCTTTTCCCAGCTCTACATGATTCATCGTGATCATCAATGTCACCTTGACCTCTGTAGGCACATGTAAAGGAAACAGCAAGGACTGCAGAACATATTACTCAGCACAACCCCTTTAAGGTCTAGCATTACTGCACTGGTGTGGTAGATCTTCGATTTTAGGTTAGAGATGTTTTTCCTGCTATATATCCTAATAATAAATTGATATTATGCTCTATACATAAGCTATGTTTAAGATTTCATAACATAATGTGAACTTGACCTATTCCTTTGTCTTTTAATTAGCATATAGTACACAGTTTTTGCTCAAGAGGCTGTCACAAGAATGAATCAGTGTATACACAACAATCAATGTCAACACATACAGGAGAAGCAAACAATTGGAAGTGTCACTGGAGTTCCCAGTAGAAAACTGCATCCGGCTTTATCTAAAACCCCCAAAAAATTATAAATACAAGCCGCACTCTACAGCTTGTGAGTTGCTTGTTTTATTTAATTTGTATTTCTGCTTCAATACCCTCATTAAATCTGGGAAGTTTGTAGACCATGTACAACTTTCACTCAGGGAAACATACAGAACATTCATTAACGGGCATTTGAAGCTGGAATGCAAAACAAGCTTTTTACATGAGCTTTAAAAGTCTTATAAATGTTTTTGTTTAGTTTTTAACAAAATTAAAAGAGTGATTGTTCAATTGTGCGTTTGACCAGCAGAGACATACTAAATATATGGCCCTTAGCCGGAGAGGGACAGTCCATAAAAGCCCAAGACTAAAGTGGAACTCCAAACCCTCGTTTTATATTTTGAATAAACTGTAAAAGTAAAAACCTCTGTCAAGTTTTTGCTGCTTGCTTTTTCCCCATTGTAGAGGATTTTCCTCACCTTTTGTCCCTCTGAGAGTGGTCACTGGGTTTGATGTACAAAATAAGTTGAGCATGCTGACTTTTACATATCTTGGTCAATAAGGTAAAACAAAATAGAAAATTCATTTTGCAAAAAATTATGCAAAATTATAAAAATTTCAAAACACGAAACAAAACCGAAAATAAAAAATTGTCGTGCCGAAACCGAAAATGTTTTTTATTTTAAAAAAAATCAAATTTTTTAAATATTGTATTTGTATTTATTTTTTATAAACTTTTTAATATTTATTTTTAATTAATAATTATTATTGACACAAAGTCCTCAATCTCTTTTTCTGCAGCCCCTGTTATCAATGAACAGGAATCCTCTATACTGAGTGTTCCTGTTCATTCATAACATAATAAAAGAGTATGTTTACTATGACCACAATCATGAATGAACTGGAAGTGATGTAGATCACTTCCCATTCATTCATAATTGAGGCTATAGTAACCATATTATATCCTCAATTATGTACAAACACTCAGCAAACACTGATCGCTGAGTGTTTGCATTGGCTCTCCATCCTGACAGCTCTCACAGGAGGCTGAGCGAGCGGTGCAGGAGAGCTCAGCCTCCTGTGACAGCACGGGCTGTCTCCGCCCATACAGCGCTCTGCCGGACTGTGACAGGAGGCTGAGCCGTGTGGGAGGAGAGACGCCCAGCTGTCACACTTTCTTTTCTGATCCTCGAATTGATTGAATAGTCTCTGTATCAAAATGTTTTGTTGTTATCTTCTTTATTACTGTTACCTTTGTTAACATAAGAATAAAAAGGATAACAAGGGGGGGGGGGAGAGATTCCCAATGCCGTTTGAGAATATTCTCATTGGAGAAATCCACACCTCCTATTCCAATAGGCTTGGATAAATTTACACTTTAAAAGTAAAAGAAAGGGGGGAACAGTAACAAGCATGGTAATTCAGATATATTGTAGGTTGACATAATGCTCGCCATTCCCAGAGTTCCAGCACAACTTTTGTAGGTCCCCAATTATTGGGGAACTGTCCCAATTAGGGACCTTGCTTGTTCAACTTCAGCCTTGACTTTATTTTTGTTGTTGTAAATGAATGTGTAATTCAATTTATTGGCATCCGAGGCTGAAGTTTTAGGCAAACAGCTTAAAAAAAAATGCTCAATCCTTCACTAAGTATGAAAATGCAGCTTGTGTGCTTAACATTCCATTACATAATTGTGTGCTAAAACTGTTCTTATAATAAGCAAATATTTTGCTTCATGTCGGACTCGATAGATTTTTGTGCTCCATGATTCTGTTTAACAATCTTAATGGAATTTTGAGCAGGATAAGGCTGACTGGGTCACTGGGTCACTAACTAGTATTTGCACATGTTGAATGGTTGTGGTGAGACGTCGGATGATGGAATTTAATAGCTATCAATCCTCTTCCTGTCATTCTTCATTTCTGCAATAAACTGCAGTACAGCTACAAATACAGCTACAAAAAAAATCTACTGATCTTCCCACAGTAACACAGTGTAGACCTGAACATAGAGGTTTACACTGAGGCAATTAAGCATGGTAAGCAGAATAAAATCACCACTTTCAGCCTATATTTCTAGAAACCAGTCACAAAAGCAAAATGTGATTGGTTGATAATCACATTTTGATTTTGACCAATCACGTTATTTTGCTGAGCATAGCATAATCTCAATTATAACCTATATAAGTTAACTTTAACATATGTATTATGATCAAAGACGGCTCTACTGTGCTTCAGGTTCAGAGGAGGGCTATTAGGTTCATTTTGGTCCACTTTTGCTATTACCTTTCAGGTCATACTTTCACATTGGTCCCCAAACCCTAATTTATATTAGCCGTCATTTCTGTATACTGCATTGGTGATTGCCAGCAAGCTTAGAATAGATGTATGCAGTTTGAACAAAATAGCTATTAGGCTGTTTCTAAGCAATAAATCAAAGGCTCTTAATGTGCATTTGGTCCAGGGGCATCAAGGAATGATATGCATGGCTCTGCCCACTCTACTAAAACGAGGGGTATTCTTGCGTTTTGGTTTTGACAGGAATGAGACATATTATATTCTGTTATATGAAGGTTCTAATGAGCTTCTCTCTGGTTCAGCGAAGGCGTTTTTAGCTTCCTTTGGCCCACATCTCCATAACATGTCAGGCTATACCCTTTTAATGGTCAAATGAATGTAACTGTATTATATAATGTATGAAGATCTCATAATGTTTGGCGCCTGAGTCCTTGGATTGTTAGCTCTGGAATTAGTCAATTTACTACTGAAGATGAAGATTAAGTGCATGTCAATGTAGTAAAAGAAGAATGTTTTCTTTAGAGTTTTGTGGCAGGACATTTTACTAACCACATCACACAAACACACTGTGCTCATTGACATCACTGAATGCTTCAGGTGGTTTTAAAGAATTTCACATGAGAGTTACATAACTTCATACATACTGTTAATCAAACTTTAATTTGAGCTCCTTCTTTTTTCATTGATTGTTATGAAAGGACCAATATCACAAAATTATTCTGTTCTAATAAGTGAATGCAGTTTATAAATTTACTTGTAGGATTCGCTAATTTATTTATTTTTTAAATGTGTTTATTTATGTTTTCTCCACACTTACATGTAGGCCAAGCTGTCCAGCAAAACTGACGACAGGGGTTGTTACAAACTATAACACTGTAAGAAATGCTTACAGTCCAGGAATTTGCAAATTTTGCCTATACACAAGAAGAGTGTGTTCTTACTTGAACCTTGGTGAGCTTTATGTATTTCTTCCAAATCTGTGCAGTAATCCAGCAGGAAATGTAGCTTCTGTCAGCTTCGGTCACTGTTCTCTCGGCCCTCTCCTCTAGTTTTCTGCAGGCCGCCTGTAGTGGATGGGGTCTGCTGGGTCCCTTCAACAGCTCTGCTTTCTACACAGGCTATGTGCAGTACAGTGACGATGCCTCTGCTACATTAACAAGGTGATATTTGGGTTTGCAAAGGTGTTTGATGCCCACAAACTGGATTTATATCCTTTGTGACTATTGAGGAATATATTTAAAGTAATGTTTTTATGCCTAGAGTTCAGCTTTAACCATTAGAGCCTTTTTTAAAGGGACCTTGTCACACAATGTAAAACTCTCTTTAAAGCCTTCATACTGCTGCTAGAACATATAAGATGGCACACACTGCTCAGGACGCTGTACACGTACATGATTTATTTAGAGCAGGCGCATGTACCAGAAGTCTGACCGCCGCTGTCACTAAACAGCTTAGATCACTGACTAACCTCAAGAACCATTTAAAGTGAGTTTTGGATCCCTGTGACAGCCTGTCACAGACATCACAGGAAAAGTTGTAAGAGTAAACAAAAGAAAAATAAATTTATATAATTTAGCTAGCCCCCTATTCCTGTTAAGTCAGCTCCCATGTTATACTCTTTTTTTTTTTTTTAACAAGGACACCATATCCAACTTAGGATTTAGGTTATTTATTAACAAGGATGCAAGTTGTTATGTTTTTTTTTTTTTTTTTTAAGACAACATAGTAAGATAATACTAATTATTTGTTCAATTATTTGTTCATTGTACATACATACATACATTGGATGCAACTAATGAGTTGATATTTATGCTTATACATTGCTGTTTTGTTTTAGAAAGTCTCACTCAGTGCTCCAAATGCGTAGAGCATTATTCATCTAAATACCCCCACTATGATGTAACAATTAATATGTATATTTAATGGATATTGTGAATACTTATCTTACTTTCTAAATGAGAGGTAAAAAGAATGATGTACAATGAGAGGATAATCAATAATGCTTTTCAAGGGAGCCTTGGATTTATGGATTTTGTATGTTTTAAATCAATCGGTGTTAATAAAAACATTCCAAACCAAAAATAGTGTCTATAGTCGGTACCTAAAAAGTCTGTGGGTGCAAATGTTTCTTGTCAAATATTCAATGTAATGTTCTTGCCAAATGTTCCAATGTCAATATATTGGATGTGGGTTAAGTACTTAACCCACCATATATACAAAAGCTTTATGGTGTACTATGTATAGTTTAAAGCTTGTTATTCTGCAGTATTTCTAGACTCCGATGTGTGCCCAGTCAGCAAATAATGCACAAATGTACAGCAAGGTAGTGTAATTGAATTTTTGTTTTTGTGAGTGGAATTATGATTAAAAAAAGTCATATTATGGTAAGTGTATCTTGAAAGAAAAAAACAAACAATAGTTGAAAACAATAAATAGTTTGGGCACTTTTGCGCAAAGCTGAATTTCAGAGAAACGGCTAAATGCACAGCTGGGATACATATAACGGAGCTATTTTACCTCCATCCAGTTCTAAGATGTATACAACCCTGCCACTGTGCACAGCCCTGTCTGTCATGGCAGGAAACGTGATTGTTATCTGCTGCAGTTAAAAAACACTTACAGGTCTTTCCCCTCCACAAGCCTTTGACTGGACTACAAAAGAGAAGCAGCAGACTGATGATCTCATCTTACTGTCACGTTGCACTCTTCTGCCATTAGCATATTCCTTGTTAGCACATGAGCACTGCATTACACCTGATTGGCTCTTTGCCCTACTTCTCGCTTTCCCAGTCCGAGCTCTGCAGTACAAGGACTGGTCCACATATTCACCATAAAACTCTCAAACATTGCGACACCACATCCCATACACTAGCCAAACACAACTGTACATCAAATTAGGGTTGCAACCAACTGATCGATTAATTGATAATAATCGATAATGAGAATAGTCATCAACTATTCTCATTAATGATTAGCTGTTTGGATCCCCTAGCTCTCTCATCCATGCTGGGAGGAGGGCACAGCACGCAGTGGGCGGATGCAATAGCCAGGCTGCTATTGCAATTTGAAATGACCAATAGCAGGCTGGCTATGGCACCAGCCCACCACCTGCTGTATTTACATTAAAGCTGCCGTCTGTGAAATCTTGCCACTGGCAGCGGTCATTTCCTGGCTGAAGCTATTCCAGCACCCTGGTCGCAGTGCCATTCATTTCATTGGTACCCTAAACGCGCCTCCCACCCACTGTGTGATCGCCCTCACTGGAACACACAATACCCCAATGCTGTGCATTCCAGTGCAGTGCGATTGCAAAAAATTGTACATGCAGTTTTATTCTGAAGTTAACTTTATGTTTGTAATACTGCATTTGTGTATTTTATTTTAAATTAAGAATGATATTTATGTAAATGTGTTTTGATCTGATACATTGAAAAAATAATCGGCCAACTAATCGATTATGAAAATAATCCTTAGTTGCAGCCCTACATCAAATTGGGGCTTTTTAGATGTTCAAACCCATGCCACTGAAGACTAATTTTTATTATCTTAAAATTATCTTTATTAAGTAACTTAAAACACATTAAAACCAAACCTGCAGCATTATTGTGTGTTCCAGAAAACCAGTACATAGAAAAATGTATAAGGTACCTCCTGGAACTAACATTTATATCTCATGTTGATAAAATGTCACAAATGTATATACATAGTCCACATGGATATCATAATCTTCAACATGTTTTGCTCCCACGCTTCTTCAGGCCTTATGACCATAGCCTGCAATACTGGAATCCACACATTTGGAAAACCTTATTGCACCATCACCAATAGTAGTGCCATCAACAGGGAGCATTCGGGGGAACACAGAAGGGGAGATTATCGGGAGGATTCCCAACAGGGGTTCCTTGCCATACCGTTCCACCTCACAGGGACTGCAAGAAGGTTAAACATACATTTCATGATTTATTATTGTATGCAGAGCTGCATTAATCTGTATACTTTTTATCTGTCAGAAAACCCAATGAAGGTCCTCCAACTTCATTTCAGCATAAAAATGCTTCTCACCTCTGCTGGAATAGGTAAATGTAGTTCCATATCATCCTTCTTACATTATCCCAGAAGTATTCATGGGAGGATTCTGCAGAACTAGCATGTCATTTCTGGCTTGCTACCTTGCTGCAACCTCAATAGCAAACTACAACTCCCATTATGTCACAACCAAAGTCGAAGGGCAGGGCATATTAGTAGCTATCCATTGACTGACAAGCTAAGGCGTGCTACTTCATACCATCAATGGTTCTAACCATGCTGACTATGGCTTAAACATGCCCTGCTGTAATGCTGGCTGTGATGGAGCAACGTACGAGTGACAACGTAGCCATCTGTTTAGAGTTGTGTCATCACCCACTTAGAGGAAGAAGCGATTTCAGATCTCTAGCTGCCAGGATGTAAAGTAAATTTAACGCATTGTCTGCTTATCAAAAGAAATACTGCTATGTTTAGCAAATAATTGAATATTATATTTACAATGTTGTTAATAGTTCTACTTTAACACAAACTCAGTTATATAAATAATCCAAAGGTTTTCATCCCTATTACCATACTCCAAAAATTAGCATAATATTAATATAATTAATAATAATAATAACATTACAATTATAATAAACAAATCACATTTTATAAAGAAATATTAATAAACAGTTTTTCTAATAACAATAATTGAAAATAATAATTATTAATTATTATAATAAGCTCAGAGCATCACAAAAAGATGAATGACAGCAGTGACACAAATCTCTGATCACTGAACCATGATAATTATGCATCAGCAAGTAACAGGCCAACAGTAACATCTGCTATGCTAATGATCTGGTCTTGACTACTGGGACTTCCATTCTCAATAGCCTAGAAGTCTGCAATAAGAAGCAAATACAGACATATCACAACACAACCTATCCATTCTACCAGGCCACCTGGTAAAATGATCCATCCAAAAACAAAATGGCTGACTAGAAAAACAATTATGGCTGTTGTTTTGCCATCCCAGATGATTAAAAAAAGGCAGTTTTAATAAACATTTGTTAATGTTGCATTTAACTGTTCACTGGAAGGGAGGAGTAAGGAGAACACTGTGGGGGTTTTTTAGACACTTTGAGCCTCACAACAGATTGCCAATCTGCATATTCATGCCAATTAGTTATAGTGTTCAGTTTTATTGTATAATACATTCCCTTATGTTAAAAAGTGATGGCATTTCTCATTCGGCACCAATTTCAGACATTATCAAGCGTAATGCGCAAAACACAATAATTATAAGTGAAGCATTACGAGGGAAAACGGACCTGAAATTAAAAATTGCGGCGTTCTTACTGGGAAGAGTGGAATAACTTAAGCTTATCTGATTACTTTGTAAATCAAGGTGACGGCAGTGGCGGGAATAAGAAAGGGGTTAATGTCTGTCAGCATGGCAACATGGTCTTAGTCATTAGGAAGGTGGTCCGCCATCTGATATTGGTGACCCTTTGAGCGGAAGCATAATATAGTGAATACTGCGGTGCAAAATAAACCAGGCATGTAGAAATGCAATCCAGCTGCTGCCACAGAAAAGCTCTCATGATGTGCGCCTGGTAAAGCTCCTTCAGGCGGTCACTCATTATTCAACTGTCTTGTCATACAAATAAGGGAATAAAGAGCCAGCCCAAAATTCAGTCTTTAGCCTGGAGTTAAATGTCTATACTCTCATATATCTAAAATAGGATGCAAGACTTATCTTACAAGCCCAGTTGAACTTTAAGCTTAAATTAGCTAAACACATTCCAGGTACACCACAACAACAAGTGTGTGTAGTCTTCCTTTTTTTTTAAATTAAAAACGATACACAACCTGAGTAGAAAAGCTTGTCCTCTGCCAGTAGCTGCAGAGTGGAACCTTTACTCTCTCTTGGGAAGCAGTGGTCTCTTTGAAGAGGTCTGACATGTCCCCTGCCGAGTGAGAGCCAGTGCTCTCCAATCAGAAGGGAGTATGAGCTATGCTGATTGCATAGCTGTAGGTATGATTCAGTTGGGGGCTTGTCAGACCTCTGCAATAAGACCCACACAGAACAAGTGTCCCATTCTGCAGCTGTTGGCAGAGGACCACCCTTTCCACTCAGTCTGCGGCTGATTTAGAAAGAAATTGAATTGTAAGACATTGACCAGCTTTTGTTTTGCTGCATCTGGAATCTATTTAGCTGATTTAAACTGAAGATTGAATTGGGCTTTAAAGGACCAGTCCACCCAAAACCGATCCCTCATTTTTTGGAGAGTTAAACCCCTTAACAGTTCCTTATATCTCTACTACACTCTAATAATGTGGTCTCTGTGATCAGGTTATTGGGCCTGAAAACCTATTGTGGCCATTATGAGAATTTCCCATTCTGCCCATTGGATCTTTTTTATTTTATATTATGGAAAATGCCCATACTTGTTAAATGTGTCAATGGGGTATATTTCAACATCATCTATTTTGATAGATCAAAGAATTCTTATTTGACCTATGCTAAGATCTTATATAATTTCTCATTGTAGAGAAAGCCTCTTTTAAACTTTTGTGAGACTGTGCATCTCTATTAATCTGCCTATCAAAAGGCAGAGCCAGCAGTACCGTCCCCTCGCCTGACCATTCCTCCAGTCAGCGCCGGAGGATCGGAGCGGGGGAATCCTTGCTGGGAGTGACAGTCACGCCTCTCTGCATGTAGACGATCGAGAAGTGAGCGAGCGACGGTGTGTGTTAGCTCACTTCCCGATCTATTGAGCCGAGGAGTGACAGTTTCATTGTCACACGACGGCTTGAAGCTCTCCTTTAATAGCTCTCCTTTAATAATAAAGTTAAGGGTCAATGTTAGCTTATATCATGTGATTTGCAAACAATACATAAGTCCAATGGCTGCAAAAATTTAATAAATTGTGTGCACGTGGAAGTTTTGGACATAGTGGGGGGAAATTTAGACAGAAAGTGAGTGGAAACCTCCAACTCTTCTTCCTTCCTGTCCCAGTGGTATGCATTGCATTTCTTACTCTTCTCTACCCTATCCAAAATATAGAAAGGAAACATTTTGTCTAGATTTAAACTAATAACACAACAAGACCTATGTTGTAAGTATTAATGTTGTCTGCAGCCTACTTTTAAACCTGCTATGGCTTACCTAACCTTCTGCCAACAGATTGCATGCTCTACATAAATCCAAAACCAATTCCCAAAGATTTACTAAAAATCTTTAAAAATAGGCAAATCACTGTTTGACAGAAACATTGAAAGACTAGCCAATATATCCACCACTTTGTAAAAAAATCACTCCCAACCTGGAAGTGGACTCGCTGCGGAGCAGACTTTTTGCAGGTGACAGCACTGAAATGAATGTGTGTATTGCAGTGAAAGCTTCTTTTTCATTTTTAAACTTCTGGCCAACATTCTTTGAAAATCATTTCTAAAACTGAAGTTCTGCTTTAACTAACAAGACATTTAAGCAGGATTTTATGAATGTATAGGTGAAACAGAAGACTGCTTTGAACTGCAACAGCTCTGGTATCTTCTAACCCATTCACTCACACTGATACAGGAAATTCAGGCCTGTGACTATTTTTTTCGACTTGCTGCTTAGCTCCACTACATGAAAACCAAAGTCAAAACACAAGTCAACCAAAGAAAACTCCAACTGCTTTAATGTAACAAAAGAAGGGATATTATAAGATAATGGTATCTTTACTCATACCTAGTGCACCTCGGGGAAACCACTTATTGCTCTACTGCACTTGAACATTAATGACTTATTGGAGGTCAGCTAAGAGCTAAGAGATAAACTGGTTAAATTATCATCATCGTGTATGCACATGGGATTTCATTCTATTAATAACGGCAATGCATTTGCAGCACTTATAGAATTTCAAACTTTAATGACAGTGTATGTAGTGCACTTCTGTAGACCAAATGAAACCCAAGGCTGTTTAAAGTTGAACCTAAGCAAACAGCTAGAAACACAGTTGATGAAATGTTAAACCTATTGAAGTTCAGCCAGTCACTTTATCCAGGCAGTACTCACTACACATTCAGATCTTGAACCTCTGTGCAGACTACAGAACAGTTAAGTGATGCACCCTGGTCTAAGGCTGACCCTAGCTTGAGAATGGACAATGCAACAGCATCAGCAGACAAACATTGGTATAATTATTTCAAAATTCTTCCCTTCTATATAATCAGGTTTACATGGACTGTGCAAAGCAATAGTTCCCCGATTTGTTCAAACCACTGCCCGTCTCAGTCCCCCAGTATGATTTCCGCTGTGTAGTGAATTACATGCGGAATCAGTCCAGATTTGGGTACTTAAGCTCTATTTATGTCCAATGTAGAAATAAATTAAATAAATTATGTACACATAGCTGGACTAAGTGTGTCTGAAGTGACACTAGACTTAACTTATAACTTCATTATTCAATAAATATGTAAAAGATTCAATGGCTTACCAGATCTGAAAATATTTAAAGTGAAACTTTAGTCAAAAACTATTTTTTTTTTTAGTAATGAAGCGTTATAAAGGAGGGAAGGGGAGAGGAGAAGAGTAGAGAGAGAGGAACACAGCACTGGAGGCAATCACTTTTGCACGTAAGTCTACCATGCACTGGAGGGCTTCGCTTTTTGCAGGTAAGTCTGCCATAATATGTGAAGATGATGTGCATACTAGCACAATATATTTAATGGGTAAGTGCACTTTCAGACTGCTAATGGGCCAACTAAAAAACGTATCCAGTCGTGGGTGATGGCTCCATAGAAGGCTATGAGGACTCAGAAAGCTGGTGTGACCAGTGGGTAGGAATAATTTGGCTGCAGGATGCAAACCGTGTGGCAGGACACTCAGGTAAGTAAGCAGCTGGGGAGAAGGATTGGTAGTTTAGACTGGGAGGGGTAGGCAGAGTGGGCAAGTGTACTCTAAACCCTTTAATTCCTACATCTTATTGTACTACTATTTTAAATCCTATACAAATGTGCCATAGCATATGAAAAAGTATATATCATGCTAATTTGTTAACATGTTAACTTGCTCACACAGGGCTTGGGGAACAAAGTGCCTGGGAGATAAGTGGCGTTAAAAAATTGGATTTGAACTGTTTGGGATATATTGAGTGCTTGATTTTTTGAATACTTGTTGTCTCCCTTCCTTCCATCCTTCCTTTTTAGAACCTTTTTTTAATATTTCAAATACTATGTAACTATGTAACTATGTATGTAACTATGTAACTATATGATTCATTTTATTACAATCAACTTTTTAAAAATTGAAATATGTATACATCTGACTTGCTGTGGTTGTAAATCCTGCAGTTGGCAGAAGCCATGCTCCCTTCTGAAATGCTGAATGAGTATTAAATATTCATCACAATATCTATCCTAACCACTCTCCCAGCAACACACTGTGAATTTTTAAAGTTTAATATATCATAAATTGCTCAGCCCACAAAACAACCCTCCACCAGATGTTAATTAGCATTTTGCCTTCAGGCATATTGGCTGAGGGCAGCAGACAGAGGCAAGGGCAAAGATGTAATGTTGATTATCTTTACAATGTCTGCACTAAAATATATGCTTTGCCA